>NC_090934.1:247030199-247333230 GCF_040938575.1 Ambystoma mexicanum
GGATCCAGGTTGTTCCCATACATGGACAAGATCTTGGGCCCCCAAGGCCTCCATTGCTAATAGGCCAAACTCAAGGTGGATAATCTGCACCGGGGCCCCTTTCCGAAGGTTGAGAACATATTTCCAAAAGGTACCTTCCCGTTTTGGTCATAAAATGTAAAGGAAATACCTCCAAGAAGGATCGCAGCCCAAACCATCTGGCTGGGAGTCTTCTATTTATCTTCCATTGAGAAGCTGCCATTCCCCCTTTGTTGTGGTTCCTGGATGTCTGAGGTCAGACACCAAATGATGACTGAGCCAGAGTCAAGAACTCGGGGTCATCAGGAAATTCTACATGCAGGACTGACTTGTTTCTCATTGGCCACTCTTCTTCCACCATGTGGCGCTTTTATAACAGATAGTCAAGATTTTGCTAGCAAACACATTATATATAAGTTGGAGTTGATCTCGTCTAAAGACCTGGTGCCAGTGATGAGACGTGCAGAATGATATCGAGTGAAAGACGGGTGGATGTGGAAGGCCAGATCATAGGGAAATACTTATATAGGGCCTTGCAAGAACCTGGGCAAGAACATCAGTTACGAAATGTGAGACCTGCGTGAAGACTCTGACTTCCTGAAGCAGTTTGAGTTGGTATTGAGTAAATCGTCAATGTCGTTAAAGGGAAAGTGGTGATGGGGAACCAGAAAGGCATTAAAAATACAGGTTTTTCCAGTGAGCTAGTGCTTGGGACTTGCCCTTAATATAGAAATCAGAGAACGAGGTTTGAGTGAGCATGGTGCAATTATTCAGGGCAAGCACAATGAACCGTCTGGGTTGGTTGTCTGGCTTGTGTGGCTTGTGGTCTGATGCCTTGAAATGCTTGATGGTTGTTACTTGAACTATAGTAGCTGTCATATATAAAGGATAATCTTATGTTAAGTTGGGTATGGGCACATATGGAAATATGTAAACCAAGTAGTGTCACACTTAGTTGCTCCGTGTTAGGGATACGTAACATGTGAAACATGGTTTGTCTCTGGTAAGGGAGTGGCAGTGTATGTGCATGCCCATGTTGCAAGACTCCTTGCTAGGAAGGAGGGAAGCTAATCCAATACCTTACCACTCGTGCCACATACCTATGTGCAGCATGTCTGGTGTGGTTGCATAGATGATAGCATGGAAAACGACTGGACCCACTTAATTGGGAAACTAGGTTAGGAGTTTCATCATTCAGTACCCTGATGGCATGTACGGTAGCGAAGAGGGTGGATCAGAACGGATGGTGCTTTGCATGCATGGTTCTGATCCCATCCTCGTCCTCAGTAAAGTGCAGTCATGATATTTCTGCTGTTGTTTTTGGTTATGAGGTTTATGTGTGGCACCCAACAGGCAGAAACCACTGCACAGGTTGGTGCTCAGGCACAACTGGTGTTTTGAATTACATATACACCAACCCTCCTTCTATGATGATATCCCCCAGATTCCACTCATGGGATACAATGCACACACTATATGCCACATTATTACAAAACTAGACCCTAAGAGTCTCAAAGACAGCATACATAGTAAAGTATGTAAAACACCCCTGGGCCTGATTCCATATTCGCACCTGGGGAGCAGTGCTCAGTCTATTAGGTGGCTGGAAATGTGAGCAAGAACACAAAGTGAACTGCCCTTACTTTCCAGCCAACTGAGGTCCTTCCCCAGGTGGTACCATCTTGATTAGGGGCGGCAACAGGACTACCTGTTACCTCCCCGACTCCCTCCTCCACCCCTTCAAGACATCCCGTGCCCACTCACCTTCCCTGCCCACATAACTGCTGGACTGGAGCTTTGTGCTCTGGTCCCGACAATCCGTCCAGCCCGCGAGCACCACCACAAACCTACTATGGCTATCTTATTTATTTTACGGGAGATTGAGGCGTTTGCTATGTACGCCTTACTTTTACACTCAGGGGAATTTGTGTGCCCTTTAAAGTTTAGAAGGGAAACAAAGCAGAGTCTGCATCTCTAGTTTACATTCCTCCTCCATATTGGAAGAGCAGCAGGGTTTCTGAAGTCAGGGGCATTGCTAGAGCGGGGGCTAAGAGGGCTATAGCCCCTGATCTTTTGGTTGTAGCCCCAGATAGAATCTCAGGAGCTACAGCCAAAAGACTAGCTAGCCCCCAGTCCCAACAGTTCTGACATCAGCCTAGCCCCGGGTCTTTTCCAGACCTAGCAACTCCCGTGTCTGAAGTGTTCATGCAAGCATAAAACCAATGAATTCCTAGGAAATCTGTTTTGCAATTGTACCTGCTAATGAGAAATGGAAACGCCACCTGCAAACCTCAACTTGCCACAGCGTTTATATTTCACAAATCGTAGAGTAAAAGTGAAGAGTAAAGTTGATTTTGCCTGCTTTTACTCTTCACAATTACACTCCGCTATGTGAATGTTTAAAACTGCATGCAGAGAAACCAACAGCGCGTACATCTTAACATTGGCAGTTGCCTGGATGAAATTTGAATTGTATGTATAATGGTCCACAGAGAGTGGAGTCAGACAATTAACCTTTTAGGGGTTAAGATAACACCTCAAACTTTAGGGACAGCCATCAGAAAATGACCGGCAGTCCCCAAGCCAGTGAGGGTGACTAAAGTCTTGCTGTCTATATCACTATAGTTACCGTTCAGGATTGCTGTCTTTGACACAGAGTGAATCGCCAGCTTGAGCTCTATATCACTATATTTACCGTTCAGGCTTGCTGTCTTTGACACAGGGCGAATCGCCAGCTTGAGCTCCATATCACTATATTTACAGTTCAGGCTTGCTGTCTTTGACACAGAGCGAATCGCCAGCTTGAGCTCTATATCACTATATTTACAGTTCATGCTTGCTGTCTTTGACACAGAGCGAATCGTCAGCTTGAGCTCTATGTCACTATACTTACCGTTCAGTCTTGCTGTCTTTGACACAGAGCGAATCGCCAGCTTGAGCTCTACATTACTATATTTACAGTTCAGGCTTGCTGTCTTTGACACAGAGCGAATCGCCAGCTTGAGCTCTATATCACTATATTTACAGTTCAGGCTTGCTGTCTTTGACACAGAGCGAATCGCCAGCTTGAGCTCTATATCACTATATTTACCGTTCAGACTTGCTGTCTTTGACACAGAGTGAATCGCCAGCTTGAGCTCTATATCACTATATTTACCGTTCTGGCTTGCTGTCTTTGACACAGAGCGAATCGCAAGCTTGAGCTATACATCACTATATTTACTGTTCAGGCTTGCGGTCTTTGACACAGAGCGAATCGCCAGCTTGAGCTCTATATCACTATATTTACCGTTCAGGCTTGCTGTCTTTGACACAGAGCGAATCGCCAGCTTGAGCTCTATATCACTATATTTACAGTTCAGGCTTGCTGTCTTTGACACAGAGCGAATCGCCAGCTTGAGCTCTATATCACTATATTTACCGTTCAGACTTGCTGTCTTTGACACAGAGTGAATCGCCAGCTTGAGCTCTATATCACTATATTTACCATTCTGGTTTGCTGTCTTTGACACAGAGCGAATCGCCAGCTTGAGCTATACATCACTATATTTACTGTTCAGGCTTGCGGTCTTTGACACAGAGCGAATCGCCAGCTTGAGCTCTATATCACTATATTTACCGTTCAGGATTGCTGTCTTTGACACAGAGCGAATCGCCAGCTTGAGCTCTATATCACTATATTTACCGTTCAGACTTGCTGTCTTTGACAAAGAGCGAATCACCAGGTTGAGCTCTATATCACTATATTTACCGTTCAGGCTTGCTGTCTTTGATACAGAGCGAATCGCCTAGCTTGAGCTTTATATCACTATAGTTACGGTTCAGGCTTGCTGTCTTTGACACAGAGTAAATCGCCATCTTCAGCTCTTTATCACTATATTTACCATCCAGGTTTGCTGTCTTTGATGCAGAGTAAAACGCCAGCTTGAGCTCTATATCACTACAGTTACCGTTCAGGCTTGCTGTCTTTGACACAGAGTGAATCGCCAGCTTGAGCTTTATATCATTATATTTACCTTTCAGGCTTGCTGTCTTTGACACAGAGCGAATTGTTAGCTTGAGCTCTATATCACTATATTTACCTTTCAGGCTTGCTGTCTTTGACACAGAGCAAATCGCCAGCTTGAGCTCTATATCACTTAATTTACTGTTAAGGCTTGCTGTCTTTGACACAGAGTGAATCGCCAGCTTGAGCTCTATATCACTATATCTACAGTTCAGGCTTGCTGTCTTTGACACAGAACGAATCGTCAGCTTGAGCTCTATATCACTATATTTACCGTTCAGGCTTGCTGTCTTTGACAGAGAGCGAATCACCTAGCTTGAGCTCTATATCACTATATTTACCGTTCAGTCTTGCTGTCTTTGACACAGAGCGAATCGCCAGCTTGAGCTCTATATCACTATATTTACAGTTCAGGCTTGCTGTCTTTGACACAGAGCGAATCGCCAGCTTGAGCTCTATATCACTATATTTACAGTTCAGGCTTGCTGTCTTTGACGCAGAGCGAATCGCCAGCTTGAGCTCTATATTACTATATTTACCATTCAGACTTGCTGTCTTTGACACAGAGCGAATCGCCATCTTGAGCTCTATATCACTATATTTACCGTTCAGGCTTGCTGTCTTTGACACAGAGCGAATCGCCAGCTTGAGCTCTACATCACTATATTTACCGTTCAGGCATGCGGTCTTTGACACAGAGCGAATCGCCAGCTTGAGCTCTACATCACTATATTTACCGTTCAGGCTTGCTGTCTTTGACACAGAGCGAATCGCCAGCTTGAGCTCTATATCACTATATTTACCGTTCAGGCTTGCTGTCTTTGACACAGAGCGAATCGCCTAGCTTGAGCTCTATATCACTATATTTACCGTTCAGGCTTGCTGTCTTTGACACAGAGCGAATCGCCTAGCTTGAGCTCTATATCACTATATTTACGGTTCAGGCTTGCTGTCTTTGACACAGATTAAATCGCCATCTTCAGCTCTTTATCACTATATTTACCATCCAGGTTTGCTGTCTTTGACACAGAGTAAAACGCCAGCTTGAGCTCTATTTCACTACAGTTACCGTTCAGGCTTGCTGTCTTTGACACAGAGTGAATCGCCAGCTTGAGCTCCATATCACTATATTTACCTTTCAGGCTTGCTGTCTTTGACACAGAGCTAATCGCCAGCTTGAGCTCCATATCAATATATTTACCTATCAGGCTTGCTGTCTTTGACACAGAGCGAATCGCCAGCTTGAGCTCTATATCACTATATTTACCTTTCAGGCTTGCTGTCTTTGACACAGAGCAAATCACCAGCATGAGCTCTATATCACTATATTTACAGTTCAGGCTTGCTGTCTTTGATACAGAGCGAATCGCCAGCTTGAGCTCTATATCATTATATTTACCGTCAAGGTTTACTGTCTTTGATACAGAGTAAAACACCAGCTTGAGCTCTATATCACTATATTTACAGTTCAGGCTTGCTGTCTTTGACACAGAGCGAATCGCCAGCGTGAGCTCTATATCACTATATTTACATTTCAGGCTTGCTGTCTTTGACACAGAGTAAATCGCCAGCGTGAGCTCTATATCACTATATTTACGTTTCAGGCTTGCTGTCTTTGACACAGAGCGAATCGCCAGCTTGAGCTCTATATCCCTATATTTACCTTTCAGGCTTGCTGTATTTGACACAAAGTGAATCGCCAGCGTGAGCTCTATATCGCTATATTTACCTTTCAGGCTTGCTGTCTTTGACACAGAGTGAATCGCCAGCTTGAGCTCTATATCGCTATATTTACCTTTCAGGCTTGCTGTCTTTGACACTGAGTGAATCGCCAGCTTGGGCTCTATATCACTATATTTTCCTTTCAGGCTTGCTGTCTTTGACACAGAGCAAATCGTCAGCTTGAGCTCTATATCACTATATTTACAGTTCAGGCTTGCTGTCTTTGACACAGAGCAAATCGTCAGCTTGAGCTCTATATCATTATATTTACCGTCCAGGTTTGCTGTCTTTGACACAGAGTAAAACACCAGCTTGAGCTCTATATCACTAAAGTTACCGTTCAGGCTTGCTGTCTTTGACATAGAGTAAATTGCCAGCTTGAGCTCTGTATCGCTATATTTACCTTTCAGGCTTGCTGTCTTTGACACAGAGCGAATCGCCAGCTTGAGCTCTATATCACTATATTTACCGTCCAGGCTTGCTGTCTTTGACACAGAGCAAATCGCCAGCTTGAGCTCTACATCACTATATTTATAGTTCAGGCTTGTTGTCTTTGACACAGAGCCAATCGCCATCGTGAGCTCTATATCACTATAGTTACCGTTCAGGCTTGCTGTCTTTGACATAGAGTAAATTTCCAGCCTGAGCTCTATATCACTATATTTACCCTTCAGGCTTGCTGTATTTGACACAGAGTAAATCGCCAGCGTGAGCTCTATATCATT
Source organism: Ambystoma mexicanum (assembly GCF_040938575.1). Taxonomy (NCBI): domain Eukaryota; kingdom Metazoa; phylum Chordata; class Amphibia; order Caudata; family Ambystomatidae; genus Ambystoma; species Ambystoma mexicanum. Next base: position 247,036,671 of record NC_090934.1, read on the forward strand.
ATATTTAACGTTCAGGCTTGCTGTCTTTCACACAGAGCAAATCGCCAGCTTGAGCTCCATATCACTATAGTTACCGTTCAGGCTTGCTGTCTTTGACACAGAGCAAATCGCCAGCTTGAGCTCTACATCACTATATTTATAGTTCAGGCTTGTTGTCTTTGACACAGAGCCAATCGCCATCGTGAGCTCTATATCACTATAGTTACCGTTCAGGCTTGCTGTCTTTGACATAGAGTAAATTTGCAGCCTGAGCTCTATATCACTATATTTACCTTTCAGGCTTGCTGTATTTGACACAGAGTAAATCGCCAGCGTGAGCTCTATATCATTATATTTAACGTTCAGGCTTGCTGTCTTTCACACAGAGCAAATCGCCAGCTTGAGCTCCGTATCACTATAGTTACCGTTCAGGCTTGCTGTCTTTGCCACAGAGCAAATCGCCAGCTTGAGCTCCATATCACTATAGTTACCGTTCAGGCTTGCTGTCTTTCACACAGAGCAAATCGCCAGCTTGAGCTCCATATCACTATAGTTACCGTTGAGGCTTGCTGTCTTTCACACAGAGCAAATCGCCAACTTGAGCTCCATATCACTATAGTTACCGTTCAGGCTTGCTGTCTTTCACACAGAGCAAATCGCCAGCTTGAGCTCCATATCACTATAGTTACCGTTCAGGCTTGCTGTCTTTCACATGTTTCTTCGGAACGGGTTCGAGCTTCAGTGCTTTCCGATCTGAGACGGATCTTGAGATAAGAGATAAGAGAAAGGGCAAGTGTTATGGAGGATGATCAAGAACTAATGGGCATGGCCAGCAACCATCTACGATTCATGGTATAGAATATTTCATTAAGCCATTATAGCTCAGTGGGTTGAGAGCAACGAGATATAGACAGCTCTTTATCACTATATTTACCATCCAGGTTTGCTGTCTTTGACGCAGAGTAAAACGCCAGCTTGAGCTCTATATCACTACAGTTACCATTCAGGCTTGCTGTCTTTGACACAGAGTGAATCGCCAGCTTGAGCTTTATATCATTATATTTACCTTTCAGGCTTGCTGTCTTTGACACAGAGCAAATCGCCAGCTTGAGCTCTATATCACTATATTTACCTTTCAGGCTTGCTGTCTTTGACACAGAGCGAATCACCAGCTTGAGCTCTATATCACTATATTTACCGTTCAGGCTTGCTGTCTTTGACAGAGAGCGAATCACCTAGCTTGAGCTCTATATCACTATATTTACCGTTCAGTCTTGCTGTCTTTGACACAGAGCGAATCGCCAGCTTGAGCTCTATATCACTATATTTACAGTTCAGGCTTGCTGTCTTTGACACAGAGCGAATCACCAGCTTGAGCTCTATATCACTATATTTACAGTTCAGGCTTGCTGTCTTTGACACAGAGCGAATCGCTAGCTTGAGCTCTATATTACTATATTTACCGTTCAGACTTGCTGTCTTTGACACAGAGCGAATCGCCAGCTTGAGCTCTATATTACTATATTTACCGTTCAGACTTGCTGTCTTTGACACAGAGCGAATCGCCAGCTTGAGCTCTATATCACTATATTTACTGTTCAGGCTTGCTGTCTTTGACACAGAGCGAATCGCCAGCTTGAGCTCTACGTCACTATATTTACCGTTCAGGCATGCGGTCTTTGACACAGAGCGAATCGCCAGCTTGAGCTCTATATCACTATATGTATCGTTCAGGCTTGCTGTCTTTGACACAGAGCGAATCACCAGCTTGAGCTCTATATCACTATAGTTACGGTTCAGGCTTGCTGTCTTTGACACAGATTAAATCGCCATCTTCAGCTCTTTATCACTATATTTACCATCCAGGTTTGCTGTCTTTGACACAGAGTAAAACGCCAGCTTGAGCTCTATTTCACTACAGTTACATTTCAGGCTTGCTGTCTTTGACACAGAGTGAATCGCCAGCTTGAGCTCCATATCACTATATTTACCTTTCAGGCTTGCTGTCTTTGACACAGAGCGAATCGCCAGCTTGAGCTCTATATCACTATATTTACCTTTCAGGCTTGCTATCTTTGACACAGAGCAAATCGCCAGCTTGAGCTCTATATCACTATATTTACAGTTCAGGATTGCTGTCTTTGATACAGAGCGAATCGCCAGCTTGAGCTCTATATCATTATATTTACCGTCAAGGTTTTCTGTCTTTGATACAGAGTAAAACACCAGCTTGAGCTCTATATCACTATATTTACAGTTCAGGCTTGCTGTCTTTGACACAGAGTGAATCGCCAGCGTGAGCTCTATATCATTATATTTACCGTTCAGGCTTGCTGTCTTTGACACAGAGTGAATCGCCAGCTTGAGCTCCATATCACTATATTTACCTTTTAGGCTTGCTGTCTTTGACACAGAGCGAATCGCCAGCTTGAGCTCTATATCACTATATTTACCTTTCAGGCTTGCTGTCTTTGACACAGAGCAAATCGCCAGCTTGAGCTCTATATCACTATATTTACAGTTCAGGCTTGCTGTCTTTGATACAGAGCGAATCGCCAGCTTGAGCTCTATATCATTATATTTACCGTCAAGGTTTACTGTCTTTGATACAGAGTAAAACACCAGCTTGAGCTCTATATCACTATATTTACCGTTCAGACTTGCTGTCTTTGACACAGAGCGAATCACCAGGTTGAGCTCTATATCACTATATTTACCGTTCAGGCTTGCTGTCTTTGATACAGAGCGAATCGCCTAGCTTGAGCTTTATATCACTATAGTTACGGTTCAGGCTTGCTGTCTTTGACACAGAGTAAATCGCCATCTTCAGCTCTTTATCACTATATTTACCATCCAGGTTTGCTGTCTTTGATGCAGAGTAAAACGCCAGCTTGAGCTCTATATCACTACAGTTACCGTTCAGGCTTGCTGTCTTTGACACAGAGTGAATCGCCAGCTTGAGCTTTATATCATTATATTTACCTTTCAGGCTTGCTGTCTTTGACACAGAGCGAATTGCCAGCTTGAGCTCTATATCACTATATTTACCTTTCAGGCTTGCTGTCTTTGACACAGAGCAAATCGCCAGCTTGAGCTCTATATCACTTAATTTACTGTTAAGGCTTGCTGTCTTTGACACAGAGTGAATCGCCAGCTTGAGCTCTATATCATTATATCTACAGTATAGGCTTGCTGTCTTTGACACAGAACGAATCGTCAGCTTGAGCTCTATATCACTATATTTACCGTTCAGGCTTGCTGTCTTTGACAGAGAGCGAATCACCTAGCTTGAGCTCTATATCACTATATTTACCGTTCAGTCTTGCTGTCTTTGACACAGAGCGAATCGCCAGCTTGAGCTCTATATCACTATATTTACAGTTCAGGCTTGCTGTCTTTGACACAGAGCGAATCGCCAGCTTGAGCTCTATATCACTATATTTACAGTTCAGGCTTGCTGTCTTTGACGCAGAGCGAATCGCCAGCTTGAGCTCTATATTACTATATTTACCATTCAGACTTGCTGTCTTTGACACAGAGCGAATCGCCATCTTGAGCTCTATATCACTATATTTACCGTTCAGGCTTGCTGTCTTTGACACAGAGCGAATCGCCAGCTTGAGCTCTACATCACTATATTTACCGTTCAGGCATGCGGCCTTTGACACAGAGCGAATCGCCAGCTTGAGCTCTACATCACTATATTTACCGTTCAGGCTTGCTGTCTTTGACACAGAGCGAATCGCCAGCTTGAGCTCTATATCACTATATTTACCGTTGAGGCTTGCTGTCTTTGACACAGAGCGAATCGCCTAGCTTGAGCTCTATATCACTATATTTACCGTTCAGGCTTGCTGTCTTTGACACAGAGCGAATCGCCTAGCTTGAGCTCTATATCACTATATTTACGGTTCAGGCTTGCTGTCTTTGACACAGATTAAATCGCCATCTTCAGCTCTTTATCACTATATTTACCATCCAGGTTTGCTGTCTTTGACACAGAGTAAAACGCCAGCTTGAGCTCTATTTCACTACAGTTACCGTTCAGGCTTGCTGTCTTTGACACAGAGTGAATCGCCAGCTTGAGCTCCATATCACTATATTTACCTTTCAGGCTTGCTGTCTTTGATACAGGGCGAATCGCCAGCTTGAGCTCTATATTATTATATTTACCGTCAAGGTTTACTGTCTTTGATACAGAGTAAAACACCAGCTTGAGCTCTATATCACTATATTTACAGTTCAGGCTTGCTGTCTTTGACACAGAGCGAATCGCCAGCGTGAGCTCTATATCATTATATTTACCGTTCAGGCTTGCTGTCTTTGACACAGAGCTAATCGCCAGCTTGAGCTCCATATCAATATATTTACCTATCAGGCTTGCTGTCTTTGACACAGAGCGAATCGCCAGCTTGAGCTCTATATCACTATATTTACCTTTCAGGCTTGCTGTCTTTGACACAGAGCAAATCGCCAGCTTGAGCTCTATATCACTATATTTACAGTTCAGGCTTGCTGTCTTTGATACAGAGCGAATCGCCAGCTTGAGCTCTATATCATTATATTTACCGTCAAGGTTTACTGTCTTTGATACAGAGTAAAACACCAGCTTGAGCTCTATATCACTATATTTACAGTTCAGGCTTGCTGTCTTTGACACAGAGCGAATCGCCAGCGTGAGCTCTATATCACTATATTTACATTTCAGGCTTGCTGTCTTTGACACAGAGTAAATCGCCAGCGTGAGCTCTATATCACTATATTTACGTTTCAGGCTTGCTGTCTTTGACACAGAGCGAATCGCCAGCTTGAGCTCTATATCCCTATATTTACCTTTCAGGCTTGCTGTATTTGACACAAAGTGAATCGCCAGCGTGAGCTCTATATCGCTATATTTACCTTTCAGGCTTGCTGTCTTTGACACAGAGTGAATCGCCAGCTTGAGCTCTATATCGCTATATTTACCTTTCAGGCTTGCTGTCTTTGACACTGAGTGAATCGCCAGCTTGGGCTCTATATCACTATATTTTCCTTTCAGGCTTGCTGTCTTTGACACAGAGCAAATCGTCAGCTTGAGCTCTATATCACTATATTTACAGTTCAGGCTTGCTGTCTTTGATACAGAGCGAATCGCCAGCGTGAGCTCTATATCATTATATTTACCGTCCAGGTTTGCTGTCTTTGACACAGAGTAAAACACCAGCTTGAGCTCTATATCACTAAAGTTACCGTTCAGGCTTGCTGTCTTTGACATAGAGTAAATTGCCAGCTTGAGCTCTGTATCGCTATATTTACCTTTCAGGCTTGCTGTCTTTGACACAGAGCGAATCGCCAGCTTGAGCTCTATATCACTATATTTACCGTCCAGGCTTGCTGTCTTTGACACAGAGCAAATCGCCAGCTTGAGCTCTACATCACTATATTTATAGTTCAGGCTTGTTGTCTTTGACACAGAGCCAATCGCCATCGTGAGCTCTATATCACTATAGTTACCGTTCAGGCTTGCTGTCTTTGACATAGAGTAAATTTCCAGCCTGAGCTCTATATCACTATATTTACCCTTCAGGCTTGCTGTATTTGACACAGAGTAAATCGCCAGCGTGAGCTCTATATCATTATATTTAACGTTCAGGCTTGCTGTCTTTCACACAGAGCAAATTGCCAGCTTGAGCTCCATATCACTATAGTTACCGTTCAGGCTTGCTGTCTTTGACACAGAGCAAATCGCCAGCTTGAGCTCTACATCACTATATTTATAGTTCAGGCTTGTTGTCTTTGACACAGAGCCAATCGCCATCGTGAGCTCTATATCACTATAGTTACCGTTCAGGCTTGCTGTCTTTGACATAGAGTAAATTTCCAGCCTGAGCTCTATATCACTATATTTACCTTTCAGGCTTGCTGTATTTGACACAGAGTAAATCGCCAGCGTGAGCTCTATATCATTATATTTAACGTTCAGGCTTGCTGTCTTTCACACAGAGCAAATCGCCAGCTTGAGCTCCGTATCACTATAGTTACCGTTCAGGCTTGCTGTCTTTGCCACAGAGCAAATCACCAGCTTGAGCTCCATATCACTATAGTTACCGTTCAGGCTTGCTGTCTTTCACACAGAGCAAATCGCCAGCTTGAGCTCCATATCACTATGTTTACCGTTGAGGCTTGCTGTCTTTCACACAGAGCAAATCGCCAACTTGAGCTCCATATCACTATAGTTACCGTTCAGGCTTGCTGTCTTTCACACAGAGCAAATCGCCAGCTTGAGCTCCATATCACTATAGTTACCGTTCAGGCTTGCTGTCTTTCACATGTTTCTTCGGAACGGGTTCGAGCTTCAGTGCTTTCCGATCTGAGACGGATCTTGAGATAAGAGATAAGAGAAAGGGCAAGTGTTATGGAGGATGATCAAGAACTAATGGGCATGGCCAGCAACCATCTACAATTCATGGTATAGAATATTTCATTAAGCCATTATAGCTCAGTGGGTTGAGAGCAACGAGATATAGACAGCTCTTTATCACTATATTTACCATCCAGGTTTGCTGTCTTTGACGCAGAGTAAAACGCCAGCTTGAGCTCTATATCACTACAGTTACCATTCAGGCTTGCTGTCTTTGACACAGAGTGAATCGCCAGCTTGAGCTTTATATCATTATATTTACCTTTCAGGCTTGCTGTCTTTGACACAGAGCAAATCGCCAGCTTGAGCTCTATATCACTATATTTACCTTTCAGGCTTGCTGTCTTTGACACAGAGCGAATCACCAGCTTGAGCTCTATATCACTATATTTACCGTTCAGGCTTGCTGTCTTTGACAGAGAGCGAATCACCTAGCTTGAGCTCTATATCACTATATTTACCGTTCAGTCTTGCTGTCTTTGACACAGAGCGAATCGCCAGCTTGAGCTCTATATCACTATATTTACAGTTCAGGCTTGCTGTCTTTGACACAGAGCGAATCACCAGCTTGAGCTCTATATCACTATATTTACAGTTCAGGCTTGCTGTCTTTGACACAGAGTGAATCGCTAGCTTGAGCTCTATATTACTATATTTACCGTTCAGACTTGCTGTCTTTGACACAGAGCGAATCGCCAGCTTGAGCTCTATATTACTATATTTACCGTTCAGACTTGCTGTCTTTGACACAGAGCGAATCGCCAGCTTGAGCTCTATATCACTATATTTACTGTTCAGGCTTGCTGTCTTTGACACAGAGCGAATCGCCAGCTTGAGCTCTACGTCACTATATTTACCGTTCAGGCATGCGGTCTTTGACACAGAGCGAATCGCCAGCTTGAGCTCTATATCACTATATGTATCGTTCAGGCTTGCTGTCTTTGACACAGAGCGAATCACCAGCTTGAGCTCTATATCACTATAGTTACGGTTCAGGCTTGCTGTCTTTGACACAGATTAAATCGCCATCTTCAGCTCTTTATCACTATATTTACCATCCAGGTTTGCTGTCTTTGACACAGAGTAAAACGCCAGCTTGAGCTCTATTTCACTACAGTTACATTTCAGGCTTGCTGTCTTTGACACAGAGTGAATCGCCAGCTTGAGCTCCATATCACTATATTTACCTTTCAGGCTTGCTGTCTTTGACACAGAGCGAATCGCCAGCTTGAGCTCTATATCACTATATTTACCTTTCAGGCTTGCTGTCTTTGACACAGAGCAAATCGCCAGCTTGAGCTCTATATCACTATATTTACAGTTCAGGATTGCTGTCTTTGATACAGAGCGAATCGCCAGCTTGAGCTCTATATCATTATATTTACCGTCAAGGTTTTCTGTCTTTGATACAGAGTAAAACACCAGCTTGAGCTCTATATCACTATATTTACAGTTCAGGCTTGCTGTCTTTGACACAGAGTGAATCGCCAGCGTGAGCTCTATATCATTATATTTACCGTTCAGGCTTGCTGTCTTTGACACAGAGTGAATCGCCAGCTTGAGCTCCATATCACTATATTTACCTTTTAGGCTTGCTGTCTTTGACACAGAGCGAATCGCCAGCTTGAGCTCTATATCACTATATTTACCTTTCAGGCTTGCTGTCTTTGACACAGAGCAAATCGCCAGCTTGAGCTCTATATCACTATATTTACAGTTCAGGCTTGCTGTCTTTGATACAGAGCGAATCGCCAGCTTGAGCTCTATATCATTATATTTACCGTCAAGGTTTACTGTCTTTGATACAGAGTAAAACACCAGCTTGAGCTCTATATCACTATATTTACAGTTCAGGCTTGCTGTCTTTGACACAGAGTGAATCGCCAGCGTGAGCTCTATATCATTATATTTACCGTTCAGGCTTGCTGTCTTTGACACAGAGTGAATCGCCAGCTTGAGCTCCATATCACTATATTTACCTTTCAGGCTTGCTGTCTTTGACACAGAGCGAATCGCCAGCTTGAGCTCTATATCACTATATTTACCTTTCAGGCTTGCTGTCTTTGACACAGAGCAAATCGCCAGCTTGAGCTCTATATCACTATATTTACAGTTCAGGCTTGCTGTCTTTGATACAGAGCGAATCGCCAGCTTGAGCTCTATATCATTATATTTACCGTCAAGGTTTACTGTCTTTGATACAGAGTAAAACACCAGCTTGAGCTCTATATCACTATATTTACCGTTCAGGCTTGCTGTCTTTGACACAGAGTAAATCGCCAGCATGAGCTCTATATCACTATATTTACATTTCAGGCTTGCTGTCTTTGACACAGAGTAAAACACCAGCTTGAGCTCTATATCACTATATTTACAGTTCAGGCTTGCTGTCTTTGACACAGAGTGAATCGCCAGCGTGAGCTCTATATCATTATATTTACCGTTCAGGCTTGCTGTCTTTGACACAGAGTGAATCGCCAGCTTGAGCTCCATATCACTATATTTACCTTTTAGGCTTGCTGTCTTTGACACAGAGCGAATCGCCAGCTTGAGCTCTATATCACTATATTTACCTTTCAGGCTTGCTGTCTTTGACACAGAGCAAATCGCCAGCTTGAGCTCTATATCACTATATTTACAGTTCAGGCTTGCTGTCTTTGATACAGAGCGAATCGCCAGCTTGAGCTCTATATCATTATATTTACCGTCAAGGTTTACTGTCTTTGATACAGAGTAAAACACCAGCTTGAGCTCTATATCACTATATTTACAGTTCAGGCTTGCTGTCTTTGACACAGAGTGAATCGCCAGCGTGAGCTCTATATCATTATATTTACCGTTCAGGCTTGCTGTCTTTGACACAGAGTGAATCGCCAGCTTGAGCTCCATATCACTATATTTACCTTTCAGGCTTGCTGTCTTTGACACAGAGCGAATCGCCAGCTTGAGCTCTATATCACTATATTTACCTTTCAGGCTTGCTGTCTTTGACACAGAGCAAATCGCCAGCTTGAGCTCTATATCACTATATTTACAGTTCAGGCTTGCTGTCTTTGATACAGAGCGAATCGCCAGCTTGAGCTCTATATCATTATATTTACCGTCAAGGTTTACTGTCTTTGATACAGAGTAAAACACCAGCTTGAGCTCTATATCACTATATTTACCGTTCAGGCTTGCTGTCTTTGACACAGAGTAAATCGCCAGCATGAGCTCTATATCACTATATTTACATTTCAGGCTTGCTGTCTTTGACACAGAGTAAATCGCCAGCGTGAGCTCTATATCACTATATTTACGTTTCAGGCTTGCTGTCTTTGACACAGAGCGAATCGCCAGCTTGAGCTCTATATCACTATATTTACCTTTCAGGCTTGCTGTATTTGACACAAAGTGAATAGCCAGCGTGAGCTCTATATCGCTATATTTACCTTTCAGGCTTGCTGTCTTTGACACAGAGTGAATCGCCAGCTTGAACTCTATATCGCTATATTTACCTTTCAGGCTTGCTGTCTTTGACACTGAGTGAATCGCCAGCTTGGGCTCTATATCACTATATTTACCGTTCAGGCTTGCTGTCTTTGACATAGAGTAAATTGCCAGCTTGAGCTCAATATCGCTATATTTACCTTTCAGGCTTGCTGTCTTTGATACAGAGCGAATCGCCAGCGTGAGCTCTATATTACTATAGTTACCGTTCAGGCTTGCTGTCTTTGACACAGAGCAAATCGCCAGCTTGAGCTCTACATCACTATATTTATAGTTCAGGCATGCTGTCTTTGACACAGAGCCAATCGCCATCGTGAGCTCTATATCACTATCGTTACCGTTCAGGCTTGCTGTCTTTCACATAGAGTACATTTCCAGCCTGAGCTCTATATCACTATATTTACCTTTCAGGCTTGCTGTATTTGAAACAGAATAAATCGCCAGAGTGAGCTCTATATCATTATATTTACAGTCAGGCTTGCTGTCTTTCACACAGAGCAAATCGCCAGCTTGAGCTCCATATCACTATAGTTACCATTCAGGCTTGCTGTCTTTGCCACAGAGCAAATCGCCAGCTTGAGCTCCATATCACGATAGTTACCGTTCAGGCTTGCTGTCTTTCACACAGAGCAAATCGCCAGCTTGAGCTCCATATCACTATAGTTACCGTTGAGGCTTGCTGTCTTTCACACAGAGCAAATCGCCAGCTTGAGCTCCATATCACTATAGTTACCGTTCAGGCTTGCTGTCTTTCACATGTTTCTTCGGAACGGGTTCGAGCTTCAGTGCTTTCCGATCTGAGACGGATCTTGAGATAAGAGATAAGAGAAAGGGCAAGTGTTATGGAGGATGATCAAGAACTAATGGGCATGGCCAGCAACCATCTACGATTCATGGTATGGAATATTTCATTAAGCCATTATAGCTCAGTGGGTTGAGAGCAACGAGATATAGACATTTCCTACAGGTCATACTGTGTAATCCTATCAAAGCAGATATAACCTGTTATACCTATATGGTCAATAAAATGAGTTGCGTTGCAGTGAATTAAAATACCTATTGTATAAGGGCCATGGCTCGGGCTACAGCTGTGAAAACATGCATGCATTTCAGTGAGTTTTCAAATGCATTGTTCACACTTGCATGTTATACCTGTGTTTTAGGTGCAGAGAAGATCCAAGCTGCAGATCAGCAGAAAAGTTAGCATGACCAAACCAACCTATGTTTGCTGCAACACAATATGAGTCTTTAAGTGCTTTTTGTGTCCAGGGGACAATGGGGTGTACGCCTCCACTCAGTGGTCAGAGCTTTACTCTTATTAGCAACCTGTGAGTGGGAGCCAGCCAATCAGGAGGCTTGAAACGTTGGCTGATACTCCTGATCCAGTCTGCGTTCCAAGTCACCTAATCAGCAGCTCCCCAGCCCACCATCTTCCCACACCGCTGCCGAGGCAGTCATTTTGTCCCCACCTCCAATCCCCACTTACCTGTTTTCTACAGAAATTGTTGCCGCCGCTCTCCTGCAGCTTCTCTCCTTGCTCTGTTTGGCCGCCATGGAAAGGGAAGAGGGGCTCAGTATGGAGCATCGCCTTCCTCAACCATGATTGCGATATTTTTGCATAGTATATTCTTTCATTCAATGAACTAGAAGCCACAAGTGTCCCGTTCTTTGAATTAAAATACTTTTTGTGGTTTTTTTAACACCCCGGGTTACAAGTTTGGTAACCCAGGGAGCTAATGTCGTTATTAACCCACTTCACTCAGGCCTTTAAGTCGGGCTGCCGGGCTGTTATCCCCGGTATAGCCCATGGATTGTGTTAATAATGCCATATTATGTGTAGGCAGCAAAACACTTGGTGTGGACTATCAGCCAGTGTCACACACTGTGGTAAGGGGAAAATGGAGAGAGACTCAAATCATTTGAATTTTATCCAAGAGGGCTCATTACCATCTAGGTGTCATTGCCCATACATACCCTCTGCTTGGCTCCATCCATCTGGCCACCCAGGATCAAGACTCTGGCCCACTACAGGCTTTTTTAATTGCAACAGTGTTTGCTTAGACTTGCCCAAAACATGCCTGAATAAATTCCCAAATAGAGCTGTGAGGCAGGTCTGTTCACTGAAGGGGCGTGTCCACGTCACTAACCATAGGTGAAAGTCGGCTGATTAGACATAAGGCTGCCGCTGTCTGCGGCTCCTCTGTAGAGAATGCACAAGTCTACTGGCCCGCAGTATATGTGCATCGTGCAAGCGGTCCCTACAAGTGTACTGGCCCGCAATATATGTGCATCAGGCAAGTGGTCCCTACAAGTCTACTGGCCCGCAGTATATGTGCATCAGGCAAGCGGTCCCTACAAGTCTACTGGTCTGCAATATATGTGCATCATACAAGCGGTCCCTACAAGTCTACTGGCCCGCAATCTATGTGCATCAGGCAAGTGGTCCCTACAAGTCTACGGGCCCGCAGTATATGTGCATCATACAAGCGGTCCCTACAAGTCTACTGGCCCGCAGTATATGTGCATCAGGCAAGTGGTCCCTACAAGTCTACTGGCCCGCAGTATATGTGCATCATACAAGCGGTCCCTACAAGTCTACTGGCCCGCAATATATGTGCATCAGGCAAGTGGTCCCTACAAGTCTACTGGCCCGCAGTATATGTGCATCATACAAGCGGTCCCTACAAGTCTACTGGCCCGCAATATATGTGCATCAGGCAAGTGGTCCCTACAAGTCTACTGGCCCGCAGTATATGTGCATCATGCAAGCGGTCCCTACAAGTCTACTGGCCTGCAATATATGTGCATCAGGCAAGTGGTCCCTACAAGTGTACTGGCCCACAGTATATGTGCATCATGCAAGCGGTCCCTACAAGTCTACTGGCCCGCAATATATGTGCATCATGCAAGTGGTCCCTACAAGTCTACTGGCCCGCAATATATGTGCATCATGCAAGCGGTCCCTACAAGTCTACTGGCCCGCAATATATATGCATCAGGCAAGTGGTCCCTACAAGTCTACTGGCCTGCAAAATATGTGCATCATACAAGTGGTCCCTACAAGTCTACTGGTCCGCAATATATATACATCATTCAAGCGGTCCCTAAAAGTCTGCTGCCCCACAATATACGTGCATCATGCAAGTGGTCCCTACAAGTCTACTGGCCCGCAATATATGTGCATCATTCAAGCGGTCCCTAAAAGTCTGCTGCCCCACAATATATGTGCATCATGCAAGCGGTCCCTACAAGGCTACTTGCCCGCAATATATGTGCATCATGCAAGCGGTCCCTAAAAGTCTGCTGCCCCGCAATATATGTGCATCAGGCAAGTGGTCCCTACAAGTCTACTGGCCCGCAATATATGTGCATCAGGCAAGCGGTCCCTACAAGTCTACTGGCCTGCAATATATGTGCATCAAACAAGCGGTCCCTACAAGTCTACTGGCCTGCAATCTATGTGCATCAGGCAAGTGGTCCCTACAAGTCTACGGGCCTGCAGAATATGTGCATCATACAAGCGGTCCCTACAAGTCTACTGGCCTGCAATATATGTGCATCATACAAGCGGTCCCTACAAGTCTACTGGCCTGCAATATATGTGCATCATACAAGGGGTCCCTACAAGTCTACTGGCCCGCAATCTATGTGCATCAGGCAAGCGGTCCCTACAAGTCTACGGGCCCGCAGTATATGTGCATCATACAAGCGGTCCCTACAAGTCTACTGGCCTGCAATATATGTGCATCATGCAAGCGGTCCCTACAAGTCTACTGGCCCGCAGTATATGTGCATCAGGCAAGCGGTCCCTACAAATCTACTGGCCCGCAGTATATGTGCATCATACAAGCGGTCCCTACAAGTCTACTGGCCCGCAATATATGTGCATCATACAAGTGGTACCTACAAGTCTACTGGCCCGCAGTATATGTGCATCATACAAGCGGTCCCTACAAGTCTACTGGCCCGCAATATATGTGCATCAGGCAAGCGGTCCCTACAAGTCTACTGGCCCGCAGTATATGTGCATCATGCAAGCGGTCCCTACAAATCTACTGGCCCGCAATATATGTGCATCAGGCAAGTGGTCCCTACAAGTCTACTGGCCCACAGTATATGTGCATCATGCAAGCGGTCCCTACAAGTCTACTGGCCTGCAATATATGTGCATCATACAAGCGGTCCCTACAAGTCTACTGGCCCGCAATATATATGCATCAGGCAAGTGGTCCCTACAAGTCTACTGGCCCGCAGTATATGTGCATCATGCAAGCGGTCCCTACAAGTCTACTGGCCTGCAATATATGTGCATCATGCAAGCGGTCTCTAAAAGTCTGCTGCCCCGCAGTATATGTGCATCATGCAAGAGGTCCCTACAAGTCTACTGGCCCGCAATATATGTGCATCATATAAGCGGTCCCTACAAGTCTACTGGCCTGCAATATATGCGCATCATGCAAGCGGTCCCTACAAGTCTACGGGCCCACAATATATGCGCATCATACAAGCGGTCCCTACAAGTCTACTGGCCCGCAATATATGTGCATCATGCAAGTGGTCCCTACAAGTCTACTGGCCCGCAGTATATGTGCATCATGCAAGCGGTCCCTACAAGTCTACTGGCCCGCAATATATATGCATCAGGCAAGTGGTCCCTACAAGTCTACTGGCCCGCAGTATATGTGCATCATGCAAGCGGTCCCTACAAGTCTACTGGCCTGCAATATATGTGCATCATACAAGTGGTCCCTACAAGTCTACTGCCCCATAATATATGTGCATCATGCAAGCGGTCCCTACAAGTCTACTGGCCCGCAATATATGTGCATCATGCAAGCGGTCCCTAAAAGTCTGCTGCCCCGCAATATATGTGCATCAGGCAAGCGGTCCCTACAAGTCTACTGGCCCGCAGTATATATGCATCAGGCAAGCGGTCCCTACAAGTCTACTGGCCTGCAATTTATGTGTATCATACAAGCGGTCCCTACAAGTCTACTGGCCTGCAATATATGCGCATCATGCAAGCGGTCCCTACAAGTCTACGGGCCCACAATATATGCGCATCATACAAGCGGTCCCTACAAGTCTACTGGCCCGCAATATATGTGCATCATGCAAGTGGTCCCTACAAGTCTACTGGCCCGCAGTATATGTGCATCATGCAAGCGGTCCCTACAAGTCTACTGGCCCGCAATATATATGCATCAGGCAAGTGGTCCCTACAAGTCTACTGGCCCGCAGTATATGTGCATCATGCAAGCGGTCCCTACAAGTCTACTGGCCTGCAATATATGTGCATCATACAAGTGGTCCCTACAAGTCTACTGCCCCATAATATATGTGCATCATGCAAGCGGTCCCTACAAGTCTACTGGCCCGCAATATATGTGCATCATGCAAGCGGTCCCTAAAAGTCTGCTGCCCCGCAATATATGTGCATCAGGCAAGCGGTCCCTACAAGTCTACTGGCCCGCAGTATATGTGCATCAGGCAAGCGGTCCCTACAAGTCTACTGGCCTGCAATTTATGTGTATCATACAAGCGGTCCCTACAAGTCTACTGGCCCGCAATCTATGTGCATCAGGCAAGTGGTCCCTACAAGTCTACGGGCCCGCAGTATATGTGCATCATACAAGCGGTCCCTACAAGTCTACTGGCCTGCAATATATGTGCATCATACAAGCGGTCCCTACAAGTCTACTGGCCCACAATATATGTGCATCATACAAGCGGTCCCTACAAGTCTACTGGCCCGCAATCTATGTGCATCAGGCAAGCGGTCCCTACAAGTCTACGGGCCCGCAGTATATGTGCATCATACAAGCGGTCCCTACAAGTCTACTGGCCCGCAATATATGTGCATCATGCAAGCGGTCCCTAAAAGTCTGCTGCCCCGCAATATATGTGCATCAGGCAAGCGGTCCCTACAAGTCTACTGGCCCGCAGTATATGTGCATCATACAAGCGGTCCCTACAAGTCTACTGGCCCGCAATATATGTGCATCAGGCAAGCGGTCCCTACAAGTCTACTGGCCCGCAGTATATGTGCATCATACAAGCGGTACCTACAAGTCTACTGGCCCGCAGTATATGTGCATCATACAAGCGGTCCCTACAAGTCTACTGGCCCGCAATATATGTGCATCAGGCAAGTGGTCCCTACAAGTCTACTGGCCCGCAGTATATGTGCATCAGGCAAGCAGTCCCTACAAGTCTACTGGCCTGCAATATATGTGCATCATACAAGCGGTCCCTACAAGTCTACTGGCCCGCAATCTATGTGCATCAGGCAAGTGGTCCCTACAAGTCTACGGGCCCGCAGTATATGTGCATCAGGCAAGTGGTCCCTACAAGTCTACTGGCTTGCAATATATGTGCATCATACAAGCGGTCCCTACAAGTCTACTGGCCCGCAATATATGTGCATCAGGCAAGTGGTCCCTACAAGTCTACTGGCCCGCAGTATAAGTGCATCATACAAGCGGTCCCTACAAGTCTACTGGCCCGCAATATATGTGCAACAGGCAAGTGGTCCCTACAAGTGTACTGGCCCGCAGTATATGTGCATCATGCAAGCGGTCCCTACAAGTCTACTGGCCCGCAATATATGTGCATCATGCAAGTGGTCCCTACAAGTCTACTGGCCCGCAATATATGTGCATCATGCAAGCGGTCCCTACAAGTCTACTGGCCCGCAATATATATGCATCAGGCAAGCGGTCCCTACAAGTCTATTGGCCCGCAGTATATGTGCATCATGCAAGCGGTCCCTACAAGTCTACTGGCCTGCAATATATGTGCATCATACAAGCGGTCCCTACAAGTCTACTGGCCCGCAATATATGTGCATCATGCAAGCGGTCCCTACAAGTCTACTGGCCCGCAATATATGTGCATCATGCAAGCGGTCCCTACAAGTCTACTGGCCCGCAATATATGTGCATCATGCAAGCGGTCTCTAAAAGTCTGCTGCCCCGCAATATATGTGCATCATGCAAGAGGTCCCTACAAGTCTACTGGTCCGCAATATATATGCATCAGGCAAGCGGTCCCTATAAGTCTACTGGCCTGCAATATATGTGCATCATTCAAGCGGTCCCTAAAAGTCTGCTGCCCCACAATATATGTGCATCATGCAAGCGGTCCCTACAAGTCTACTGGCCCGCAATATATGTGCATCATGCAAGCGGTCCCTAAAAGTCTGCTGCCCCGCAATATATGTGCATCAGGCAAGTGGTCCCTACAAGTCTACTGGCCCGCAGTATATGTGCATCAGGCAAGCGGTCCCTACAAGTCTACTGGCCTGCAATATATGTGCATCATACAAGCGGTCCCTACAAGTCTACTGGCCTGCAATCTATGTGCATCAGGCAAGTAGTCCCTACAAGTCTACGGGCCCGCAGTATATGTGCATCATACAAGCGGTCCCTACAAGTCTACTGGCCTGCAATATATGTGCATCATGCAAGCGGTCCCTACAAGTCTACTGGCCTGCAATATATGTGCATCATACACGCGGTCCCTACAAGTCTACTGGCCCGCAATCTATGTGCATCAGGCAAGCGGTCCCTACAAGTCTACGGGCCCGCAGTATATGTGCATCATACAAGCGGTCCCTACAAGTCTACTGGCCTGCAATATATGTGCATCATGCAAGCGGTCCCTACAAGTCTACTGGCCCGCAGTATATGTGCATCAGGCAAGCGGTCCCTACAAGTCTACTGGCCCGCAGTATATGTGCATCATACAAGCGGTCCCTACAAGTCTACTGGCCCGCAGTATATGTGCATCATACAAGCGGTCCCTACAAGTCTACTGGCCCGCAGTATATGTGCATCAGGCAAGCGGTCCCTACAAGTCTACTGGCCCGCAGTATATGTGCATCATACAAGCGGTACCTACAAGTCTACTGGCCCGCAGTATATGTGCATCATACAAGCGGTCCCTACAAGTCTACTGGCCCGCAATATATGTGCATCAGGCAAGCGGTCCCTACAAGTCTACTGGCCCACAATATATGTGCATCATGCAAGCGGTCCCTACAAGTCTACTGGCCTGCAATATATGTGCATCATGCAAGCGGTCCCTACAAGTCTACTGGCCCGCAATATATGTGCATCATGCAAGCGGTCCCTACAAGTCTACTGGCCCGCAATATATGTGCATCATGCAAGCGGTCCCTACAAGTCTACTGGCCTGCAATATATGCGCATCAAGCAAGCGGTCCCTACAAGTCTACTGGTCCGCAATATATATGCATCAGGCAAGCGGTCCCTATAAGTCTACTGGCCTGCAATATATGTGCATCATTCAAGCGGTCCCTAAAAGTCTGCTGCCCCACAATATATGTGCACCATGCAAGCGGTCCCTACAAGTCTACTGGCCCGCAATATATGTGCATCATGCAAGCGGTCCCTAAAAGTCTGCTGCCCCGCAATATATGTGCATCAGGCAAGTGGTCCCTACAAGTCTACTGGCCCGCAGTATATGTGCATCAGGCAAGCGGTCCCTACAAGTCTACTGGCCTGCAATATATGTGCATCATACAAGCGGTCCCTACAAGTCTACTGGCCTGCAATCTATGTGCATCAGGCAAGTAGTCCCTACAAGTCTACGGGCCCGCAGTATATGTGCATCATACAAGCGGTCCCTACAAGTCTACTGGCCTGCAATATATGTGCATCATGCAAGCGGTCCCTACAAGTCTACTGGCCTGCAATATATGTGCATCATACACGCGGTCCCTACAAGTCTACTGGCCCGCAATCTATGTGCATCAGGCAAGCGGTCCCTACAAGTCTACGTGCCCGCAGTATATGTGCATCATACAAGCGGTCCCTACAAGTCTACTGGCCTGCAATATATGTGCATCATGCAAGCGGTCCCTACAAGTCTACTGGCCCGCAGTATATGTGCATCATACAAGCGGTCCCTACAAGTCTACTGGCCCGCAGTATATGTGCATCATACAAGCGGTCCCTACAAGTCTACTGGCCCGCAGTATATGTGCATCAGGCAAGCGGTCCCTACAAGTCTACTGGCCCGCAGTATATGTGCATCATACAAGCGGTACCTACAAGTCTACTGGCCCGCAGTATATGTGCATCATACAAGCGGTCCCTACAAGTCTACTGGCCCGCAATATATGTGCATCAGGCAAGCGGTCCCTACAAGTCTACTGGCCCACAATATATGTGCATCATGCAAGCGGTCCCTACAAGTCTACTGGCCCGCAATATATGTGCATCATGCAAGAGGTCCCTAGTGGCCTAGTGGCCGTGGAAGACTCTTCATTCCTCCTTTGACATCACGTTGGCCCCGATGAAGGTTTACACAGAGGTGGGGAGAGAAGCTTTTACAACTCTGGGGTGTCAAAATATGGAACCCCTTGCCTGCCAGTCGGCGTCAACAAACATCCTATAATATGTGGTACCAATAGGCTAAAGCATATCTGTAAGAGCTTGGTTTTATGCCAACTGTCTGGTCTTTTTGTCTAATGTGGATTATCTGTGCAGTCTGATACTCCATATTTATTGCTAAATTATATGTATCTACAATGTTGTGCTGGATTCGTACCATGATGCGGCTTTGTGGAAATGTGTGTGCGTGATAAATGCATATTCACTGTGCACTGTCTTTCAACACAACAGGTTTGACAAAAGCTAAGGTGCCTATGTGTCATCAAAGATAAGTGAATGCAACAACTGCAAATAGCACTGAAAGAGGGAAGACATTTAGAGGATTAATTCTATAAATCTATTTCTCTAAGGATCTCTATGAATGTGTATCCATCCTATCTTCTTCTACAATTCTTCAGGATCCCCCCATAAGGGAGTGGACACATCACCCCTTGCTACAAGTATCAAGACTGCCATCAGACCACAAGGGAGTGACAGATGTTGCAGCCATTATCCTCACACCCAAACCATGAGGTTATCTAAATGAAAATATTTGGTTCATGGCTACAACAACTTTAATGTTAGCTTGACCTTTGTCAAAAATGTAATGTGCACTGTGGCCAGTGTACATTAGTGATTCAAGCATACAATCCATTTTATACATTTTATACAGACATATATGTCAAATATAAAGTATTCAGTTCATTCTTATGTCCCTAAAAGTTGATTAGATGTTATCAAAAGGAGCCAGTAACCCTCGTTGATGCCATTTGTCCAATTTCAATTAATCATAGTGGTATTTCGAAAGAGTACAATATGAGTACACCAGACTGCTCCTCTTGGAATTATAAAATTCTGTCAGAACATAACGTATATGGTGTTTCTATGTGTTTTATAATGTGCAGTAAGACAAGTGTAGCATCCTATATATGACTATGATATACACTAAAAGTGATCATTGTAAACTTTAAAAAGGGACAGTTTACAATGTTAGTACATGTACATAAATTCATTTTCCTGTTTTAAATAGTGTATTTTTCTCAGAATACAAACCAATTGGTCTCTCAAAATGTCCTACCTTCTTGGCAAAGGTTGCACAGAGATGTGAGCATCAAGGCAATGTGTTTTTTGTGTGCTGCCCACTAATTGGTAGGTAGGGTTGCTATAATAGGAATAGAAAACACTAGTGTAGAACCCCATGAACATTTCCTCTAGTCCTTTACAAGGTCTCTCAAAACACCAGTGACATTCTTACATACACTCTCTTTGCCACACGAGTGTATGTATTCAATATCAGGCCAGACCCCACCTAAGGGATGCCTCCAAAACTGCTGCTCTCATGCTACTTCTAACCTTTATAAAACACGGCACTCCACTTGCCCCCACCAGCAACATCATTTTGTATTTTCTCTAGTCGCACGGCTATCAGCAACAGCTGGGGTGGCTCTAGCAAATGTGAAGCTGACAATGCAACTCTCATCCATAGAGAGTGACAAAGAGTGAGAGCCACATGGAGTATATACATTTTAAAATTGCTCTAAATAGCCAGTGAAATCTTTCACTGCATTGAGGAAGCCTGGTAGCGGTGCATACGAGGATAAATATATTCCAATGCAGGGGTATTGCTAGGTCTGTAAAAGATCAGGGGCTATGCTAATGTGAGGACTGTCGGGACTTGGGGCTAGCTAGTGTTTTGGTTGTAGCATCTAAGCTTCTATCCGGGGCTTAAACCAAAAGACCTGGGGCTATAGCCCCTTCAGCCACCCCCTCCCAAGCAACGCCTCTGTTTGGTAGTAACAGCAGTTTTCGTCGTGGAGAAGAAGCCACCAACTTGCATAGAGTATGGCTCTAGTGAGCTCTTCCAGGCGTGTTTTCCAAGAAGCCAGTTTGAATTTTCCTGCTTTCCAAAGGGTTCTGTACAGAATTCGAATCACAGAGCTCACAGAGTTACTAACTATAAATTCATGCCATTCAGACTGTACAAGAACATTTAACCTGAATAATTATCAGTATTAGAACCCTTTATTGAACTTTGAGCACAGCCAAGCCAATCAGCATGGTGGATTTCTGGCCACTTATGTCCAATAGTGCCTGCAATTTCGCACTCTCTGAGGCTCACTGCTCCCAATAGTCCCCCCCTTTCCCCCTGACAACAGGGCTCGCCTTTCACTCAGGAGACTTTCCTTCCTCACCCCCCCCCCCACTCAGGTTCAGATGCACCGCCGGCATCCAGGCGCGCCCCAAGGAGGGCATTTAGTCGAGCTTCGGGGAATCTGAGGGCAATCACGGCCTACCTCTGACCAGCGACTCAAAGTTCAGAATGCCCACTTGTCTAGCTTTGTCAGTTACTCAATGGCTGGATAGAATGTTGCTTCTCTAGTTGGATTCCAAATAGCCATTTAGGACTGAAAATCTAAAAAATAAGGACGCCCATGTTTGCCTTTAGACCTGTGGTATTCAAACGTTTTAATGCCGACCCTCCCCACCCCCCGAGAAAAAATATTGTAGTTGAGCCCCCTCTTCAGTCAAAGATATTGCTGCTGACCCCCCCTCCACCACCCACGTGTCATTTCTATTTAAAATAAATCACTGTACTCTGTTTTGGAAGAGCCTCACGCCCCACAACCACGGAAACCCTTTGGGCACCCGTAGGAGGGAAACTTCACAGTTTGAATATCATTGCACAAGACTAACAGGACACATGTTGCAACAATATCTTCTCTCACCAGAGGTATTGGGCCTCATTCCGAGTACGGCGCTAACCAATGGCGCTATTAACACCTTGGTTGACGCCGTACCCGGACCGGCAGCGCCTTGGTGGATGGCGGAATTACTGCCCCATTCCAAGGTTGGCGGGGCGGTAATTCCCCATTCACCAAGGCTCTTCCCCATTCCCAAATGAGCCCCCATAGGGCTCAATGGGAATGGGGAAGATGCAAATAACGGTGACCGTTCATTACGGTCACCGTTATTGGCTTGGAGGCCCCTTTGCGCCCTCGACTTTAACACCTGCTCAAAGCAGGCGTTAAGGGCGAGGGCGCAAAGGGAACCTCGGAGTATGGCGGTAAGGGATTACCGCCACCGGTCTCGTTAGCGGTGGCCGCTATCCCTTACCGCCATACTCGGAATGAGGCCCATTGTCCTTACATGCACAAGTAATAGCATTTACCCCAGGACACCACAAGCCTATGTATTTCCATTTTCCGCTGCCCCATTAAGAGGCCAGCAAACCTGTTGGGAAACCTGGTGATTTCCTCGCAAGCCACGGCTCTCTGGAATTTCCTGAGATACCCGGATGCTGGTCAGTCTCTGAACTATATTGTCAAGGCGCTTTTTGAGTTTATTTTATTTATTTATTCGCATTTGTAAAGAGCACAACTGCCCTCGGGCATCGTGGCGCTGTTAAGAATACTTGCTTGGTTACATAAGTGCATGTGGTCAAATCGGTAGCAAAACATGAAAACCAACCCCAACTTGAAGGGTGGCAACAACAGGTAGTGCATATAGGTACAATTTGTGGCAAAAAACAAAATTGTTAACCCCATCTTAAAGGGTGGCAACAACAAGTGATGCATAGGTCAAAATTGGTGGCATAAGACATGAGCTTCAACCCCCTTCTTAAAGGGTGGCACAACAGGTAATGCATGTAGTCACAGTTGGTGGCATAAAACATGAGTGCCAGCCACATCTTAAAAGGTGGCAACAACAAGTAATGCATAGGTCAAAATTGGTGGGATAAAGCCTGAACGTCAACCCCCATCTTAAAGGGTGGCATAACAGGTAATGTATATTGGTAGACTTGGTGGCATAAAACATGAACGCAAACCACTTCTTAAGGTGACAACAGCAAGGTAATGCATGTGGTCAAGATTGGTGGCATAAAACATGAGCGCCAACCCCATCTTAAAGGGTGGCAACAACAAGGTAATGCATATGGTCAAAATTTGTGGCATAAAACATGAGCGCCAACCCCATCTTAAAGGGTGGCAACAATAAAGTAATGCATGTGGTCAAAATTGGTGGCATAAAACATGAGCGCCAACCCATATTGGGTTGGGAAAACGAATTTAGTCTAGGAGCGCTGGAACTGCCCACCACTTGCAGCTAACAGATGTCACCTCTCCTGGCCCTTGAGCATGGCCACCACTTGCAGTTAACAGATGCCACCTCTCCTGGCCCTTGAACATGGCCACCACTTGCAGCTAACAGATGTTACCTATCCTGGCCCTTGAGCATGTCCGCTGCACTCTTGCAGAGTTGAATCGGTTCCTCTGCTCCAATCCTGCAGGAGCTCCCCAGTCTTTTCTCCTTTTCTTGGTCTTTCTTCCCTTTGTGGGCATCGTGTTTGGGTCTCTGCGAGTCTGAAGGGGGAAAAAAACAAATGTCAATCTATGCCAGCGCCCAGTACCCGCCGTAGAAAGCTAATAACAACATTGCCAGCTCCCCGAAAGCCTCCCACTATTTTCCTGAGCAACTCTGCCAGGTCCTAGCTCTCCTCTGTGAATCCCAGAACTTCTCTGCCTGCTCCCAAAGACTCATCCCAGAATTCCAATAAAACACTGCCCTCTCTCAGACCCACCCACAAATGCAAAAAACGAAGGGGCTGGTGTCTCCCAGATCCCTCAAGCAGCTACAGAGCCATGACCTAGATTTCTGCCACCAGCTCCACAGGATCGCCAGCTGTTCCCAGACTTTCTGTAACAGTCCTGCCACATTTCAGGAGCCTCAAACAATGTCGAAGAAAGCGCCTCCTTTGTCCAGACATCCCATATAGTCCACAATTTGAATACCAGCTGGCTCGTCACCCAGACACACAATGCCAAAAAGCATTTGTCTTCTCGCAAACACCTTGCTTTTATTCTAAGAACAGATCTGCTTGTTCAAAACTGATGGCCTTATAATGTGTAGAGGAGCACTTCAACATATGCATATATGTGTGAGCGCGTGCACGCATGTGATGAAAGAATCACTGACGTAGGTCTGCATATCTATTGGTTAATTCAGAGATTTGCACACCTGTGTAGATAGAAATACTAACAAATGTACAGTGGAGCAATGAGTTATATATATGCATGTATGTAAGAGCACCGATGTCCTCATGCATGCACAATGAACAATGTCAGTGCAAATGTATGGGATCTCTAATGTACACGACATATGACACAACACAAACACATTTGAAAGTGTTTTATTTTCTTTGTCCGGGTGGAAGGGGTTTTGAAATTCCCTCTCTAAGACTGTAGAAGTTGACTTCTCATCAAGGGTGTTGCTAGGTTTGTAAAAGATCCGGGGCTGCGCTAATGTCTGGACTCTCAGGAATCGGGGCCTAGCTAGCCTTTTGGCTGTAGCCCCTGAACTTCTATCCGGGGCTATAGCCGAAAGATCCGGGGCTATAGCCACCTCAGTCCTCTCCTCCCCCCGCCCAGCGACGCTTCTGCTTCTCATCGTGTTGATAGGTATAGTTTCTTGGTCCCCCCCACAGAAAAATGTCTCTGGGTTCAAATATACAATCTTTGGGTTCAAATAAAAGTTTCTATACCAGATAAAACATCTGAACACAATTATGTGGGTTCCTACACAAGTCAACAGCTTTCAACACGGGTCTCTGGATTTCTGGCCTTCTCAGCTCAGACCCTCTGTCTCTCAACCTCATCTCCTCTCGAGGTAGAGCCCTTCATCTGGGACTCAAGGCTGAGCCCCCCGGAGCTTCCACCAAAAGGCTGGCCGCCTGTTTAGGCACAGTCAGGGATATTCCTTCACCTCCCTTTTTTGACTTTCTTACTCTCGTCCCATCCCCAGCACACATCGCCATCTCCCTCCTCGGGGTGCAGTGGTCTTTCTGCACCTCCAGTTCTTCCCTTTACTCTCTTCCACCTTCCCGCCTCCTCAATTCTGTCATGTGCTCATACGTGCACTAAATCTCCTGACACACCCCTTGGCTCGGGAGTGATTCCCTCTCTATGCCTCTTCTCAGTTCTCCTCCTTCAACCTCCCCCTCTCTTCTTTCACCCCCTCGTTCTTAATGTTGGGGTTCTCTCCCATCCTCTCCCACAAGTCTGGTGCTTATCCTGCACCTACTCATAAATCAGCCACACTCTCCCCAGACACCTTCCTCCTGCTCGTCTCCCTCAGCTTTCCCCTGCAACTTCCAGCAGCCCCACTTTCACTGTACTGCCCCACAACTCCCTCTAGCTGCAGCGCTGGGTGCTGCCGCTTACATGGATCAGGGAATGAAGGTCTATGCCTTCGCTGGCTGCAGGGAACATTGGCAGGTTCAGGTGATGCTCAGGGGCACAGATGCTTTGAGGTTGTTTGGCCCCACTCCAGAATAAAGCGGCTGCTCTCCGCCCCGCCCTGCTACTGTAAGGGTCCTCCCTCTGTGTAGCTAGATGTTTCTTCTCACTCGTGTATACCACAGGGGAGCGTGTGTATCGAGTCTTTTCCCTGAGGGGAGTGCGGGCAAATGAACCACCTCTTATGCCTGTGTCTCAGAGGGGATGTGGGCAGTACTTACTTCTGCCCCCCTGTGTCTTAAATAGGTTTGGGAAAGGGCTCCCCATGGGTGTCTTTCTGTGGATTAGGGGTGAAATTCACACATGTGGGGTACTGACCTTCCCCATATTTGTCCTGGCCTCAAGTTACTAAGTCTGATGCTGTAGTCTTGTCTGGGTTTTCCAATAATAGGAAAAAAGGATTATGGGCTATGTAGTCCTTCTCTGTTGGCAGTGTCTGGGTAGCCTAGGTTAGGGATAACGTGAGGACCTTCTCGGCTTCAGCATCTTGGGTAGAGTTTCCCTATTGTCTTCCTCCTCCTGGATCCATAGTTGACTCTACCAGATCCACTACCGGTTGTCCCTTTGACCCACTGCAGAATTCTGGCAGACATTATGCCCGATAGTTGACTCCTCTGCAATGGGTTGAGTGACTTGTTCCGGGGATACCGCAGGTTACGAAGTCTTGGTACTTCATCTCCAGGACCATGACGTGATGACCATGAGGTCACTTCTGTCAGACATCCTTGAGAGGTGCACAAGTGTGCATCTTGGTCGATTGATGCACTGTTTTCCCCAAAATGAGACAATCCCTTTCTGGCCCTCCCATCATCCCCTCCCTCTGGAAAGAACATTTCTTTGATTAATTTGCAAAGAAGTGGATGCAAAAGAAGGAAGCTTGCTATGGAAGTAGGAGTGTCTTCGATTAGAGAATCAGGCTGCTGATGACATTACTCTGGTTAATCTATTATATTTGGGTATTGTATTTTATTTGTATTTTGTATTATGCCTTAAGCCAAGGCGCTGTACAGAGAATCAAAAAGGGTACACTAAAAATGAGTGGCAGTAGCTTGGGATAGGTCCATTCCTAAACCGACAGCAGTAAATATGCGTGTTCTTCTTTCATTCACGTTTCATCTTTTCATCAATGCATTAATCTACTAGTGTAAGAGCCTGTGCACATGGGCCAAAGTGCAGGTTTTCATTCACAAAGTAGGACCACTACATTACCTAAGGCAATAGGCAATGCTAGGCAAATTGGCCTTGTTTCTCCTAAGGCAACAGCTCCCTCTAGCGGTGAAGCAGGCAACACTACTGCATCGGAAAAGCATACAGGGACAAACCTACATCTGGCCTTTTATTATATTGTTAGGTTAGATTAGATGTTAGGGCCCCACTACGAGCAGTGAGGAATTGGTAAAGCAGGCATCTATTGCTGAGTACTGCATAATTTACCCCTCCACTCTAGTATGGGTTCAGAAACCTATTTTCAAAATGTACCCTGCTTGCGTGAGGAGGTCATTACCGCCACATGAAAGCATTAACAGAAGCAGTATTACCACATGTGGTAATAGCTTACTTCCCAAGTGAAGCCCTGGGGAGTAATGAAAGGGTCCACATAACCATAAAGCAGACCCTCCCCCGTTACCACATGCTTACCGAGTGTGATGAGGGTATTTCAGTTTAATACAGCTAAACTCATAATGTGGCTCAGAGGCTTTTTACATAAATACTGTTGTGCCACATTATTGAGATTTTAAATCCTGAAAGTGGCCCCACCCACACTCTCCTTCAGCCATCCGATTTTTACCTGCTTACCTCCAATGTGTGACTTGCCTTCCACACCGCTTTTTATTTATAAATACAGGTCTTCACCTTAAAGACCTCTGAAATATGTTTAAATTATGTCAGGGGAACCCAAATAGACAATATGACAATGGAGGCGTACCTACTCTGGGTTATGCACCCACAATTCATTAAACCTATGTCTCTAAGCAAATGCATCTTTGTATTCCTCCAGATAATGGCTTGGGTTGTTCCCACTTATCTATGGCGAGCTGTACGATCACCAGTCTATATAATTTTTATTTTCTTTTTTAAAGCGCGGACCGAGCTCGAGAGCAGCAGAGCGCTGTACGGAGTGTGGGTAGCGGGCATTTGAGCTGGAATCGTTTAACAGTAGTGCAGTACTGTGAGGTCTGTGTGCCAGTATGTCTATCCATTGGAATTAGTCCTTGGTCAGGTGCTGTTGAAAGAGCCATGGTTTGAGAAATTTGTCAAATTGGAGAATTGTGGGGGCATTCCGAGCCGATATCGCAATCGAGTTCCATAGGGTGGGTGCAACATCTTTGTGAGGGTAAGCAGCGATGTCTGCTGTTCTTTACCTGATCCAAGTATCATCTTTTTGAGGATAAAATCACAAATACTTGATAAGAATTTTCAAAAATAAAAGGTCTGACATTTACAAGTAGGCAATCGCAACTACTGTCTGTGTGTAAAAGCGCCGAGAAATTCCTATGCATGTGTAGAGGATCACTTACATATATGAATGGACAGTGAGATTACATGCAGGAGTGTTGTAGCAATGAGTACTTTTTATTGTGTACTGGAGCAGTGAGCAACCTCAGGAAATACATGTAAGAGCACATATCATTGCAATCATGACCCTTTTACACATTACATGGGAATGGTGGTGAGAGGTTGGCTACCAGGGATGTCCACTTTCTCACCCCCTTCTAATGTCACATTAAAAAAGTGTTTGACCTGTATTGAGGGCTAGCGATTGCAGTTCTCCGCTGTAGAGGTAACAAACCTCAAGTTGGCTTAGAGGCTTTTTATAATGTTATGATAGGTTATTTATAACGCACTTAATACCCAGAGGTTTCTAAGTGCAGACCCGGGGATCGAACCAGTGTTGCTCTGCATCATCTTGCTTCCAAGGCAAGCACATTGCCCCTGAGCTGCTCTCCCGAGACGAGATATTTACGCCCACTGCTGGGAAGATCAACATTGGTGGATTTTCAATAAAAAAAAATCCACCAATGGATGGTTGTGCAGACTGACTACAGGGGTATTACTCATTCCTTACAATTGAACTTGCAATCGTTCTGGTGAGCGGTAAACACAGAAGTATTCAACTGTTTTTACTTATACTGCCTAACTCGAAATCAGCCCCTCATTCTTGTGTACTGGAGCCGCAGGCCAGCCTTGTGCATGTATGCTGGAGCACTGGGGCATTCATGTGTAGTGAGACCTCTCTATACATGTGTATTAGAGCAGTTTGTAACTCGTATTCATGAGTTTTGGAACAGTGAGTCCGTTTTATACATGTATGTAGGACCATTGAGACATTGCTACTCTGGATTATTTAAAACGAGGCATGATATACAGTAGGCCAGAGCCTCTCACCTAGAAGCCGCTTCCAGTCTTTGATGAGCATCTTGGCCAGATCCATCACTCCTTGGTCCGAGCAGTGCTTGCGCAGGCCGTTGACCATCACACCTAACCTGGTGGCCTTCCCAAAAGGAAAAATTGACAGGTCAAGAGCCCATGGTAGATGGCTTGCATTCAGTCAACCCACCCACAGATATGCCATCCATTAAACAATCAAATCGGTCTTTGGGGTGTTTTACATGAGGTTGTATTATTAGTATACTACTTGCACATCACTTTTGATGTCATCCATGGCTTAAGCTGAGGCAAGGGAAGCCTAATTGGGCCTGAAGTCCTCAGATCAAAGGCCCTGGAGTGGAGTAGCTTTCACAATTACTGGTACTACTGGAAAGAGAAGAAAACTAGTAGTACAGGGGTAATTTAATGGATCAGGTGCAGTCTAGTGGTAGAGATATGATCTAGTGTAGGAGATGATGTCTACTAGAGGAGATGCAGTCTAATGGAGGAGAGGCTGTCTAGTGGAGGGCATGTCGTCTGACCTGGAGAAGAGGCATTCTAGCAAATGAGATCCAGTGTGGTGGAGGAGATCCTGCCTAGTGTAGGAGATGCACTCTAGTTGGGGAGATGCAGTGAAGTGGGGGAGATGTGGTGTGGCATAGAGAAGATGCAGTTTAGCAGGGAAGCAGCAGATAAGTGGAGGAGATGCTGTCTACTGGAGGAGATGCAGTCTAGTGGAAGAGATGCAGTCTAGTGGAGGGGGTGCAGTCTAGTGGAGGAGAGGCAGTCCAGTGGAGGGCATGTCGTCTGACCTGGAGAAGAGGCATTTTAGCAAAGGAGATCCAGTGTGGTGGAGGAGATCCTGCCTAGTGTAGGAGATGCACTCTAGTTGGGGAGATGCAGTGAACTGGGTGAGATGTGGTGTGGCATAGAGAAGATGCAGTTTAGCAGGGAAGCAGCAGATAAGTGGAGGAGATGCTGTCTACTGGAGGAGATGCAGTCTAGTGGAAGAGATGTAGTCTAGTGGAGGGCATGCAGTCTAGTGGAGGAGAGGCAGTCCAGTGGAGGGCATGTTGTCTGACCTGGAGAAGAGGCATTCTAGGAAAGGAGATCCAGTGAGGTGGAGGAGATCCTGCCTAGTGTAGGAGATGCACTCTAGTTGGGGAGATGCAGTGAAGTGGAGGAGATGTAGTGTGGCATAGAGAAGATGCAGTTTAGCAGGGAAGCAGCAGATAGGTTGAGGAGATGCTGTCTACTGGAGGAGATGCAGTCTAGTGGAAGAGATGCAGTCTAGTGGAGGGGAGGCAGTCCAGTGGAGGGTATGTCGTCTGACCTGGAGAAGAGGCATTCTAGGAAAGGAGATCCAGTGAGATGGAGGAGATCCTGCCTAGTGTAGGAGATGCACTCTAGTTGGGTAGATGCAGTGAAGTGGAGGAGATGTGGTGTGGCATAGAGAAGATGTAGTTTAGCAGGGAAGCAGCAGATAAGTGGAGGAGATGCTGTCTACTGGAGGAGATGCAGTCTAGTGGAAGAGATGCAGTCCAGTGGAGGGGATGCAGTCTAGTGAAGAAGAAATGGTGTGCCATGGAGAAGATGGAGTCTAGCAGAGGAGATCCAGTGAAGTCGAGGTACCTTTGATTTTATGCGTTCATTATACATTCAAATTTACTAAAGGTGTACTATTCCAATAGTTAAATGAATCAGTCATTTTTTCAATAAGAAAGAAACTAAACAACCATCAGCCAATATTGTTTTTATCACCAAAGATTAAAACATCTGAAAAATATCTGTGTAAAATCACCCCAAAAAATTATGTTTGTTTATGTTTATTGTTTTTTAGAGCACTCACTGCATAAACTACACTGCATGCATTAATTGGTCGAGTCTAATGTCTCCTTGCAGGTTATCCCCGTGGTGTCGAACGATTACGAAAGAACTGAGGGTCCCTTTGAACTTGTATGCACATTTTGAATTAGCAGATATTTCTCCTGTGCAGAAGGTAGGTTTCTGTCGAATCAGCATTGTGAGATCTTTTCTTGCATGAAGTGTGACAAAGTCCCCTGCCTGATCCTCAGGGCAAAAGGTGGGGTGGCATTTGGTGTCCGAGTGCTGCCATATGCTATATGATGCTGGGCTGTGTGTGGAGCCAGGAGGATGCCCAGGTTTATCGCATCATGCCACAGTAGGTTGAAGGGGTTGTCATTTGGGGCAACAACATAACCCTTTTTACTTTTAAGAAAGCCCCCAGTGTGGTAAAACTGTGAACACAGATATTCCTTGTGGGGAAAGTGTACACAAGAGATATAACGTGTAGAAGCCCCAAGACCCGATCTCTCAAGAGGAATTCTTGCAAGATGCTCACACTTTATGCTAAAATAACACTTGGGCATAGGGTGGAAAGGGGTTTATCAAGTCCCGCCCACACAAATAGAATGGTGTTAGAAGCAATACAATATGAGAATTGCATGGCTCACTTCAGGAATACGACACTGTACAGTGTCAAACAGTGACCACAAGCAACCCCCAGACCTCGGACCTTACGTCTGACTTATTTGTGCATGCGTCATTCGTTGCCTAAAATCCACTGCCAATGTTCACAGAATGGCATCCCAAAATAGCAGATGGCTTTCATGAAGTCTTATACCACATGTCTCGATAGTTGGGGCACCGCATCAATAACATGGGATATCAACCCTCTGTTCAAAACACACCAATCTCTTTCCACAACTGCATGTTGCATGTTCACCTGAATGCAGTTAACCAGAGGAGGTCCTCGGGGCAGGGCTAGACTCCTACGTAAACCATCTGCATTTCGAAAGTGTGGTTTTTGTTCGGAGGCAGAGAACAAGCCTGGAGGAGAGTGAAAGGAGAAGGAGAGAAAGGTGGATCAGGAGGAAGTAGGCTGGAGAGCTTTGGCCGGTGGGAGCGAAAGGAGAAGGAGAGAAAGGTGGATCAGGAGGAAGTAGGCTGGAGAGCTTTGGCCGGTGGGAGCGAAAGGAGAAGGGGAGAAAAGTGGATCAGGAGGAAGTAGGCTGGAGAGCTTTGGCCGGTGGGAGCGAAAGGAGAAGGGGAGAAAAGTGGATCAGGAGGAAGTAGGCTGGAGAGCTTTGGCCGGTGGGAGCGAAAGGAGAAGGGGAGAAAAGTGGATCAGGAGGAAGTAGGCTGGAGAGCTTTGGCCGGTGGGAGCGAAAGGAGAAGGGAGCTGGAGAGCAGCAAGAGGTTGTGAGACATAACCTCACAGGGTGTAAGGGAGGAGACATCAAATGAGAGGAAGGAGGGATGAGTAGGAGGTTGGAGGGGACATCAAGGAAGAGGAAGGAGAAAGGAGTATGAAGAAGGCCCGTGAAAGCATCCAGGGAAGGTCAGAGGCATACATTCAGGAGATGTTTGGGAGGAGTACATCCGAGAGAATGAGCTTGGCGGTTGTAAAAAGGAGTAGGTGATGAGAAAAAACAGACACAAAGTCAGAAAGAATCGTCAGAGGCAAGTGAGAGCAGAGCAGGCACACTCTAAGACTTAGGTGTGTGAGATGAGACAGGGATGAAGTAAAAGCACATGGCAAGGTGTCGAGGAGGTGAAAGAATAAAGAGAAGAAAAAGGAGCACGAGCCTTAGAAGAAGTCCCCTAAGACACAAGACTGCTACACCTCATCAAGGAGTAGATGTGGATACGGGAGTGTGGACTTGAGGCTGCACCGTTAGGCAGGGTGTGGAAGACGGCAGTCAGACTCACTCTACAGCGGTGTTCATGTGTCCAGCCACCTAGTGGAAGCATTGGGGCTTACCCTATTATCCTCCTCATCCTGGCTTATACCATCATCCCAGACTAGCACTTAAGCACATGTGAAACCCTAAGCTGCAGAGGAAGAAGTCTCCTGGCAGACCGGAAAAGAAGCAGAGAAGCAGAGAATACTAAACCTAGAGCCAAGATTTTTGGGGACACTACGACTCCCAGATTGTGGATGCCCTGGAACTGATGAACAATCACAGAAAGTGACTCTAATTTGAGGATAAAAAAACTCAAGAGACTTTGTTGGTGGAACCCCATTGAGGAGCCATCCTATTGCTGTTTCATTTTCTTAAGTTGCTAAAATCCCTCAAATATCCATACTATTTGTATTTGTATTTTATTAGAGCCTATATAGTGCTTTTATCCAAAGCGCTGCACAGAGTATTAAAACAACAGTACAAAAAATAAGAAAAGATGAGGGAGGTTCAAATATCGATTCTGAAAGCAGACATTCAAGGACAGGGAAGAAGATGATTTTTTAAAGAGCCCTTAAAAAGAGAAAAGACAGTAATAGAACAAAGAGAAAGAGGAAGAGTGTTCCAGTGGAGAGCGGCGAGAAGCGGGAAAGAGCGAAAGTGAAACTGGGCACAGGGTGGACGAGGAACCGAGAACTGAAATAGACACGAGGAATGAAGAGAACGAGAGGGGGTGTAAAAGGAAAGGAGAGCGCCAAGATAATCAGGGGCTAGCCCATTGAGAAATTTAAAGACTCGACAAAGAAAATTAAATTTAAATTGAGAGTGAAACGGTAACCAACGAGGAGAGGCAAGTGATGCTGAAATAGAATCCCGAAAAGGAGAGAAGGCAAAGAAAGCAGACAGAGGAATGATAAATGGATTTCAAAGGAGCCAGACGAGATGAAGCAAGGTCAAAAAGTGTTGTGAAACAATAGAAAAGTCGGGAGAAAATGAGAGAGGAAATAAGAAGTTTCGTAGCATGAAAGATGAGAAAGAGGCACACCTTACGGATGTTATACAAATGAAAACAGCAAGACCTGGATGTAAGGGAGATATGATGGATAAAAGAAAATTTAGAACCTAAGTAAAGACCAAGATTTCACACAGTCGGGGAAATGGAATGCGCAGAGGATGGAAAAGAAATAGATGGAGGCGGTGGAAAGGAATTGACAGGGAAAAACGGAACCTCGAGTTTCCCAGCATTCCGGGTAAGAAAGTGCAGTGACATCCAATATTTAATAGCAGAGAGACAGGAAGAGAGAGTGGGATGAATTTCAGGTGTAAAGGAAGAGAAAGATAGGAAAGGTTGAGTGTCATCAGCATAAAAATGATGAGAAATTTCAAAGGAAGTAATCACAGGGGCTAGTAGTGAAGTGTAAAGTGAAAATAGAAATGGACCCAAGACAGATCCTTGGGGAACACCGTGTTCGAGGGAAAGAGGTGATGATGTTTCGCCTTTCCAAGAAGCTGAAAAAGTTCTATTATAGAGGTAGGAAGAGAACCAAAAAAGAACAGAGTCCTTAAACCCGAAAGAGGAAAGAGAATCAAGAAGTAGAGAGTGATCCACAGTGTCAAAAACAGCTGATAAATCAAGAGACAAGAGGAATGTTTAGAGTGGTGAGTAGACAGAAGAGCGTTAAGAACACACATTAGCACAGTCTCACTGCAGTGACGGGGATGAAATCCAGACTGAAAACGAGGAAGAAGAGATAATTTATTAACAAAAGGAGAGATCTGGGAATGGACAAGACGCTCAAGGAGCTTAGATAAGTAGGGAAGAAGAGAGATAGGGCGGAAATTAGAGACAACAAGAGGGTTAGCAGAGGTTTTTTTTTAGAATAGGAATGATAATAGCATGCTTGAATTGAGTAGGAAAAGTGCCAGTGGAGAGTCAAGTATTAAATAATGAGACAAGAAAAAGTATGAAAGAGGGATAGATTAAAGGAATAAGAGCAGATGTGATGGGGTCCATAGGGGCTGCCATTGGGTGGACTTTGGCCAACAGGAGAGCAACCTCGGAATTGGATACAGGAGCAAAGTCTGACAGGAAAGTTAAAGATTTAGGTGGAGGTGGAGGAGAAAAAGCAATAGAAGAGGAAGGTGAATTAATAATGTCCTGACGAATAGAGTGAACCTTCGAGGAAAAGAAGGAAACAAAACCAGAAGCAGAGAGAGTGTAGTTAATAGAGGGATCAGGAAAAGGAGGAGAGAGAAGACGGTCAGAATGCCTAGGGTGATCAGATTGAGAGTGAAGAAGATCAGAGAAATACATACGTTTAGCATATTTTAAGCAGTTGTCATAAAGAGCGTGATAAGAAAAATAAGCAGAGTGGTTAGAGGGAGAGCGGGACTTAAGCCAACATCTTTCCAGACGACGTAAGAGTCGCCGCACAGAGCAAAAATGGGAGGAAAGCTAAGGTTGAGCGGGTTTGTGGGAAGGCTGAAAGGCAGAAAGAGGATATCATTGATCAAGACCTGAAAAGTGGATGAAAGAGTAGAAGACGCCTCATTAGCAGAGAGTGAGCTAAACTGAGGAAGCAAAGGGAGACTATTAATGCACGTATCGTGAAAAAGTGATGAATTGAAATTGCGTAGTTCACGGCGATAGAATGTATTAGGCAAGGGAGGAGTAGGAGAAATATGAGAAATGGGAGGAAGTAGTGTTACAAACAGAAGGAAGTTGAAAGATAAGTAAACAGGTAGAGGCGACACAGAAGAGCAGTAACAGATGAAAGAACGATTAGATCATGTGAGGAACCAGAGACATGAGTGGAGGGAGTAGAAAGTGGGACAAGTAAATGAGAATCAAGAATAGAGAGAAAAGGAGAGGAAGAGTGAATTGAAGAAAGTTGAAGATTGAAATCACCTAATAAAAGAAGTGGGGTTCGGCTAGGGAGAATGTAACAAAGAATGTGGTCAATGTCAACACAGAATGTGCCAAGAGGGCCAGGAGGACGATAGATGAGAAGAAAGGAAATAGAATGAGGAGCAGTAAAAATCTTGTAAATAAATTCAAAGGAAGCATACATGGGCATATCAACATAAGAGAGGATAGAAATATAAGAGGGGCGGCAGAGAATGCCAACGCCGCCTCCACGGCCAGTAGAGCGAGGAGCATGTGAAAAAGAAGACTAGGAAGTAGTGAGAGAAGCGGTGACAGTGGAATTATGAGGAAGAATCCAGGTTTTGGAAATACAAAGGAAATGAAAATGTAATCGTAAGAAAATACCCAGAACAGCAGATGACTTTATATAAGGACCTTGTATTCCAAAGGCCCAGATCAATGGCAGAAGAAGTGCTAAACCTGTTTCTTTGAAATACCGCAACCTTCTGCATCTGTCTCACTTTGATTTTGCTCAGCTTCATGACAGATGGTATCAGAAGTGGAACCAAGGGTGACTGCTCATTAAATCGCCCCATGCCCTCCACTAAAGTTTGCTGGAGCCACAGTGGGGGATAAACTCCCATTTAAAGAAACCCCATGTTCAACTGGTGTTGATATGTAGAGTGTTGATGACACAAACATTTTAGCTGGGAGGTGTGGCTCGCCCCCACTGGTGCGGGGGTCCATCTCCCCAGTGGATCATATTTGCAGAGAAACCAGGACTTTCAGCCAAATATGGAATAAATGACAGGACTGGAGAAGTGAATTGGATTATTGGGTCATAAATAAGGTGCTATTCTTCAACTATGGGAAAGATCAATATGTGGTACAAGAAGGGACCCCGATAGGTCAGCTGATGTGGCCGCATCCTTGTAACTATTTCCAATTAAACTGTATTTTTTTTAAAAAGCCAATTTTTCTGCAGCCGTCTTACATTGATTCATAACAGAAGTATGATACAGAGTCTTCCAGGCAGTTGTATGCGGGGTACTGTATCTAGAAGGAGGCCACGGCCTGCACTAATAAACAATTCATGCTTCAGAGTTGGTTGGTGGCTGGTTGACCTTTCCTAAAACCAAAGATGAGGACAGCTTCAGAACCCTACACTTTTTGTACCCATGTAGAGCACTGCATTAGTCCACCGGTGAGTGCTTCTACGCCCATTGGGTTGTTTTCTGTTGGCATGTAGGGTAGGTGCATACAAGGAGTGTTCTATGGAAACAAAGGCTAAGACTTTCCTTCAGCAGTTGTGAATCACAAGTTCCATCTTCCATCTTGTTCAAAATACTGTGAAGACAATGTAAACTTCAGGCTCCTGGTCTCAGTCTCCCCCTGCAGAGAAAGTACATGTTCTGTTCAAACACCCTCTGTATGGTGAAACCCGTTTGAGGTTGCTTTTAGCATCCCACAAGAAAATATGCCCCTCAGGCCAAAGGGAAAAAAAAGAATAAAGCCTAAAAGGCTATGCACTTTGAAATTAAACAAAACAAGTGCTATTACAAAAATCTCAGCATCAAGGGAGCTACTCGTAATTTAATGAACCATCTTTTGAAGAATATGGGTAATTTATAGGTTCTTTTATGGATATTGCGATCCTCAGAATGTTTGACCTTCTGACTTCAAGCTAATGGAGCCAGGTAAAACGTTTGATTTTGCTCCACCAACCAAACACCAAATGTTCGGATGGTAGACAATGTGTGCGAGAACATTTACTTGGTTTGAGAACTGTGATGCATCATGAGGGGATTTGTGCCCTTAACACTCTTAGACCTCTCAACCGCCTTTGACAGAGTTGACCACCTATCACTCATCTCCCTCCTTGTTGAGAGAATTGGCTTCTCTGGAACAGTCCAAAAATGGTTTGGGTCCTACTGATCCGATACACACTAGTCTGTATAGATGGGCTCATTCAGGTCCAACCGACTCCCAGGCATGTGTGGGGTCCACCAAGGTTCCATTCTCTTCCCAACCATATTAAAACTATACATGTAACCAATGGAAACTCCCCAAATGGCCCCAACATAGCCATCCATCAGTACACTGATGACACGCAGCTGTACCTTAATGTCAATTAAGAGAGGGCACACACACAAGCCTTCTCTTGTCATGAACCCACCCTCTGAAACTCGATCCCAGTGTCAACTAGGAATGCCAAAACAATTATCCAACTATGCAAAACTCTCAAAACAAAAGACACATTCCTATGGATGCAAATGCCGACACACATTCCTCAACTCACAGTACTGCGCTGCTGTTAAAAGATGATACCCACACTCGGTACAGTGCTCTGCTGCTCTCTTGCTGTGTCAGTGCTTGAAATAATAAAATACATTTTAAAAAATGTCAATGGCCCCCAGGATATCACTCGCCTCCACAAATTCCTGGCTTCCATCCAAACATTGATGTCAAACGCCTACCTCAAACTAAACCCCACTAAAACCACATTTGCCCTGACGATCCCTCCCATCAAACAACAACTTGTTCAACAAAGGCTGGATAACATATCCCTGGAAGGATTCACACCTCAGCTGTCAAGCCCATCCAAATCCATGGGTTTCATTGTTGACAGTAGCCTTTCCTTCCAAAAACAGGATTAGGAGAAACCACATAGCTACAAATCTCCACATTCTGCAAAATTAAAAGTGTCAACCACTTGCATGGCAGTCGCACGGTGATCAAAGCCCTCGTGATCTCACACATTGACAGGGGAAATTCCCTCCTTACTAGGCTTACAGCTGCACACCCGAACCCCCTCAAGGCAGCCCACCATGGCGTAGCCCACTTCATTGTTGGTACCAGCAAATTTGAGAGCCTCAAAACTGCAAGTATCACCTACTAAGCAGTCGCAAACGGGATACCAACATACTTGGCATCTAAATTCCACCCCTCAGGAAGCTCTCGCACCTCACGTACAAAACTATCAAAAGGTTGAAGTATAAGAGAAGATTCACAATCAATCCTTCTACTGCCACGTACCCACCATCTGGAACTCAATCATGGCAGAAGCTCAAAATGCCCCCACCATCTTCCATTTCCATAAAAGACATAAAATGTGGCTTGTTCAACAACATCTACTGGACAAAAAAGAAAACCTATCTCCCTCCACCAACAGTATTGCACAACTGTATAAAATACCAAGACCAATGCCGTTATCATCCTGTTGTAAAGCGCTCCACTGCTCTTGGTCTAGGTTTGAGCCATAAGCAATAAAGTTAATTATTTTTTGACAAAATAACATATTAAATAGACTGCATTTAAGAGAGCATGCAAAGCGAATCTTTCATTCACCATCCTGCAAAAGCACTTAACCTGAAACGAAACTGGAAAACAGAGACGGCACTTAGCATTCCGCTTCAGAGTAATGAATTAGGAAAATAAGCTACAGTATGCACCGTCCCAATCCTCCATTCCCCCCAAAACAACAAACGTGGATGCCTTTATGAATTCCATACAATGGCCTCATTACAAGTTTGCCGGTATTCCGGTGGTAAATCTGCCAGAATACCACCAAACAGAATTACTGTTACTGCCACTTGGTCCACGGAATTGCCAGTGGAATGGCAGTGTTAGTCCCCATTTATGCAATCCATAGGACTCCATGGGGATTTTGGCAGAATTACAGCTGACGGAAATTCTGTTGATTTTGTCGATTTTTGGTGGTAAGGGGGTGTAATTACTTCCTGCATTTTGCTTGAGGCTTTTACTCTGCCTCACCAGAAAAGTTGTAGTACAGCAGTGGGGTAACAATAGGTGAAAGCTACTGCTTAGTGTGTTCCTAATTCACAGGTTTTCACAGACATCAGGTGTAACTTATTACTGTCAGAAAACCCATGAAGTTGCACTAGATTTATAAAAAAAGGCCCACTTAAAACCAAAACCAAGTTTTTACCAAACATCTTTGTAATCTGTTTATCTCTCACTCCAATTATTTTCCATCACATACCCCTTCATAGTACACACACATCCAACCCAATGATGTACACTTTCGTTCACTTTTACGCTTCATTTAACAGGTGCACCCGGAACGTTCACATGTAAGTTAAGCGTATTCATCAAGACTTCTACGACAACTCTGAAGATTTGTGAATAAGGTTCAAGCTTTGTTGCCATGTACATCTTTTCCAGAATCCTTCTGAAAACAGCCACACCTCCCTAACATGCCCAGAGGGACACGTACTGGTCTTGACATGAGTCCATACTAAATTGAAAAATGTCTTTGTGAATAACGTGTAAATACTTCTAAATTTGACGTAACTTAATGCGCTGTAACATACTATTTTTCCATGAGTAAGCCAAATTTACGCCTGATGAAAGTTTTGTGAATCGGCCCCTACTAGACTTAGACACACACTTGTGGGCTGTCACTGATCTGAGCCTTCTGAACACTGTGGTGAGGAGGCCTGGTCCTCTGACTAGACGTCGACACAACGAGGGATTAATAGAACAAAGGGAGACTGGAATTTGAATTGAACAAATTAGGTTTACTTACATGCATGGGAAGCTTGCCAGTGATATCAAACCCAGCAAGCCCATTGGACAGCAGAGCGAATGAACAACAGCCAAAATGAATCCCTCCACCACCCACACTCTCCCTTCCCAAGGTTCAACTGCCAATAGCCTGCAGGCCCAAACACCCACGCAGAAAGAATTGCAATGTCAGTTTAAGGGGAACTAATATGGAACTGAGATGGAAGGAATATTTAGGCCCTCATTACGATACTGGCGCTAAACCATGGCGCTATTAGCACCATGGTTGGTGCCGGTATCGTAACGAGTCCGCCAATGTTCAATGGGGAATTACCACCCCATTCCAAGGTTGGTGGGGCGGTAATTCCCACATTGAACATTGGCCCTTCCCCATTCCCATTTTTGCCCCATAGGGCTCAATGGGACTGGGGAAGGCGCTAAGTATGGTACTGCAAATTGCGGTACCGTACTTAGCACCAAGGTCCCTTTTCGGGTCGCGTCCCGCAAAGGTACCTCGTAGTAAGGTGCTAATGGGTTAACAGCGCCGCAGCCTTTTACGGCGCCGTTAATCCATTAGCGCCAGGGTCGTAATGAGGCCCTTAGATCTGCAAATAGGTGTCGGGGTGGGTGAAACCAAGAACAGTGCATTGCCTACACTACGAGGAGCCAGTGTGCTGAGTCCAAAGAGCTGAGGCTCGATTCTAGCCAGCAGGGTTCCTGAGGGATCACTCTCAAAGCAAAGTTTCACAAAGACACTCAAAGTGTCCAGCAGGTGTGTTGTCCTTGACACTTCATTGTCCGAGAGAGGTTGGGTCGTCCAGCAACTGCTTGTTCTTCAATATCTGTGTCTTAGATTAATCACCTTCACACAAAAATGATGGCAATTTTTAAGATTTAATTTGTTACTTTTTTCAGTGGCCTATAGCTCACGATCTCTCCTTCACATGAAGAATCTGAATATCCCTTTTGGTTCTACTTTCACACTGGTGCCGCCTATCTAGGTAAAGGGGATAGAAAAGAGGCTAGCTCTATTCTAACTCTCCAATTTAATGATACACATGCTTGCAGACTTGGGTTTACCTGGTGCCAGGACTTTCAACGTGGTTCACTTTACACACACTTGCAGATTTGTGCTTGCCTGGTATACTCTCCTGCAAGGGCGTTCGGTGTAATATACTTTACATACACTTGCAGACTTGTGCTTTTGCAAAAGGTGAAAGGCACTTTCTCTCTCCTTAAGCCCTCTCTGGCTCTGCTCCACTGGTTATGGGTCCCAGACTCGTAACTATTATGGTTTTGCAAAAGTTCACAAGGTGAGGTGTTTTCTTCTTCCCCTTGACCTCTCTCGTGCTTTGCATCACAAAAATGATTCTCTTTCATTCCATTCCCAATTATTTAGTATTCTTCAGTATTGTTGCTGAAGCCCTGAGTGTCCCTCTCTCTCTCTTCCCAGGACTGACCGGCTTTCTGCATTGCTATTTGGTTCCCTCACGGTAACCAGGGAGCGGTGCCTCGGTGCTCTGCCTCCAGTTTGCGGGTCCACCTTCCTTCCTCGCCGGCTTCAACATCCTTTATGGCTCCTGCTTGGTGGTTGAGCCTCTCTCCGTGTTCCTGTGGCTGAGGTGTTGTTCTCTGGTTCCCGCTGCCACCGACCAGATGTGCCTTCTTCCTCTGGTGCGGTACCAGCGCGGCACACCAGTTGATGCAGCCTCCCTCCCTCTGCCTTGAGCCAGCTGGCTCCACAGGCTCCTCCACAGTGGCTCAGCAGTCCCTCGATTGACCTTGAGCAGACGCAGCTTCCCCAGGTAGCTCTCACTGCACGGGAAGCTCTCTCCCTAGTTCTGCCCAGTGAAGGAGCCTCCCGCTTCCTTTGGGCTGTGGCACTCTGTTGGTGGCCAGGGGTTGCCCTTCTTTTGTGGGGGACAGACTGCTCGCTTTGGTTCATCCTGCACTTCTGAGTTCCCCCCAGGCAGTTGGGGTACAAGAGTCCCCCCTTCTCTCCTCTGGAACAGTAGTTCAAAGCCACTTGGTCTGGCCTCTCTCATACTTCCTGAGTCTTTCCTTGATTTTTTACTGGTTCTGGCCAATAGGGTTTTGGGAAAGACTAGACTGCTGTATGTTGCTCTTACATGTAATCCTCATTCCTCCATTCTTCTCCCTCGTCACAGTATGGATCTTATGACTCCCTTGTGAGTCATTGGGGATCTTCCTCATCACAGTACTGGGAAAGGGATCTTCATTTAGTTAACTCCTACTGTTCCTCGTCCCAGTACTTTTTAGGGGAATGGTAGGATAAGTACAAGCTATGACTCCATTAGGAAAGGCATTATCCCTAGGGTTGTAGAAAAGGGATCTAGGGTCTCTTAATTGGCTGGGATACAACATCTCACCTGATGATGTCTTGCCATCCCACCCCAAAGTGTCGCCTCCCCTCATGTGATCCTCCCTCATACAGCCAGGCCCAGGGTCAGGATCAGGCAGCGGCTGCCGACCCCTGGCCACATGAGGAGAGGCTATCCCTGGGAAAGAAGTGATTACATCATCAGATTTATCACAGGTCCACCCTAGTCTGAACCCCACCCTGTTTTCCTGCTTTTACTAGACCTTGGAATATGGCATTCCATTCACTCTGCCAATTTCAAGGAATATTGCATCCCTGGTGTCAAATACATTTAGATATATACTGCCCCATTCTCACTTCAACAACCTCTCTAGCTGTCTCTATATATCTACAGCCAGCATATGTGCATAGGTCCACAAGAGGCCCTCTGCCTTGGCCTGGATTTTCTTAATGGGTACTGGATCACTGGGTTCCTTTAGATCTGCCCCTTCTAGACCATGGCTCGGACCCCAGGTGACCCTCCTGGTCTTTATACTCCTTCCCCCGCCTGACTGCTGTAGCTTATTCACCTCCTCCTCCTGCTCTAGCTTTTACCTCTCTCTCTCTCTCTCTCTCTCTCTCTCTCTCTCTCTCTCTCTCTCTCTCTCTTCTCTCTCTCTCTCTCTCTTCTCTCCTCTCTCTCTCTCTCTCTCTCTCTCTTCTCTTTCGTGCTTTGTTTTCCCTGGCCCTGATTGGACTTGGGCACACCTTCTTGTCTTGTATCCCCTCCTCCTCAACTACAGGTGAGGGGAATTTTTAATTTGCTTAGATTATGCGCACACCATGTTACGGTCAGGCAGGAGTGGACTACCGCCTGAACCAGTGATTTGCCTGTGAAGTATGTGGGGGAACAGTAGGGTGACCAGACGTTCCGGTTTTACTGGCACTTTACTGGCATTTACCCCTTGGTTCTGACGTCCGGAGGAATTAAGAATTTTAAAACCCTGTCCTGGGATTGGAGGGACGGGTGGCTATGGTCCCGGTTTTTGCCAGGAACCGATTTAGAAATCCTGAAATCTGTCCTGGCCCAGCTCTTCCT
Source organism: Ambystoma mexicanum (assembly GCF_040938575.1). Classification (NCBI taxonomy): domain Eukaryota; kingdom Metazoa; phylum Chordata; class Amphibia; order Caudata; family Ambystomatidae; genus Ambystoma; species Ambystoma mexicanum. Next base: position 247,080,115 of record NC_090934.1, read on the forward strand.
GCTCGTGTGAAAGTTTTTGACGGCCCCATTTCCTGCCCTTCCCCTCCCTGGCCACTCTCCTCTAATTAGATGTGTGTTACTCTGAAGACACACCGGTAAAAGGCGACCAACATAGAAGTACGACTACAATTTTATCAGAGTTCTGTTTGTGTTTACTGTAGTGCTACTTCTATGTTTTATCAGAGCCCTGTTTCACTTTACTGTATTCCCACTTTTATGTCTAGTGCCTGACCCGTTTTTTTTTTCTTTTTAATCTGGTCACCCTAGGGAATAGACTCACTCTACCCACCACTCTGAATAGCAAATTCACAGGAAACTGCCTCTCTTTTGTCTGATTGTGTGACTGCCTGTAGTATGTGGTCGCCCAGTTTACATGAACACTTGATTTCTGTCTCTGTCGTACATTTATCTGTGCTTTAGAGTTCCAGCAGGAAGCTATTTCGGGCTTAGGCTTTAAGAGGGGTATGTTTACGTCTATCCTTATCTGCTTGGATGTTTACATGTGTGTTATTGAATAGCTGTAGGAGACACAAGGGCTGCGGGTTTCTTCTGTTGACACTGAAGTACTGGGGAGCTCTGGTGCTTCCCCATTTACCACCTCTAGCGGTCACATTATGGAGATGGCGCTTCCCACTAATCCCCAGTGTTCCCCAGTGTTCTCCAGTCTGCCTTGGCTGGTGTGGCTACCGTTATTTTGACACAATAAACAGTTGGAAAACAGCCTTTCAGAATCCCCATCTGCTTTGTTCCCTGCTCTGTGTCCAAAGACCTCCTTGAAATAATGGTTTACAATATATCCCTCATCAATGCAAACCCTGCTACAAATGTGTTTTAAAAATAACGAATTGTGAACGTAGTAGTTTGTGCAGTCGTACTTTTGCATGAAATGATGTTCCAAAAACATAATTGACAAAATCTGTGATTATGTTATCCCCTTGATGGCCATTCATAAACTGTCTTATAATATATGCCCGCATATGCATGGGTAAACAGAAGACTAGCCTTGGCTTGCTCTGCCCCACTATGAACATGCACCAGAGGAGGGCCCTGGGCAGATTCCTACGAACACTGCAACCATAGTTCTTGGTGGGGTAACGGCCTGGGGCATCACCAGCAGAAGATGATAATTTGCCCCCTATAACTTCAAATCTGGCCCCATTTTGTAAAAGAGGGGGGCTCCCAAAGGGTACGTCCCCCCGGGATGTATACCTCTGTACACCAAACTTCAGAATAATTCTGTTGTGATGGTGTGATTGAGGAGACATGTTACTGCTGGGCATAAACCCTTACTCATTCTGGAAAAACACATGCCTTGTTTACTACTCATGTGCAATGGAACATAGAATTGCCCTCGTCATGACTGCTTATAACACACACATTTGGGGAACAATACATTATAACAACAATGGAGGGTGGGGCATGAGAGGCCAGGGGGACATCTGAAAAGAGTTAAGGTATGATTAGGCTTTCTCTGTCCACAAATGGACATGCAAACTCTCTTGCATCTGTATCATGAAACATTGAACATAGAATACACCACCACCGCGAGGATAGGAGACAGTTCAATCTGTGACCTGCGCTATATATGAAGACAAGACCTCAGTCATTCCCTAACCCACCGCCTGCCAAACAGACAGTCATGGAACAATCCCCATCCAACTCTGTGTTACCTGCAGCCGCAGGGTCAAGAAATTGTCAACACACAATTCACTCAACTCGTCCACACCTGCAGCAGCTGGGCTGGAGTAGGGCCAAGAGGTCATCCCTATTGAACATATTCAATCATGCTCCCGTCAGTTGGTGCATGCAGAAATCGTCTGGAGCCATGGCTTCCCACCCCACCCTTCTCATCCTCACCTGGAGCAGCTCCACTGTCATCTGCTGCCTGCTAAGTTCCCTCAGCAAGTCCAGGGCTCCATCCTGCAAATGTGAGAGTGGGAGAGAAGAAGGAGAGGCTTGAGAGAAGGCGACAGGGAAAGAGAAAGAAAGCAAGAAAACCTGGTTAAAAAAACAAACGGATGTAAATGTGTAGTGAAACGATGACACTGCTGTGAAATAGTAGATTGATGTTAGACAGAGGAGCAGGCCGATAAAAGCAGGTTATCGTGTGTGTAGTGCCTCAGACCATGTACCCCAGAAGATTCAGAGATGTATTATCTACCAGGTCCATGAAATTAGCCTCTTTAGACATGGTATCACGATGCCAGTTATTGAGAATGCACATAATCAGCCTGTAAGATAGCTCAGCAGGTTGAGTGCTCGCTGCTGCAAGCTGAGTGTGACCTGCAGGTTGCAGGTTCGAATCCCGGCTAAGCCAACTCAGCCTTTCATCCTTCTGAGGTCGATAAATGAGTACCAATTTCCGTTGGGTGATATTGTATGTAAATATGTGCTCTCTAAAGTGCTTTGGATTAAGGCGCTAAATAAATAAACAAATCATCATAATCACTAAGTTTGCACCACGTGGTTTATGACACTACTACCCATCTTGAGCGGACGTGGGCAAAGGTACAACACTAGTTTGAGGGAAGCATAGAGTAATGAATATGGTGCTCGCCCTGCTGCTTCTTGCCGCGCCAGGAAGCTTGATGACAGTTCCCCAGCAGCACCAATTCCTGGTCCTTCCAGGCCAAGTGAGAAAGGGTAGAACATTACACAGAATTAAGACATGACAAAGTATCCTGTTAGGGACAGCTAGCCTCCAAAAACCGAATCAAATATTAGACAAGTTAATAGGCATGTTATTATTCTATGCCTGGTGCTTCCCACATGGCCAGCTACAGCCATCTATGCCCCAGTACAAACTCATATCGCAGAACAGGCTCATGTGCCAAGGAGTAGCCTGCTACTTCCATTGTATTCAAATGTACATAATCATATGCCAGTGTTAGCCTCAAATGTACAGGTATTAACTGATCCCTTGTACCAGGTGCGGCTTCAAATGCCTAGCAAGTCCCATCATAGGCCATCTATAGCCATTACATAACCAGGCACCAATTAATATGTTTGTCTCTATTTTATTTGTATTTATTAAGGAACAGGGTATCATTACATACAAAAATGACTTACAACATAAGCAATAACAGAGAGACGAGGCAGTTCTTGGGTACGGTGTCCTTACAAAGGAGCATTGTTTGATTAAGTAACATATACCAGCTAACAAAAGGGTGAGATTTGGCACATATACCAGCGTCAGGGACTGCAGAACATAGCAATGTATCTTAATATTGTATAGCCTGAGGCCAGTATTTAAACACTAACAAATTACTTAGGGGTTATTTTCATCTGAAAAACGAATAACACGCCGGGTGACAAGGTCAACTAGCATGTAAGTGGCAAAGGTTCCCTCTGTGCAATTTTAATAATGTTAACAATGTAGTTACAAAAAAAGAAGAGGAAAACTAAATCCAAATCACTGTTACTTTTCAAATGATTTTAGGGGTAGTGTGGGGAGAATCAAAGGCACATGAAGACTGTCTAAATTCAAAGTGATTATTGCCAGAATAGTGCCTTTCCCTGCTTCATTTGAATCACATTTCTTCTATTGCTAAGAATCAGGTGCACCTGTGGGATGCAGGTAGTCACCTGTGTACCTGAGAGATAGCACTCAACACATTGGCCCTCATTACGACCCTGGCGGAAAGGGGTTTACGCCGGCGTAAACCATGGCGCCCCTTTCCGCCTGAGTACGAGTTCCCTTAGCGCCATGGTGATTTTAACGCCTGCTTTTAGCAGGCGTTAAAATCCATGGCGCTAAGGGACCTTGTTGTTAATTACGCCACCGTAATTTACGGTGGCGTAATTAACGCCTTCCCCACTCCCATTATACCCTATGGGGCAAAAATGGGAATGGGGAAGGGTAAATGGGGATTGGGGACTTACCGCCCCGCCAAGGTCGGAATGGGGTGGTAAGTCCGCCAACCACCATGGCGGAGTTGGCAGCTTAGCGCCATGGACCATGGTGCAAATAGCACCATGGTTCTCCGCCAAGGTCGTAATGAGGGCCATTGTATGATTAGTGCCAGAAACTAAACTGTTTGCATGAACAATTTTGGGCCTTGAGTATATTGCGCCAAAAGACTAGGTTTGAATAATTTTATATTGACAGCAAGAAATGCTGAAAGATCCAAGGTGAAAGCACTCTCTGTACTCATGGAGAACTCTTACTGGCACAATGGAAAATGGCATGAGTTAAGGAAATCTTCATTTTGAAGTGACATTTCCATGCTGTACTTCACAAATGAAGTCAACATGATGAGTCTTCTTTTGTGGTTGGGAGCAGGCGTGGGGGAGTATGTGTAGCCAGCTAGGAAATTATATTTTCTGAATAAGACATGGCTTATTTTTTTTTCCCTCTGGCATTAAGACCCAGGGCAAAGACAACATGATGATCATTCTTACATGGCGGATGGGTAAGGGGATTTAGGGGGTCATTGGAGATGGTGTGTTTTTACTGAGGCATGGCAGTGATGAACATTGGGGGTACCCCACTGAAGGGGCACCTGTAAGCCAGGCCACGGGAGTGAAGTAGGTTTCCAGGAGGTAGCAGTGTCTTCGGATGCTCCATCCCTGTCAGCGGAGCTCTCAATTTTCGGCATGGGTGAACACCTTTGGGCAAGGTGCTGAGCAGAGTGCTTGCTCAACCCCCCATAAAACGATGCTCAGATCACACCATCCCCAGCATTCTTTTGTTTTGTTTTGTTACGAAGGATCCTGCATGTGACTTTACGCACAAGGGGATCTTTCTTTTCTTTTCTCTTTTCTTTAGGTTCCTTTTTCCCCACATTGGGTTAAAGTACTCCTCAGTTGGACTTAAAGACATTGGCCCTCATTAGGACCCTGGCGGAGAGGGGTTTACGCCAGCGTAATGCATGGCGTACCTCTCCGCCAGACTACGACATTCCGTAGCGCCATGGAGATTTCTACGCCTGCTTTTTGCAGGCGGAAAAATCCATGGCGCTACGGGACTTGTTGTTAATTACGCCACCGTAATTTACGGTGGCGTGATTAACGCCTTCCCCACTCCCATTATACTCTATGGGGCAAAAATGGGAATGGGGAAGGGTAAATGGGGATTGGGGACTTACCGCCCCGCCAACCTCGGAATGGGGCGGTAAGTCCGCCAACCCCCATGGCGGTATTGGCAGCTCTGCGCCATGGTCCATGGTGCAAATTGCACCATGGACCTCCGCCAGGGTCGTAATGAGGGCCATTGTGCCAAATACCCAAATACTTCTTCCTCTTCTGTAAAGGACCTAATATACAGAGAAGACCCTCTGTTATAAGCCATCTGGATAGACCTCTAACTGACATACACAATACTGATCCCTCACAATCAGAGACTTACATTAGTCCTCAGTGTTTAGGTTATATGCCTATCCATGGCTGCAAATAGTCAGAACCCAGGATTAGGTCCCAGGGAAATGCAAGCCACAATTTTCCCAGGGAGAGACCACCCCTTAGTACGAATTACCTAGACAATTATCTTCCTCCAACACCTAGGTTCCAGGATAATAGATCCCCACACCATGGTGAGAGGAGACAAAGCAACACATATAACAACTGTTATCAGAGTTATCAATTCTACTCCCATAGCAAAAATAGTTAGCCTTCCGGGGAAGAACAGAGATTAGACTGAAGAACACCCTGCAGTGTGGAGAGTGGTGAAAAATTATCACAACTTGAACGACAGGTTAAAGTCATTTGACAGAGCATTGGTCAAATCATGAGCTCCCAATAGGGTAATCCTCATTCTAATGCTTACAGAAGCCTTGGCCTGAATTAATCAACAGGTCAGGGCGGAAATTGTTCTAGTTAAAAATACACAACGAGAAGAGGAAAGGGGGAAGCAACATAAAACACATAGCAAGCCTTAGAGGAAGGTTCTATTACCATCTGCGAAAACACTCATGAATTTGCTAAATAATTGGCAAAGGCCAATGGTGAACCCTCTTTATTCCTGGAAACCAAATCAGCGAGAAAGTGAGGATAAAGATGTAATGATGGCATTTGAAAAAGAAGAGCACCCCCTTAGCATAGAACTCAGAGTCTGTTCTTTCCCAGATGTAATGCCTCTCCAAAAGAGGATCTGCAATAAAACAAGAATGACAAGGAATCTGACAATAAAGAGAGACAGTAACAGAGGAGCCCCTAGACACGAGACCCAAGAGGAACCACAGACAAACGGGAAGAACAAAACAAAATAATGTCAACATAAATACCAGAACAAAAGGATTGTCCTTCTTCTCCAGGTTTTTCTAGGTATTCCAATCCATGCAGCAGCAGTGACCTGAAACCCACAGAAGGATTGTGGGGTGAAGGGACATTCCCTGTGCTGGTGATGATTTCCATGTGTATTTCCGTTCCTACAGAATTCTTGACAAACCCATATGAACTTGATCCTGAGGAGAATGCCCTTCGGGGGCGGCCCAAGTTCAAGCTCATGAAATTCCAAATATCAACCAAATGTAATCCGAATTATTCACAAGCTCACACTTACGCTGTAAGTTGGAGATGAAAGATGAAAGATGGCAGGGTCTAAGGCAACCTTGATTTCTCGAGAAGTATTTGAGAACATCGCTGTATTACTCTACACCCTCCTTGGGTAGCTACATAATGCTGATGTAAAGGGGATTCCAGTAGATGGACTAACGGAAGTAAAAATGAAAATAGGGTGACATAGCTTCACCCACCAGTGATAGCCATGCTCCTCAGAGCACACCTGTTTTATTGGCAAACAATCTACTTTGGAGGCTTTGACCTCAGATAGATCACGTGAACCAAGTCCTCTGACCCAAACTCACTCTCCAATCAATTTATTTTTTAAAGTGCCAACTATTTTAGTTTGAATGGGACATGTCCATTGATTGGAAACATCCTTTCTGAGTGAAATTCATTTTCAGAACACTCAGGTCCCATATATCACTAACAAGATGATTTGGAATGACTCCCACAGAACCTTTGAGAATAAATCTTCCTCCAAATAATGAGTGATTCTCCACTTTGGAGGAAATTCTATCCATGGCAGACCTCCAGTGAGGATCAGGTCAACCGATGGATAACTCAGGAGACAAAATCAGCAGTTTAACTGCACTACAAAGGAAAGGAGAACTCATATGCTTTCCTATTGAACTCACTGAAACTAAGGAATCAGTTATCTCCAGAGTTCATTTAACTCAAGAAAGAAGCTTCATTAGTGAAAGATTGCATCGGAAATTACAGAAGGATCAGAAAATTCCCACATTTATCTGACAGATGATAAGTGGGAATCTAGGCTTGATGCGATGGATTTGAAACAAATGATTACCAGTAGGTGTATGCTGGAGTATAAAATTGGAAACAAAAAGGTAAATCTTAATTGCTGGGTCATAAGAGATGCCACCTCTGATTTGTATATCGGTAATAACATACTACATTAATTTCCAATTAATTTTAATCTTATTAATAACATAATCTGGTCCAAGCATCGGGAGAAATCGATAAACTTAAAATCTAGAAAAGGCATTGATGTCCACTCATTTGTTGCCTTATGCTGCCGGAGTAAAAATGAAAGAAGAAATGACTATTGTGAGAAACCTGAAGGTGTCTTCCTAACTAGTCCCCGGGGTTCTCTCATTTAGGTGGCCAGGACACGGCTATCACTATTGGATCCAGTTCCTGGGGGTGGACCAATGCAGGAGGATCACCTGGATCAGGGGTCCTCAGGGATTGGAGTGGGAACACCAATGGGTGAGAGGCGGTATTCCCCTTATGATTGCCCTTCTTCCATATTATACTACCTAGGATACTCAAACTCTCTATCCCCCGCCCCATTTTCCGACATGAACACTATCGCACATCACAAAAGTCAATGGACAAACACCAAAGCTGTTTACCTGACATGTCCCAACGCAAGGGTCTGGCAAAATCAGGCAACTGACCAGAATCACACACACCTGACAGACCTTTCCCTTCACCACAGGGATAAAAGGTGGAGTACGAGAGCACAATACGAGCAAGGCAGACTGATGTGAGAGCTAACTCAACACAGCAACTAAAGAGGAGGAGAAAGAGAGGGTGACAAGGAGAGAAACGACCTTGCCCTTTCTGACCAATGCCTGTGAGACATCCGCAGAAGGAATCGTAAGACCACGAACAATAGCCAGCATGTGGTGCAGCAGATGTCAATGGTACACGTGGCCCTCCGCCGCTGATAACCAAGCCGGGGAGAGATACTTGTCTGCATGATACCAACCTTGACTCCAGAGAAGAGAAAAGTCAAGCAGTTAATCACATCCAGTGAGTCTAGTGGAAAGCTGATAAGAAACCGAACTGTGTAGAACAAAAGTAGCAAACGGCTAATTGAACTGTATAAGTACAAAGAACTGTTGATACCAAGAGAGGTAAAACCAGCAACAGAGGAGTCAGGCACCATGTGGGTGCTCACTCAGGAATCTGTGGACGATTACCCAATTGTAGATACTACCACAACCAGAAGGCCTTAGGAAAGGCGAGAAAGGGGTCAAAGTGGTCATACGGGGGTCTAGTAAAATCCTCTGTACAGTCAGACGTCTTTGACCGACAGAAGATTGTGAAGCTAAGGGAAGTAAATCCTGCATTGTAAGAGTTGATCAAGGAAATATGCTATTGACAAAGTTGTCAAGAGTGAACCTAAAGGAGGGATGCCGATAAACAGGGGGACGAAGTATAAAGTCCTGATATAAAGTGTGTTGACAAGAGTGAACCCGGCAGAGGGATGTCCACAGTGAACTGTTTGAAAAGACATTAAGAATCGTGAACATAACAGAGAAGATTGTATGAAATCTTTTGAAATACAAGCCACTGAGAACCCGGCAGAGAGAGGCTAATATTCAAGAGGGGTCTAAGCCCGGAAGAGGGGGATCCAGGGGTGCAGAATCAGCAACCAAAGACTATCAGAACTGAACTTTTGTTTTGTTATTTGGAAGACATCAGGCTTTGGAAGTAAGATACTGAGCCACCGAAGGTCCTGGTCCTGGTAACCTATACAGTTTAATAAACACCCTTGAACTGTGATCATTTGTGTCTGTCTTTACTGTTGCCATCATGAGTTCCTTACACTATTCCAGGACATACTAAACAATGCACCTTGATAATAAAGACTAGAAAGGGCAAGACCTGACTAATGAAGAAGCTTTTAGTAATTTAAATAATATTCTTCAGTAGTAGGGTCTGTCTCTACAACCAACTCCAGTAGTAGATCTCAAAGATAACACCATCCAAGTATTAGTTGATAATAATGATTCCCAAAGCTTCATTTTATCCCCAGATCCCGCCATTGGAATGGTTGTTGATTCCAGAAACTTTCCCATGGATTTAGCCAATCTCATCATTGGTCCCATACCAGATGATTTTTATAAAAAAATACTGATGGTAGCAGGCCAGAAACTCTCTATACCCGACAAGGGGGAACTTTATGGTGTACTCCCTGTGCCCTTATGGAGTGAAGGAGATTAGATGTGATATGCTGGAAGAGGAGGTAGTATTCAACTTGTAACTACTGTGGCGGGTTGAAAGATGGAGACAAATACATTAAGGACATTCTGAATATGCTTTAAAGAAATTATAAAAATAACGCCCATCTTTCCCTCTCCTCCATCCAAACTAACTGTATCTGACCCTACCACTATATATAACTAAATTAAATAGGCCCAGAGAATGTCTATCTTCCCCAGGTATTTCCTTCTCTTCTGATAGTTCCTTTATATATATATGTTTGGTTTATATATTTATTAACGTAATCTTCTTGGATAATCTCTTTGATCAACTCTCAGTAGCTCTTGCTAAATACTCTGAGGTTTCGGGCTTTCTGTCACACTATACTTAGAATATCTCTCCTTCAGATATGTGCTCACACTCTTGTCTAAACCGGCAAACTCTTCCCAGTCTATAAATTCAGGCTTTCCTAATTTAGGTTTGTCTTTATTACTTCTTAAACTTTCTTTGTCATGGATTCTTTTTCTGAGGTTGTCTCCTCTTAATTATAATTCACGTGACAATCTCATTTCCTGTCTCTCATTACGTGACTCTATGTGGGACTTTCTCCAGTCTTCAACTCTGAAGGAATATGGTATCTTTCCTTCTTCCCAGGGCTCTTGTTTCCAGTCTCTGTTTGTTCCCAATTCAGTATGGTAGGACCCCTCTTTTTTAGGTTGTTCATGTCTCTGTTCAATTATCTTTCAAGTGACAACTCATCATCAGTACTGGGACGAGTTTATCTGTTCACAGAATACAAGTCTTCCTCAACCGGGTCATTCGTTACTTGCTTTCTCAGGTTTTCACCATTTCAATTATTCAGTCTTAGGCTTAATGTCTCACCTATAGGACTGAGATGAGTTTCTTCATGCATATAATGCATATGCATATAATGATGCCCTGGAGGCCTACCCACATCTCCCTGTTCACCTGGTATGCTCTGTATTCAGGGAAAGATTGCAGGATTCGGCACTGGCTGGCGTCCTGTTCTCGGCTTCTCATTGGGTTACTGCTGTACATGGGCACTGTCGATAGGGAGCTGTTCATGCTTCCTGCATGGGTGGTCTAAGCATCGTTGTTCAGGCGTTGTGCCCACCAGGCTGCAGATTTGGTCATGCCATCACAGGGGACGTGGTTCCTCTCTACCCCTTTCACAACCATTTCTTTGCTGTTTTATATGCTGGGCTTCCAGCATTCCACACTGGCATACTTCGTTCCCTTGAAAGTTGCAGGCTCCACGACCTGTCTCCAGCAGGGACGATGATGCCAGAGGGCTTCCCATGCATACTATACTCTCCTTCTCTGCTCATCCCAGTTAAATGCACGTCCCTCCTTAAAAAGGCATCTTCTTTTCCATATTGGTTTCCCATAGCATTGCCTTCAGCCAAATGTAAAGATGCCACATTGTTCCTTTTAGCAGACAGTCCCATATGTGCGGCTGCGGTAGGTGGTCTGGGGAGTTTCGCAATATCACTTGTCCCGAAAAGGGGGGGAGTCTCTCCAAGTGAGGTTCCACTTGCCTCAACCCTAGGGAGAGTGTCTTGCAGAGTAGGCTCACCTCCCTAGCCTCAAAGGGAGAGGATCTCCCTTTGGGAGAGTTGACAAATACCTGTGATTCATCACACGACCTAGACTTCAAGGAACCGACCATCTAGATATACACCCCAAACAAGGACCCCATCAACCCAACTAGATGATACTTTAGACATTGCTGCAACAGAAATATTTCCAGGATTCCTTCAGATGGTTGAAGAAGATATCAGTATGGCTGATGCCTGTGAGGTAGAAGAGCAAAGCAAAAGTTATAATGGGTACTTTTAGATTTTCAGATTTATTTTTTACGTTTATTCCTATGATTGTGGACATGTGTCCCTTGATAATACAACCATACCTATGACACTAAATGGCACCAGTATTTGTTAGCCAATACCAGTTAACTGTAGCATCTATGCAATCGCTCACAGAGAGTAACATAATCTTGGAATCCCATGGGAATAGACAACCAATCCACATTACCTTTAATAAGCCAGTACTAAGAGTATTGAAACCCAATGGACAGTGAAGACTCTGTGCAGACCTAAGGGAATTAAATAAGAGGGTTACCATGTCATGGTGGCCTTTTCCTTATATTGATTAGACCCTTGCACAGATCCAGGGTTCTAACATATATACTGACCTTGTGTTTACTAATGGGTATTGAACTGTCTTGTTACTCTGTGAACACCAATATAAACATGCCTTTACAATTTGAGGGCAACAAATTGCATTGGCCAGAACTCCCTTGGGTATATTAGCAGAGGAAAAGATAGCAATATATTCCTAAATGTAGCCATCCTGACCTTGTAGAAAAAGAATATTTGATGTGTTGATTTAAAATAAAGCTGTTGAGGCACACCTGGAGGAAATCTCCCACATGTTGACACAACTGGGAAATACAGGTGCCTGGTTATCCCTGCAGAAAGCACAATGGTGCTGAACCGAAGTGAATTGTGCAGGACGTGAAATCACATCCAAGGGCCGTATTCCTAAGAAATAGAAGGTGAAGACTCTATTGAAATTGAAGAACCCCATAAATCTAAACGCATTACGAAGTCTCTTAGGATTGACTAACTAAAGTCATAAATTCAAAGAGAATTATGCACAGACCAATCAACCTTACAGGCAGGGGTCAAGTGGGATTGGGGGCTTCAAGCAGATTTCGTGAGATTACTGAAAAGACGTCTATCACAGTATCCGTGATTGGCTTATCCCATTAAAAAATAAGGAATTATGCCTAGGAACAGGATTTTCTGACACCTGTATAATTGCCTTCTTATATCAAACACATGAAAAGTTTAATAAAGTAATCCCTTCTGCGGGCAAACTTTATCAGCATTTGAGATCATATTTAATGATTATGAGAAATCACCCCTGTTAATGGTATGTACATTAAAAAAACAGTGTCCGTTGATACATGGGGACCATGTTATAATAATTAATTATTTTGCATTTATATAGCACTACGAACCCTCAGGCATCTGAGCGCTGCTTATTATTACCCACAGTGTGTAATGCTCTTTTATCGACCTCAGAAGGATGAAAGGCTGAGTTTGGCCCTGGGCTGCTGTCCAAGCGACCTCTCTACTCGCTGTGCTATCTGACCGGCTTATAGTTGAGACCTCTCACCAACCTCTACAATATTTGCAGAGTGACCAGATATGAACTGGGAATTGTATTTATTGGACATTTGTATGGAGCCTGTACCCAGTGTTATCATAACACTAGGATTACTTCCTTGATTCTCTCTATGCAGGGCTATCTTGTAGAAATCGTAAACGGTCAAAATAAAAAAGAGTCTGATATCGCAAGCATTAGCCATTCTGCATGTCTGTGTCCAAGACAACTGTGTGGAGGATGTAGAACTTAAAACAACCAATAACATGGTGGCATATATAGCTTCTCTGCATAAGGTACATGATGAGAACACCTGCTAGCAATGCCCATAGTTTATGTGTATGGATTTTCGTACCATATTAAAGAAAATTACAAGAAGTAATTAGTAGTTGGCATTGGGCATGCTTGAGTGAATGGTATCCATGAACCCACAGCCAGTTAAATTGGCCCAGGAGTAGATAGGTGGCAGAACGGATGGCCAGCTATAATGCTGTACTTACTGCCGCAAATCACCAACTCCAGGAACTAATAATCATAAACAATTTAGACTATTTTTTTAATGGATTTGTTCTGCACTTAGTAAACTGGAAAGCCAGAGACAACCCTAAAACACAAGATGTTAATCCAAACAATAGAGGATTTAGTGACATCAAACAAACATGGCCCTATTTTGGAAGAAAACAAAGGGTCACTCAAAAGTTGAAGATCTGTGTAAAACAGGAAACACTTTTGCTGATCAATTATCCAAAATCTGAGCATTCCAAGGTCAATAAATTGATATGGAACATCTCCTTGGAGAAATATATATATAACAGTAATCACAATCTCTAGCTGAAACCAAGCTCTCTACTCTGCAATGGTCTAGAGGTTATCCAGATCAAGACCTAATTACAACACAGACAGAGACCTAATAACTGGGAAATTCTATAAATGTTTCAGAGATCCTAAAAATGGTCCCTTAACTGAACACAACTGCCAGGGAAAGGAAAATCTTCAAGTCTCAATACAATTTGAGAAAGTGTTCAAAATTCAAGATGGACTTCTGGTCAGGAACCCCCAATCTGGTTATGACCTCAATCCAAACCATAAAGTTTAATCATGCCCATAATTTAGCAACTACCGGTCATCAGGGTTTTCAAAAGACAATGGATATCCTACATGCTTGGTGGACGCACATTGGTCAAGACCTACATGTATATTTAAAAGGGTGTCTAGGGTGTGCTCAGCTTGAACTTTATCAAAGAGAGAAATGCCATTACCATGGTCTGATCTGCATATCAACTTAATTGCTCAAGTGACTCATTCTGCATGGGGAAACAAATATCAGTGGTCCCTTACTTGTTTCTTTATAAAACTGATAGAATGCCTACCCGTCCTGAATTGCAAGATGGAGACTGCAGCAATAATACTGATCAATCGTATCTTTTTTTAATTTCAGACTCCCTCAAAAGATTGAATCAGATTAGGGTAGTAATTTCAGTGAAGTAATGATGAAGATGTGGGAAATTTTAGGTGTCAAAAGAAACTTACATATCACCTACCACGTGACATCCAGCGGGGTTATGGAGCAATATAATAAAACTGTACTGGGCATTTTAAAGAAATGTGTGGTAGATTCTAAAACAATGTGGGACTTACAATTACATCTGGTCCTGAGGTCTAACCCTGCTTCTGTGGCTCAATGTCCTCATTTGAACTTATACCTAGTAGAAAAATGGTCTTGCCTTAACATCTGTTTTATCAAACACAGGTACACACATTAATCAAGGCCTCTACTACTCATGAATATGTGCAGACTCTGCAGAAGCATTTCTAACATGCTTTTCCGTATGCACAGAGGAATTTGGAGAAGGCTGCAGTTAGTATGACGACTTAATATGTTCTTTGAACAACCAAAAATGAATATGAGGTAGGTGATCTAGTGTACCTCTATACTTTTCAAAGTAACCAATCTACAGAGGACACATACCTTCTCACCTGGCAAGGGGATTTTGAGATCACAGACAAGATCTCACTTGTTGCATATAAAATGAAAATGACAAAAGGTGAAAAGGAAGAGGTACACACAGTCTTGTGAACCAGCTGAAGACTTGTCCACCCCGAAAGGCCCTTCATCGTATTGAGGAATCAGTTCCTCCCACTGAATATAAAGGAAAGTGTGCAAAATGGTGAGTACAGATGTTTGGATGAAAGGATGACTGCTTGGGTAATATTAAACTAAAAACGTTAGTAATGTTTGTAGATACATAGATTTGAGTTGGAGATAGGAAGCATAAGGAATATGTAAAATCTTAATTCTATTATTTTGTTATACTAAACCACACTTTTTTGACCCCTCTATAATAACTCATCCAAATTCCTTCCAGACTCTGAGACGAAAGTAGGAAAAGGAAGAGGGTAAACAGAGAAAAGGGTGAAAACTCCTCATCCCAACAAGAGAAGAGGTGGGGATCTGAGTATCCTTGCATGAAGAAATAGAGGATGAATCGACATCACAGTGTTGACATTCGAAGATGACAGTCAAGACCATGTGCAGAGACAATGTAGAAAAATCAACTTGTATTGCTGACAATAAATGCAGAGAAAAATATATGTTATTCGCTGTGGGAACAGCCCCTGCTCCTCAATCTTTCCCCTAGAGACTTTACTCCAGAGGGAGGGATATGTGGGGAGAATCAAAGGAAAATGAAGACTTCCTGAATGGAAATTGAGAGGTGGTCGAATAATGCCTTTTCCTGCTTCGCTTGGAACACATTTCTTCCACTGCTACAAATCAAATGCACCTCTGGGGTGCAGGTAGTCATCTGTGGACCTGAGAGACAGCACTTGACAAATGGTATGGAAGGTGCCACAATCTAGCCATCTCTTGAACAAAATTTGTACATGAGTATATTTTGTCCTAAATCTGTGTTTAAACAACTATGAATGGACAGCAGGAAATGATGAACATTTCCAAGGTAAAAACTCTTGTTGTAGTCATGGAGAAATGTGCCTTACGCTATGTAAAATCGCATGTGTTACAAAAATCATCATTTTGAAGTGATGTTTCCATACTGTACCTGTATAATGAAGCCATAATAAACCATTATTGTGTTCAAAATGTGTCTAATGTAACAGTACATTACATTTTCATTTTATTGGCAGTGTCTAAGTTGTCATTTGATTTTATTCACATTATGTTGAGCACAAAAAGAATGAAGCTATTGAAATATTGATTGATGGGAATGGCTTACATGTTGTCATTATAATAGAATTGAATAGGACTCTCAGGCATACAGAAGCATAAGAAGCTCTGAGTTGTCTTGGGACAATGCTGGATAGTTTTCCAGTGAAATGACTGACAAAGTAATTTCTTTTGTATCTCACCACACAGGTTCCCCCGTAGGGGAGGTTCAGTCTCCCACGAGATTTCCATTGATCATCAGGAATGCATAACCTATGTTGGCCTTCAATCATGAAAAAACCAATAGATTCTCAGGATAAAAGCCTCGGAGAACAGAGTTTTCAAGTTAATGATCAGCCACCACATTTGCAATAAATAAATGCACACAAAAATGCCAACAGAAATTAAATTCATGATGTTCACCTAGATTAAGATCTGAAGTGATCAGAGAGTCAGCGCTCTGGTTGGACTTCAAAGAATACATTAATGGGCTAAGAGTGTTCACCTTTCAACTCTCCCTTCCACTAGGTAGATCATGTGGCTGTTCTAATGAATGAGAATAAAAGTGACCTGTCATAGGACTCAAATCAATCATTGGCTGAAAGGCCTGCTAGCATCATGCGTTTCCTTGCCCCAGGAGCGAAACTAAGGATTGGAATCCATAGGAAATCAAGCACCATTTAAAATTGGCATGACACTTACATTGAAAAAATATTTGTTAAGATACCTCTGAAACCATAACAGTTATAAATAAGTCAAACAGTGTGTTGTAACCATGCAACTCCTCTTTATCATATCAATCTAAAATAAAATGTCCTGCAATGTCTAGTAAGTGATAAAATGATTAATATTCATAAAATGATTAACAAATATGATATATATGTATGTTGCATGCCCAATCATGCATATATGATGAAAGGGTACAGCAATCAATATCTTATTAATGTAGCGGTTGTTACAGTGAATTATGGAATAAAATCAATATTTCATTCAAGAGAATTAGGAGCACATTGGGTCCCTACCATTTTCTGGTCACAGATATATAAATTATAATCATCCAATGAAGATTGAAGATGTGTATTCAATAGGATTGTCTGCCTATGAGGCAGGCCAATGGAAACATTAGGCCAATCACATAGTGCAACATAATCATAACATAACATGCTTACTCTGGGAAAAATCTGCAAGAAAGAAAACCACATTTCCCTGTTGGATAAGAGCTGAATATGGATATCATTTGCAAATGACCAGGCCTTGACCTTGAGGGATCCTGAACCAACTTAACTTGAGAAAGCGGGCAAAGAGACCAAGATGGACCTGCTGACTGAGAACTCCTCAGAAACAATGAGGGTTTCTACTGGCTCCACACCATTTAAATACCAATTCAAAGTAAATATTACATTTTGCTCCAAATGAGATATTAGCTCTCTAGCCACCATTTGTATTTCTTGTTAAATCTTGTTAAGTCCCAGAAAGGGGAACATATGATGCCAAAATAGGCTGCTTAAATGGGAAATATAAGGCATTATCACTACATTTAAAATCAATCCAATTGCCATCCAAGACAAAATAAATGTTTGAGCGGTGTGCTCAGTCGGACACAGATAGCATTTTATACAGTCTGTGTGCAAGTCTATATAGAGCATAATCTCATTAAATTGTATCAAAGGTTTTTTTCTCAGAAATAGTTCACATTAAGCTGTGATAATGGGCCTCATTACGAGGTGGGCGGTAAGGGATTACTGGCACCGGAAAGGACACCGTTGCTGGTAATCCCTTACCACCCTATTCCGAGGTCCCTTAGCGGGTCTCTTCCTCAATGCCTGGTTTTACCACACGTTATGGAAGGGACCCGTTAAGGGACTTCAGAGCTAATAACGGGCGCGCTATTAGCGGGCCCATTATTAGCTCCATCCCCATTCCCATTCGAGCCCTATGGGGCCCTATGGGGGCTCGAATGGGAATGGGGAATGGTTCCCGGAATGGGGACTTACCGGGTCCTCCAAGGTCGGAATGACCCGGTAAGTCCCTATTCCGGGAACACGGACATGGAATGCGGTAAGGGGGTAGCCATTGCGCTAAAAAATCTATTTTACAAGGAATGGGAAAAAAAGAGCAATTTTGTCATTTCCACTCCCATAAAATGTATGAGAATGTAAATCACATATACCCCTCATTTTTTAAAAGGTGTGTGTCACTCTATTAGTGAGGTGAGGGGAAAGGCACACTTACACCTGTTTAATAAAATGATCAAACCATTCCCCAGGTTGGATAGGTGAGTTGAACTAGTCTCTACATTCTTAATTGATAACCTTGCTTCCCTAACGCAAACCTGCAAGATTTACGTGCAATGCATAATAGCATCTATTCAATTACATGCACAGGCTAGAAACCCACAAACCCACACTTACACTAAGGGGAACAAACAATGATTCCATACATGTATGGTGGTATTGGCGAAAGCCAACTTCTTTTTATTAATTGTAAATGTAACTTTATATGTCATTTGGAAATGTTTTTGATGTAAAGAATAAAAGCACACTCACTGATAAGTGCCACAATTATGACTAGAATGCCTATTGTTATTCAGAATTAAACATATTGAGATTTGATAATGTAAATGTATGTTTGTGCGTGAGAAATAGTGAGATTCAGGCAGGTTATTTAAAAAATTTTATGGACTTGTTGCCTGTGAATGTGCAATATTGTGGTGATGTTCCCTACATAAAGCTTTGGGATCACCTTTAATCTATTATTTGGAGAAATGTGAGTTTTGATCAAATCACCTGTTTCTTGCTCGGAGTTGTGGGACTGCATACTAGGCAGGCATTGGATCAGAGGTGCCTGCTTAGTATAGAAGGCAGACATTAACTAAAATATATCTTACAATATTTGCAATGGATTCCTTGGGAATCCATTTCATTACTGCAGTATTAAAATATGTGCTGGTCATAATGCAGCCACATTTCTCAGGTGGAGCGGGAAAAGTGGGCAGTTAATTCCCCCTGAAAAACTGTACAAAATCCTGCAGATCAGTAAACATATAAATGAAAGTGTACCAACACGTTTACTGCCTTTTACAACCAATTTTACTGATCTGCATGACTTGGAATATAACCCCCAGAGAGGTATCCTGAGGGCAGAATGCAGTAGAGGTGTGTCGGGTGGTTAGGTAGTATAGGAGGGTGGAATGGTTTTGGGGCTCCATCCCTCGCAATCAGGTAGAGTTTGAGCCATATTTTGAAGAGTTTCAGTGAAGAGATGTCTGTGATGGCCTGAGGTAGAGCATTCCAGTGGAGTGAGGCAAGAAGAATAAAGAAGTGAAAGCAAGAGGAGGCACAGAGGGTAGTTGTGAAGACGTAAGGAGCAGAGAGTTCGAGGGAGCAAGTACAGTGAAAGAAAGTCAGCAAGGTAGTGGAGGACAAGACCATAGATAGATTTATAGACCAGTAGCAGTAAACAGTGCAATTTTGCAAGGAGAAACATTAAGCATGGTTGCGATAGGTAGATGTGGACGAGGATCAGAGAAGGTTGTAAATTGTGTGTGCCACAAAGTTGAGGATCTTGTTGAGGGGTTCAAAAGAGTAGTGAGGGAGACCGAGAAGTAGGCTCAGACAGTAAACCAATTTGCTGAGTATATGATATTTTGCCCTCCATCGATTGGTCATGGGCAAAAGTGACTGCATACCAAAACCTGCATATCCAACATCACAGAGGCCGAGCCCACCTCACGTTGCACAAGATGAAAAGAGAATCATGGTAATATGGTAGAAGTGCAGGTGAGTGGCTCCAAAATGGGTGTAAGGGGTAAAAAAACATGAAATCTGCATTTCCTGCTCATAGGGCCACTTCAAATCAGCCATAAAAATATGTAGCCTTCGATGGGTGGGTATTTGGCATAGAACCTTTTGCGTGGAAAGAAGTGATTTTCCTAATGTTTAAGAAGTTGAGTCTGGCTGTGGTGGCAGCGGCCATGATGAACTGGAAGAAGTTCACATCACTGTCAAAGAGAGTACACTGTCGCAGGCAGTGCTTCAAGAGAGTTGAGAAATTGAGGGGGGGCTGCAACGAGAGGGTGTGGCCTGAATTATGGGTGGGGCCTGAAGTGTCCCCAGCACGGGACAATAAAAAGGAAAAGTTGTAGGGTTTCTTTTTTTTGTTGTTGTCCCGTGCTGGGGATTTACCCGAGCCCTCTGGTGACAAGCCAGTGTCGAATTGCACTGTGCTGTTTCATTGGTACTCGATTTATTTTGTTTCATTCAATAGACTGTGTCAAGCAGTCTATTGAATGAAACCATTGAATTGCAGCACCTAAAAAATACCACAATGCAATGTGACACTAGCTTATAAGTGGCAGCGCTTGGGTACGAATCCCTAGCATAGGACAATAGAAACATGTACTGCTTGTATTGTTCCGTGCTGGGGATTCCAACCCGAGCCCTGCCACTGACAAACCAGTGTTGCAATGCATTGTGCTATTTCATAGGTTCACCATGTCTTTTGTTTAATACAATAGACTGCTTGAGACATTGCTCAAGGAGTCTATGAATGAAACAAACGAAATCCACCACCTACATAATAGCACAGCACAATGTGACACTGGCTAGTCACCATCAGTGTGCAGGTTCAAATGCTATGCATGGAAAGAAAACAAAAAGTGGTTGTTGGGCATGTCCAGCATAGTGTGAGCACTGGCAGAGCGCTGTCTCGACTGAGCTTTTGGGAGACGGCTGAGGCTCAGCCACAGCTAGCCCTGGCCAACTAAATGCCCTGGGTGCAGGCCATGAATTAGGGCCAGGCAGTCATGGGGTAAAGAGATGGGTGAGGGGACAGTGGGTTTGACATTGGAGGCAAGGGAGAAAGGGGACTTCCGTCTTTGAGGAGTTGAGCATGAGGCAGCATAGAGCCATTTAGGGGTGGATGGAGGTTAGTCAGTTGATCATGCATTTAGAGATGTGGGCCTAGGACTGCTAATTGAGGAAATCCAGCTGGGAGAGGTTTCAGGGAGTGGTGCTGGAGTCCATGAGATGGAGGAGGAGTGGTCAGAGAGATAGGAGCGCACCCAGTCCTTAAAGCGAAGGGGGGAAAGACCTTAAAGGACGGAGTCATAATCCACAGTATTCAATGCAGCGGAAAGGTCTAGAAGGATGAGAATGGGTGATTGGAGAGAGTGGTTGGCAGTGGTAAGAGAAATGGTGACATGGATGAGAGCAGTCTCAGTGTTGGGGTGCGGGGGGCTGAACTGGAATCCAGATTGGACAGGGTCAGTTATTGAGTGTACCGCTGGGCCAGTCCACCCTCTTCCTCTCAGAATGGACTGTCCTGGCATCTTCTCTTCTGTCCTCTGCCTCCCAACTCCTCCGACTGGGGGATCTAAACATCCATCTTGACTCTCCTGACTCTTCAGGAGCTTTCCGCAACCTATGCGACTCGCTCTCTCTCTCCATTCTACCCTCTGGTCCCACACATACCGCCGACCAAACCTTGGATGCTCTCATCTCCACACACACATCCCTCTCTCTATCCCTCTCATTACCTCACTCTCATGGACTGATCACTCTCTTCTCTCCTCTCACTTAAAGATTTCTTCTCTTTTAGCACTGGCACACATTCCACCGCCTCCCACCTACACGGTCTTCTGACCCATGAAAAAAGTGTCAGTGGCTGCCTTTGCCTCTGCCTACTCCTCTCCTCCCCCCTCTTGTGGCTGACTCCCACCCTGACACAGCCCTCTCTAGCTTACACCTTTCCATCTCCCAAACTCTCAAAATCCTTGCCCCTGTCATGAGGGTCTGACTGAAGCCTCCCAAAAGTGCAACTCTTGGTACGACTGATCTTGCTGACCTTACACGCAAGTGCACAGCAGTGGAAAGGAAATGGTGATCTTCAGGTGCACCTTCTGACAAGCTAGCCTGTCACCTCCTGCAAAGGCGATATAGACCCTGCATCCGGCAGAAGAAAAAGGTCCATATTCAAGCCTGCATCTCCGTGGCATCCAACAACACAGTCAAACGTTTCAAAGTCTTTAAGGAGCTGGCCAACCCTACTAAAACCTCATCCTCTATTTCACCCACCCAGGCCCTTTGCGGGCCCTTGCTGCACACTTCACATCCAAAACACAGGACATCCTGTCCTCTCTCTCCTTTGCACCCACTCATGCACCATCATCTCCTTGGCCCCCCTCGGCGGCGCCCACCATGGCCACCCTTGTTCTCACCTCCCTCTCCCCTGTCACACCTGACGAGGTTTCTAAACAAGTCTGGTCTATGAAAGCCTCTTCCAAACAGGTGGAGCCTTGCCCCTCAAAAACCGTCAAGGACAACATGGACTCTATAGCTCCTGCCTTAGCAGACCTCTGCAACCTCTAATTCACCACTGGAGGTTTCCCCACTCCCTCAAGCACTCTCTTGTGCACTCTCTGCTAAACATAACCTCTGCCGACCCTTCTATTCTGGATAACTATCTCCCAATCCCCATCACTCCATCCTTGGCAAACCCCTGGAGGAGTTGGCTATCTCGGAGCTTACCATCCACACCAAATCTGTCGGTTGTCTCCATGACCATCAGTCTGGCTTTAGGGCATCCAGAGGCACGGAAACTGCTCTTCTGGACACCCATGAAGACCTGCTCTCAAACCTTGACTTTAACTCTCCCTCTGTCCTCATTCTCCTTGACCTCTCCTCTGCTTTTGATACAGTAAACCACAACATCCTGATCACCCATCACTGTGAATCCCTGGGCATCACAGATCAGACCCTGGCGTGGCTTGCATCCTTTCTCTCTGACCATCCTTTCCAGGTGAACTTGGGTCCTTTCGCTCTGCTATCACTCTCTCTACTTGTGGCGTCCCCCATGGAGTCTAATCTATCCACCCGGTTTTTCAATGTCTATATGGCCTCTTTAGCCCATATGATCTCTGCATTCACCTCCGAATGTCAGTGTTATGCGGATGACACAAAGCTCTCTTTCAGGCTACCTTCAGCCTATTCCTCCTCCTCGCTCATTCCTGACTGTCTGATTGCAATTCAGTCCAGGTGTGCTGCAAACGATATCTGCCTTAATGCCAGAAAGGCAGTGATCATCCTCAATGGGACCCCTGCACCCACTTTTCCACTCTCACTCTGGCCAGACTCCCTTGGACCTGCGCCCCCACCCACCAGTGAGGCAAACAATCTGGGGGTCATCTTCGACTCTACTCTCCATCTCTTTTCACATATCGGACAGGTCTAAAATGTCTCACTTCCAGCTGCACCTCCTCAGAGGTATTCTACCTTTTCTCACCTTCCCCCAGAGGCTCACTGTCTCCAGAGCCCTAGGACTCTCCAGACTGTACTACTGCAACAGTCTCTTTCTCAATGTTCCTACTTCTACTCTCCGACCTCTTCAACTTATCCAGAACAGAACCGTGAGACTTATCCTCGGTCTCAAGCCCAGGGACTGCATCTCTCTGGCGCTGAAATCACTCCACTGTCTCCCTGTGGCTGCAAGGATTAAGTTCATGTCCCTCTGCATAGTCCACAAGGCTTTCTGAGGCCGGGGCCTTTACTATCTACAGTGTTCTCTTTCCAAATTCTCTCCCTCCAGAGCCCTACGCTCGGCCTCCTCCTACACTCTGTGGGTGAGCTGTTTCTCCAAACAGAGATTTGGGGGTAGATCCTTATCCTCTGCAGGTGCCTCCCTCTGGATCAGCCTACCTACCTCTCACCCTTTTGAGCCGGACCTCCTTAAGTTCCACAAACACTTCTCTCCCTCTCCCCGGCTAACCTCCTTTTCTTTGCTTCTTTCCCTCCTTCCTTCTCTGCCCCAATCTGCACAGCTAGCTGACTGGTCACCTGGTGCACCCCCAGAGCCCCAAAGGTCCCAGGCTCCCCCGCCAGTCCTGCACTTGGCTGTGAGCCTCTGCACTCTGCTTGGCACTACTGAATCATGCTCCATGAGAGGAGCAATCACTCTGCTCTTAACCCAGGCCCCTGATGGACTGGGCGCATTTATCCACCTTCCCATCCCACGCACTTCCTGTTCTGCAAACTTGCACGACCTTGACCTTGAATGTCCTAGGCCTTGCAAGTCTGCCTGTCTGGTCCTCCCTCTGTCTCCCCTCGCTAGCTTGATCATGCATGTTATTCTCATGTATAGGCGCATTGGATCACCAACTACCAAGCAGTCTGAAAATTCACCAGACCAGTATTGTATTTTATTGATCTGTATGCTCCTCCCACTCTCCCGGCCCCCTTTTTTTCATCCTTTTTTGTCAAGCACTTACTTGTAGCTCTGCCTCTGGCCTAGTATGCTAGCTATTGTTGTTAGATCATTCGTAATCTTTAAGGCCTACGAATGACAACAGTATTCCCTTGTTCCCTTCCCGAATTGAAGCACGTCACCTTTGTGTAAGCACTTTACAAATAAACAATTACAATGACCTATTCAAATGTGTACTAAGTGGCTGGAGACCACCACTCATGGATGTTAGAATGATACGAAAAGGAGTGGGATAGGTCTTTAGATTAATGGGTCAGCACTTGGTTTCTTTAGGAGAGGTATGCCCATTGTGTAACAGGATTAGAACACACCACTTGAGAGAGAGGTTGAATAAGGAAGGGAGGTCAGAGAAGGGTGATAGGTGCAGGTTCCTTAACAATAAGTGGTGCACAGGGGTTACTGGAGTGCAGGACCGGTTGGCAGGGTGAAGGATCAGTAGACGTTCAGTGAGGGAGATTAGGGATGAGGGTAAATGAGGGGGAGGATTGATGAGATGGGGTAGACAAAGTGTCCCATGTTTTTGTGATAGTAGTGGAGAAGTAGGAGGCAAAGTCAACTTCAGACAGAAAGGAGCAAACAGAGCAGTTCTTGATAGGGGGAGAACATGGACCTGAGGGTCCTTGATAGTTTGTGAGGGTGTGAGCAGAGAGAGAAAATACGATTAGTGTAAAAGGAGGATTTGGCTGTGGCAAGAGCATTGGGCATGGTCAGTAGAGAGTCCTTGAAGATAGTAAGGAGATTGGGGAGCTGTCCTTATGCCAGCAGCATCAGCAGAAATGAATAATTGTCCTCAGTAGCTGGGTATTTGGAGAGATCCATAGTTAAGGATGCTGGTGGGAAGGGGCGCATGGTGGGGAGTTTAGTGGCCATTAAAATGGGCGGGCAGGCCAGATGTGAAGTCAGTAAAGGCAAGATCAAAGGAGTGAGCTGGCGGATGCGAGAAAACTTGGAGCGAGCTGTTGACTTAGCCTAGTGGAGGACCTTAGATTCAGGCTTCAATTTACATTTTGTGATAGATGACAGAGGGGGCGGGAAAAGTAGAGATGGTGAAGTGAAAGAGTGGCCAGGGTGGAAGACAGGAATATGAGATTGAGACATTTGTCTTGGGTCTGGGTTGCAACGTGTTGTATATTGACTAGTGACTTGTCAGACACAGTGCAGTTAATTTGGGCTTTTGGGCAAAGGCATACTGGAGAGGTCCATGTTGCCTATTACGATGCAAGGGACATCAGTTGGGAGTATTTCGTGCAAGGGATCAAGATCAGAGAAAAGAGGTGTGGGTGCCCACTGGGTAGCAGATGAGGGGGTGGTAACAGGGGTGGCAGCAAGGTGAAGGACTGAGATATGCTCGTAGAAGGAGGGGGTGAAATCAGATAGGGAAAGGGTGCCAAAGGTATGTCTTTGATAATCAGGAGACCAACATCACCAACTTTTGTGGAGGGATGAGGGGGGAGAGATAAAGTGCAAAGTCAGTCTAAAGGGATGCAGGGGCGGGGGGGTGGATTAGGCACTCCAGATACCCAGTGCAAGGACAGTAGGATGGCAGAGACAGAGGAGGTCATTTGTAGAGCCGATGAAAAGTGACAGATGTGGTAGAAGAGGTTAGAGTGAGTGCGATATGACCGAGAGGCAGTGGTCGAAGTGGGCGGGAATGGTTGGGAGCGGTGATCCCTTTACTTAAAAAAAAAAAGTTTTACAGTTCCTAGACTTTTATTTGAAAAATAAACCATTCTAAAATGGTTTCGTTTTAAACGTTTTAAAATAAAAGAGTAGGGAGACGTTTAAACGCGTACTTCAGTGCACTGCACTGAACATTCCCTTAAACAGCAGTGGCATTGGTATTGGGGTTTGGATTGCGCGCAGATGGGATTTTTTGGGGAGTAGGGCCAGTCAGCAGGGAACATAGTTCCACTACTTCTTTTTGTACACTTCCACCACTGTCGAGAGGAAAATCATGAGTGACATTTGGAAGAAGAGCAAGGGTGGGAATGGGAAGACAGGGTGAGGGGAACAGGGGGCCTTGAGGAAAGAGAGGGGGGTGGGCAGAGATGATGGGATAAGGAGCAGGAAAGAAGAGTCAAGAGTAGGAGCAGGAGTGGAGGAACATGATAGGCCGAGGCAAGGGGGCAGGTTGTGGGCGGCAGCGCATCCTAGGCCAACAACAATGTAATTTTAAGGTTGCTGGTAATGTATGCATGTGTAGGAGTTCTTTACAGTGATCACGTTATCTGCATACATGTGAACCCGGATGGAGGGGTAGATAGGGAAGGCAGTCTTGATAATCCAGTTAGAAATGTGTACGCTCACCTACAACCCTTATGCATCTGTTAAAGCTCTTATATGTCCATATACAGCTGTTATAAAGCATGTACATCCATCATATGACAGGTACAGTCTCACATGCCCATGTGCTACCAGCATATGCCCTCTGAAGAATATCACTTCCATAATTAATATGGCAATTTCTGCCTCGTGTGCACTAGCAGTACCATAGTTTTGTCAGTGAAAGTCTCACGTACACAGATACATTTATCCATTTTCAGGCACTTTGCTATATGCCGAGATCATATGCCAGGTAAAACCTCATATGCAGGGCGCTCACCTCTTTGCTAGATATATTCTAATATGTTCAGGTACTGCCGCAATGTCTCACATATAACCTCATATGCCCAGGTGCAACCATTGTACGACCAATAACTTCATATGCCCAGGTGCAACCATTGTACGACCAAGAAAATACATTTCATGACACAGCCATCAGATACTAACAAAGGTCCTGTCTACCCACGTACACGGTGACATGCCCGTTCATAGAGGTATATGTGCAGGTGCATGCTATGCCCATTTACTGCCATACATAACCTAACATATCATGTTATACCTACGTTTACCAATTCTTGATAGATGCAGTTTTCTATAACTACCTACAGTCAACAAATGATCTGCTATGGCCATCATATTCCCAGGTACTTCGCTGTGTACTTCCAAAAAATGCCTGATGCATTCATAAAATGCCTGGGTACATCAACCTCTCTCCTAAAGCCTGCCATGCACCCTCTACAGAGGTGACACATCAAAGCGCCCATAGGATTTGGTGCCAAGCAATGTCACAGGAGAATGCATGCATATATACACCATTGTCTCAGTCCTGGTTTTTCATTTAATAAACAAAGTAAATCTTTGAATTGTAGTCTTAGAAAAAACTCAGCTTGATATGATATGGTATGATATTTTATTTATATCGCGCTCATACACAAGTGTTTCAGAGCTCGACCAAGCAAACGATCCTACTAAGCCCAGTGACATTAAGAACCTGCAAGTGCATGGAAAAGGGAAAAGGGGGAAAGTGCGTGGAGGGGGGAGAAGTGGAAAGTGCGGAACAGAGGAGAGAACATAATAAATAATAAGTGCACTAAATAAATATATACAAGCTGTGAAAAAAGGTAGTGCAGCCAGCGAGTGGCAAGTGCATGATTAGCACGATAGGGTATATCTGATAAGTGCAGAAGAGAAATGGGGGACTGTATGGGTACAGATACAGATCCCAGTGCAAAGGGTAGCAAGGTGAGCAGGTAACTGGGCCAGAAGGACAGAGGGTGGCCAGGTGCACGGTGCAGAAAGTGAGGAAAGATCAGCAGGTGAGAAGAGGGGCAAAGGCAGAAGCTAAGAAGAAGATCTTGAGGGGTTTCCGGAACTGGAGAGGGTTCTTCTCAAGTTTCCAGTGGCTGGGATGCTGTTCCAAGGGAGGCCCCAGCCGAATACAGAGACCTGCCCCCACCTCGTTTCTTTGAAAGCGACTGACCATAAGGGAGTTAGAAGTAGAGAAGCTAAGGGCTCGAGAGGGGAGGTATTTACAGAGGGATAGTTTAAGGTATTTTGGACCCAGGCCCCAGAAAGCCTTGTGGACAATGCAGAGAGTTTTAAATATAATCCTTGCATCCACTGGGAGCCAATGAAGGGATTTCAGAACTGGAGAGATACGATCTGAGGGCTTGAGGCCAAGGACAATTCTCGCAGTCCTGTTCTGGATTAGTTGTAAAGGGCGGAGAGTGGAGGCGGGTATATTTAGAAAGAGGCTGTTACAGTTGTCCAACCTAGAGAGAACCAGAGCTTGGGAGACAGTGAGCTTCTAAGGGAAGGATAGGAAAGGCAGAGTGCCTCTAAGGAGGTGCAGTAAGACGTTTGACTTTTTAGAGACATCAGAGATGTGTGTGGAGAAGGAAAGTGTGGAGTCAAAGAAGACCCTGAGATTCTTAGCCTCGCAGGTAGGGGTAGGAGGGGTAGGAGGAGGGCCAAGAGAGGCCAGCTTAGATTCAAATGACTTGTAAAAGTAAAGCATGAGACTGGAATTGTGTTGTTGTGGTGACATGATGAAATGGAAGCACTGCCTACCGGTTAGTTGCATTCCTCAGCTTTTTGCCTGGGAAATTGAAATTAAAGGCTTGGGAAAAAAAGTCTCAAAATAAGGCTCCTATCCCCCAACCACTCTCCATGTTTGGACCCATATAAGTGGAGGGAGAGAGGCCTGTTGGTGAGCAGAACCTCTCCATGCTATGGGCTACGTGCTGCTGTATATATGCAGCACCCCTTGCCTTGCTCACCTCAAGCCCATCAGGCCTATTAACAGCCAACAGGTATTATGATATGCTATGCTAACATACTTTTATAATGCACCAAATAACAACCAGAGTAGTTTTATAGCGCCTAGTTTGAAGGGTCAGAAATGCAAGACAGATGCAAAGGTAAAGTTTTGTCAAGGTTTGCCATTTATTAAATGAAAAAGGGTGAGATAAATGCCTATCTTTCCCTATCCTAACAAGGAAATCCCTACCTAGCAAACTAACTAAAGAAAGATGACCTAGTGTCCAAAGGTCGTTGACCCTCATAGAAATACATACAACAAAATAACACAAGGAATATTTGGCTGTCTTCAATTCAACAAAATAAAGTAAAAGTTCAAACCTATACGTTCAAACGTATACATTTTTTTAAGTACTACTTGGGACCAGGGTTGGATTCCCTTTACCTGGATCAATGCAGGAATACCTTTGGAAAAGTTATTTTTCAGTAAAGTTCTATTCAGTTCAACACACAAGAGCTTTTCCTTCAAATGCGACCTTCTCTTTGTTAAAGTATATGTCTCTTTCATAAACACTTGTTCCACAACTTCAAAGCAATTGGTTTTTCCCAATATCCTTCTCGAGAAAGTAGAAATGTCTTTCTATCAATCACATAAATTAATAAATCAAAACAATTATCAGCATATGACCTTTCTCCTTCAAATGAAATACTTTTGTCGGGATAACACAACAACTGCTTCTGAAAATGCCACACTTGTTCTTCAAATGAAAATACTTTTGTCAGGATAGCACAGCAAACACTTCTGATAATTCTACACTTATTTTCCAAACGAAAATACTTTTGTCAGGATAGCACAGCAACTATTTCTGATAATGTCATACTTCAACTGAAAAAGCATTAACACATTTTTTTCATTACACTTATTTGCCACAAAACAGCCTCTTCTTTCCTGGTCCAGTCACCTGCCAGGACTAACTACTATTGGTTCCTTTCCTATTTTACACACCTGCCAGAATGTAAACTCCTACAACTGCAATTATGCTTTGTGGCAATAGTTATTGCAAGATTCTCCACACCAGCGTCCATGTGGGGAGGTTTGAACAATATCTGCCTCTTTTTATAGTTTCTTGACTTTTGGGAATGCAAGTTAAACGTCTCCCACAGCTGGTGTCCCAGATAAGGGGAATTACGCTCTTGTTAGCTTTCTTCTGCTTCTTCGCAGCTTCTTGGCTGTTGACAATGAGGGTTATAAGTTTCCCCCAATTGGTGTCACAGGTAAGGGGAATTACACCCTTGTATTGCTTTATCTGTCCGGTATTTAAACATATTGTTTTTTGATAAATGTTTTATTCGGAGCGCCCCAGGATTACCTTTAGCCTTAGGCAAACTCACCATTCTGCTTTGGCTCCTGTTTCCTTGCTGGTGCTGCAGTGGGCCTTCTTTCTGCCTTCCTGTCAGATCCCACGTAACTCCTGTAGTCTACACTACTTCTTCTTGGTGCTCCAACAGCTCAGCTGTCCTCCTGCACACTGAAGCACTGCTCATCGGGTTGGGAGCACGTTTCCCTCTCGGTCAGGCTTCACTGCCAGACAACAATTCCCGCTGCACTTTGCCACTCCACCAGCCTCCGGATGTCACGTCAGCATCAGATGGCATTCTTCTTTCTCCTTCTGTGTTTGACCCAGAATTCTGCTCTGCCTCTGTGTCAGCTACACCTTCAGCGTCCTCTGACACCAGCAACTCATTCCTGAGTTTAAATGTCCCGCTCAGGTATTGTGTGCTACAAAACCTCTATTTAAAACATGGGTCCTCATCAGGAAATGGGGGGTATCCCTTAAATCGGGCAGTAATGCTATTACCGCCACATTTAAAGTGTGGCCCAATCACAAGTTGGGCCCTGCCATGACGCATTAACCTCCAGCTCTGAGCTGAAGATGAATGCACCGGCAGAGGGGGCAGTTTTGGCACAAATTACGCTGGTGCAATTTGCGCCAGCACTAATAGCGCTCCCAGCCCTATATGGTCTAATGGACTCAATGGGGCTTAAATATCTTACCACTACTAGCTATCCGAGTAGCAATAACACTATTTGCATTGGCAGTATCCTGGCGTTATTACCTCCAGGATACCACCCATGATCATGACAATTCTAACATGTTACATTTGATTCTTGTTCTATTTTCATAGAAGGGACTTATACAGTGACAACATGCCATTAAAATATTTGGGGAGCTCATCCTCATAAGAAGATGAATACTGTGTCTGTCCCAAAGGAGTCACCACTTCCCCCAGACAGTCATCTCCTCCCATGTGATCCACCCTCGTGTCACCACCCCCAGGGTTAGGACCATGTAGCGGCTGCCTTTCCCATGGCCACCTGGGAGGAGATCTCAGGACGGGGTCTAGCGATGACTGAGCAGGATTCATCACACTAGGGTTTTCCATGGAGTGGCGTACTGTAGCCTTACCAGGGATATCCAGACCCTAGTCTGGTGGAGGAAAGACAGTGAGCACGGGGAAGATAAGAGGTTGGGGAAGCGGGAACTAGTTCCTACAAACACAGGTTGTAAGGGATGCAGCAAGGGAAGAATGTTTTGTTATAGCATTGGGGCATGTCAGTCCTGTTAGGTGGGGCACAGCCCTGCAAAAAGGTGGCTGAAGATATGTCCTAATGTGTTGCTATAATCGGATTGTATTTCCCAGTCAGATTTAGGGAATGTAAGCTAGTACACAACGCAATATTGCATGCATGAGGGTCTGACGGCCGTGGTTGGGCAATCCCAATCAAGGGCCTTAAGAGGGACTAGGGACAGAAACACCCCTGCTCATTGGACATAGAGAAAGTCTGCCCATTAAAGGATGCCCTTTTCTTACACTACCAGAAATGCTCTGCCTGGGATGATGAGCTCCTGGGATGGAGCCACAACCAAGAAGGTAAAAGTGAGGGGTGAGGGTCTTACAAAAGACAATCTTGCAGTATGGTGCCCCAACCAAGAAGGTAAAAGTGAGGGTCTTACAAAAGACAATCTTGCACTATGGCGCCCCAACCAAGAAGGTGAAAGTGAGGGTATTACAAAAGACACTCTTGCACTATTGCGCCCCAACCAAGAAGGTGAAAGTGAGGGTCTTACAAAAGACAATCTTGCAGTAAGGTGCCCCAACCAAGAAGGTAAAAGTGAAGGGTGAGGGTCTTACAAAAGACAATCTTGCAGTATGACGCCCCAACCAAGAAGCTAAAAGTGAGGGTCTTACAAAAGACAATCTTGCAGTATGGTGCCCCAACCAAGAAGGTAAAAGTGAGGGGTGAGGGTCTTACAAAAGACAATCTTGCAGTATGGCGCCCCAACCAAGAAGGTAAAAGTGAGGGTCATACAAAAGACAATCTTGCAGTATGGCGCCCCAACCAAGAAGGTAAAAGTGAGGGTCTTACAAAAGACAATCTTGCAGTATGGTGCCCCAACCAAGAAGGTAAAAGTGAGGGGTGAGGGTCTTACAAAAGACAATCTTGCACTATGGCACCCCAACCAAAAAGGTAAAAGTGAGGGTCTTACAAAAGACAATCTTGCACTATGGCGCCCCAACCAAGAAGGTAAAAGTGAGGGTCTTACAAAAGACAATCTTGCAGTATGGTGCCCCAACCAAGAAGGTAAAAGTGAGGGGTGAGGGTCTTACAAAAGACAATCTTGCAGTATAGCGCCCCAACCAAGAAGGTAAAAATGAGGGTCATACAAAAGACAATCTTGCAGTATGGTGCCCCAACCAAGAAGGTAAAAGTGAGGGGTGATGTCTTACAAAAGACAATCTTTGGACATGGACACGTGTGATGAATCCACTGGCTCCCTACCTGTCAATGACTTTATCAACTTAAGCCCTATTTTAAACTAACCTCTGTTATGTTATGATCGCAGAAAGCATGCTAAGCCAGACCGGAGTGGATTCTTCACTTGCTACCAGGAGCGTGAGATAAAAGGTGAAATCGTAAAAGTATCAGGCAGTGATATGTATTATAGTGCCGGTTAAGTTGAGTATCAAATACCATAGGAAACCCAAAAAATGCATTGCTGATAATTTTTGACTTGTACGAAAGATATGTCTGATATTGTGCAAATATAATTGTACATACGGCTAGTCAAGTCAAGAGCACAAACATTTTCTCGTAGTAGTGGATATTCAGAGCAATAAACACGACTACAAAAGAAAACGAGATGGGGAATCAAAGTGCGTCACACGGAACAACGAGGGTTGGGGTATATAGCAGATGTCTAGGGAGGGAAACAGGAGTTTAAGGGGTTATGGGAGCATGTCAGGAGAAGAGGGGCACCTGGTGAGTGACTGGGAGGGCGTAATTGTTCCCGATAATCGCTGTACCTGTAGTACACTTCTATTATAGCCGCGGTTATGGGGAAAAAGGAAAAATTAAAAAAGAGAATAAAGAAAAAGTATTTGAATAGCTAAAGTGAGGTGGGGGTTGCAGAGCGGACACAGCTGAAGGTCATGGCGGGTGGGCTGGAAGTGTTTAAAAATATAAAAAGAGCATGGCCAAAGGCCATGCACATTGGACAGGGCCAAAAGCCAAAGGCCTAACAGGAGTTTTAGAGGAATGGGGGGATCATGCCAGGAGGAGGGGGCACCTGGTGAGTGACTGGGAGGGCAGGGAAACATTGTTTTGCCATTGTTTTTCCAGATAACCGCGGCTATCTGAAGTACATTGCTATGATAGAAGCGGTCAGGGGGAAAAAGTTTTTAAAAAAGAGGATAAAGAAAAAAAGTATTTTGACAGCTACAATGAGGTGGGGGTGGAAAGTGAAAATGGCGAGGACCATGGCGAGTGGGATGCAATTCTCTAAAAATATGCAGTGGGCACGGCTTTCAACTATGCTCACTGGCCAGGACTAAAAGCCTGGTTAGCAGCCCAAAAGAGAGGGGGAACATGTGCCGAAGGTCATGTTCACTAGCCAGGGTGGTCATGAAATACATGGAAAGTGGCTAGGGCCGAAGGCCACAGTGAGTGGGCTGGAAATATTTCAAAATATACAATGGGCACAGCCAAAGGTCGTGCTCACTAGTCAGGGCTCAAAAGAACGGGGAAACGTGTGTAGTAGGCCGAAGGCCATGGCTAGTCACCCATTAGTGTTTTAAAATAGAGTGGGCACGGTCACTGGCTAGTGGTCTCAAAAGACATGGAAAGTGGCCCAGCCGAAGGCCTCATGGCGAATTGGTTGTAAGTGTTTAAAAATATACAGTGGCCACGGCCGAGCATATATCTTAAAGTGACATTTACAAATGTAGTTCAATTGGCCTTCCCGTTAGAAGAAAGTGTACAAGACAAAATAGCATTGGACTTTTAAAAAAAGTAGTGAACACCAGAAAAATAACTTGAGAGAGGACATTTTCCAATAAATGTGCTGGCAAAGTATAAATGTTGCTCACCTTTCAATCCAAAATTCCAATGAGTGCTTGTGGTCTTGTAGGTGTCTGCACTGGGAACATGACAACCTAAGTAAATTCCTGGTAGCCAAATACTTGAGCAAGCTTGCAAACATAAAAAAACAAGGGGTTGGCCCACCCTCAGAAAAAATGTTACGCTGTCCACCCACAAGTGTCATTTACTTGTGCCCTGAAAAGCAGCCGCAATCAGGGGAAAATAACTGCAGCATTGCAACCTCTCTTGACACATCCTGGGCAAACACTCATGACCTATTTCTCCTCTCATTGTTTCCCCTCCTCACACCCATGCCTGGCTTTCAACTTTCAACAATACCATGCTGTATATAGATAACTTGAAAAGTACACATACCATGGTGTCACTGAAATATATAAAACCTTATAGAACTATGTTAAGCAAAATGTGTACAACTCAAACTGCATAAAATAGATTACAAACAATAATGTAATGTATTTTTGCTTTCTGTGTTTCATTTAATCTATTTTTATAACTTAGAGGATGGCCCTTAAAAGTGCCATTTTGGGCGATGTAAGGAGAGGGTGGAACAGGAAAGGAAAACACATTAGGATAAAACATGTATCAAAGGGAATTAAAACAAAAAGAAACTTTGTGGGGGATATTTTATTGGTCCCACTTTAGAAATGAAAAACTAAGGATGGCAATGAATCTGATGTTGAGAGATTCTCTTTTGCCAAACCTCTCCTGTGGTGCCTCCCGTGGCAACTCATATGTGGCATATAGTGCACATGATTTTCATAACAGATGAATTGGATGCTGGTAAAATGGCAGCAGGGGCATGTGATGGCTCAGGAGATGAAGATGTAGTTTCAATATTGGATGGAGGTGTTGTGATGGTGGATGCAGATGCTGAAGGGTGAGGTGCAGTTACTCGCCGACATACTGAAGGTGATCCATGCATCTGGATCTTGTGATGCTGATGGGCATTCCTGTATGCATCGTTGACATCATCCCAGTGGACCTGTACTTGATTGTTGATAAGCACTGATGTCCTAAAGCTTTGTGATGGCACATTCGAAGGGCCCCGTCGTAGCTTCTTCTGGCACAAAGTGCACTGCAACAGTGTGCCTTTATATGAAAGTCCCTACAACTGTTTGGGGTAGTCTTCATTCCTATAGCCCTTTTACGTGTTGGGGACGGATACAGAACCCAGACTACATCGTCATCACTACTGCCAGTTGGGTCAGAGATGCTGTTGAAAGTCTGACAAGGGAGGAAAACATAAAACAACAAATATGACAACTCAAAAAGGACATTGCACAAAAAATAAAACATGTTTTAAAAAGAAAATAATCAAAGACAGAATAGTCAAAAAGAACAAATAAAAAATAAGACAAGGGAAAAGAGGATTAAGTACAAAATGGGCAAAAAGAATGGAGAAGAAAGGTATGAGAAGCCAACATTTCTTGCAGTTACTGAGGAAACCTGTTCACTAGTAAGGACATAAAAACAATGACAAATATTAAGTGATGTTTGCTTTGGATGTTGTGAATATCCGTGGTTATGGAATCTCACACGTTCAAAATCATCAATTTAGCATGCACACATTTCGTCAGACGGCTTGGGTTTAGCCGTATCTAGGCAACCCTCACTGTCATTGCTTGAATTGTTGATGTGGATATATGTCATTTCGAAGACACAGCGTGCATTTTGATGGGTCAATTTTGCATGCACAGATTTCGTCACACGTCGTGGTCGTAGACGCATTTACTCTTCCAGCGCTGCTATTGGTTGAATTGTTGACTCAAATATATGTGATGTGCATCCAAGTACTGGCAGGCTGCGCTCTGATTGGTCAATTTCACACATGTGGATTTCATCATACAGACTAGGAGTAGACACATTTATGCTTCCTGAGCTGTCATTGGTTGAATAGTTGTTGATGCAGGGATATGTGATGTGCAGTGGCGTAGCCACAGCACGCATTCTTCATCAATTTCACATGGATGGATTTTGTCATACAGCGTGGCAGAAGACAAGTCTACTATTCCTGCGCTGTCATTGGTTGAATTGTTGACACAGATATATGCCACTTGTACCCATGGAGCCACAGCATGCATTTTGATTGCTCAATTTTGCACACACATATTTAGTCATGTGCCATGTGTGTAGATGTGTTTTAGCTGCCCACTCTGTTATTGGTTGAACGGTTGATGCAGATATATGTCACGTGTAACCGCAATGCCACAGCGTGCCTTTTGATTGGTCAATTTTGCACATGTGAAATTTGTCATGCAACGTGGGCGTATACGCGTTTCCACTTCCCCCACTGTCATTGGTTGAACTGATGATGCAGCTAAATGTGATGAGTATCTGCGTACCTGTGACACGCATTCTGATTGGTGAATATCGTACACACGGATTTCGTCATAAAACGTGGGTGTAGACACATTTAACCTTCCAGCACTCTCATTCGTTGAATTGGCAGGCGGTCTAGAGTAAGTCTCAGGAGGGGTGAGAGTGATCAGAAGCCTACAATTAGCACACACAGCAAAGAACCACGAATTGTTCTTAGACAATTGTATATGAAAAATATCTAGACATTTATTGTCGGCCCGACCAATTAGATACAAGTAGCTTTGTAATGAGAAAACAGTTATCACACAAATCCTCAAATTATACAATATATATACATTACATTTCCTAATGCAGTTTGGTGATAAAGTACAACCACAACCTGCAAAGAGAGGGTTAGGTTAGCACACAAAGGGCATTAGATAATTATTCAAAGTTCGTCCCCTAACTTTCAAGTTCAACCCTAAGGAGAGTGGAGCCTTGTGCTCAACTGTACAGTTGTGCAGAAAAATGCACAATCGCGCAGAGGAACAAAAAGTGGATCTTCTTGGAAGGACTGTAGCAAGTCAGAAAGGGGCTTGAGGCGATGAAGAATTGGTTCCCACTATTCGAGTAGGCATTGCCCTTGCCGGCAAAGCAGTGTTCAAATGGCGAGAATATCTAGGCAGCACAGGCTAACCTAGCCAAGTTTGACTACCTTTATGCGACACTTGTGCGTACAAGTGATTGTTTGTGCCAGGGGGCCACCGGTAAGTGCAAGTGCTCACCTACCCTCAACACGGTCCAGACCAAACTTTGCCAGTTTAGTCAAGGTTGCTAGTCGGTTTGAGTCCTGCAGTTTCGAGGCGCTCCGGCTCTTAGCGGCTGCGGTGTAGAGCGATCATCTATGACGGGTCAGTTGCCCTTTCTCAGCTTCCAAAGAAAGTATGAAGAAAATTCTGGTGCAGCTGGCTTCAGGGCACAGGAGAGCAGAACAGCAGGGGATCAATAGCGACCGTCACCACCAGGTAGTGACACGAGAATCATGGATATGGGCAGAGTTGCACACTCTCTTAATTCTGGACCCAAAGGAAATTCAGTGGGAGAAGGCATGGGACCACAAACAAGCAATGTCCCAAGTCTTGGGCCAGCATTCTATACGGCGGCAGTGCTGTGGGTTACCATGAGGTAGAGCTGGACAGTTTGCTGGAAGGCCCAGGAACACTTCCAAAGGGGCTCATTCGGTGGGTAAGCTGGAGGCACCAAGAGTAGTTGTTCCCACTACTCCACAGGGTCGAATTGCCTTGGCAGACCTTCTTGATGGAAGAAGAAAGCAGGGGTCCAACAGAGCAGCAGAGGACAATGTTTGCCAAAATCTTGCAAAGCATCTATGGTGGTTTCACAAGTCTGTTTCTTCATGTAGGAGACTTGGCTTCTTCTTTATTTCAGTGAGAACCCCTTCTCTTATCAATGATTAGCTTCACGCCCAAATCGAGGACTTCCAATAGAAGATCTGCTCTTTTGCAGGGATTCCCAGTTGTGGACCAACCACGGTCCATGATGGTCTCAGTCATTCAGGAACTTCAGACATCCTGGCACAAGTGGTCTGGATTGGGACGAGGCAGTTCCAGCCCACTTACTGGACACACATACGTGACAGGCAGAAGCCAGCGAAAGAGATCAGTTTTCACAGGAGGATGCATGCCCAAATAAGGAAAACCTGGGTTACATTGAATTTAGAACAGCTTGCAAGAGTTGGCATTAAGGACATACAATTGACATTTTTGTGTGCTAATTGTTCCATGACATCAGTAGCACATGAGTTGTGGCCATAAAGTGCATGGATGTGCCAGGTTTTTAATATTGTTTGTGCTTCTTGAAATGGTACACCAACTCTAATAATTTTTAAAATGTTGGCATAAGTGAGGTCTGCAGATTGGCGCATTGTAAAGACTGGTAGGGGATGTCTGTACTTCCGCTCTCTATATGGTAGAGGAGAGGCACAGAGGACCCCAGCCAAGATTCTCTATTATTGGTAACGTAGTCGAGCAATAAAGGCCTAGCTTCTCAGGAGGTGATGCAGGCTGGTTCTTAAGTACAGTGTAGTCCCTGAAACCCCACGAAGGAATGTCCACACACTGTATTACTGAAAACACAGTCTTTATATACTTAATATTCAAGGGTATGTACACAATCACAATAACGCACTTTGTACTCAGAAGTCAATAGTGATAAATATATACAATTCTAAAGTGCTACCACTAAAGTTATCAAATCTCATTAAAGTGCATCAACTGTACGGTTAAAATGTCACACAGATTAATAATGAGGAAACCAGCAATAGAGATAGGCAGGAACGTAAGATGGTTGGAACAATAGGCAGAATGCTGGCCCCTACCTCTAGTCACAGTTCTGTGTGGAGATCCCCCCACCTGGGCAACCTGTAAATAAAGATATATAACACAAACCCAGTCCATATATTATCCGATAGTCTTACTTCCTCCTATTAAGGTTTTACCCCCCAATGTACCTGGTGGAGTAGAGTTCTCCGATGATGCGTCGACCGATCCTTCTTGAGTGACTCCCTTTCAGGCAGGAGCCACGGATCGTCGAGAGGTGTCGAGGAACTCGGCGTTCGGTGTCGGGGAATCGACGGACCTTCTTGAGTGCCCTCCCTTTAAGGCAGGAGTCACGGGTCGTCGAATGTCACATGGTGAACAGGGTGAACTATGGCAGGGAAGTGGCAGCTTCATTCCTAGCGGTGCTCGTCGACGACAGAGCGTTGGCGTCCTGCAAGGAAGAGGCGTGCGGGGCACCTCGGTGACAATAGTTCTGGTCCGCAAAGAGATGATGAAGAACTGTCGCCCAGCAAGGGCATCGAGTCGTTGGCGTCTCTGTGGTCTTTAGGTGGTGGGAAACCCACCGGTGGATGCTCCTCGGCATGTCGACGGTCGGGCCTTCTCCAGCGGGAGACAAGTGGGTGATGATGCAGACGAGAGCGTCCGATGATCAAATGAAGTTCTTAGGCAAACGGGAGCACGGCGACTCTGGTCGGCGACGGCAGTCGTCGACAGTGGCGGACAACAGTCCAGGCACTTCTCCTTGGAGTTCCGCAGCAGTCCCCGTATCGGGTCGGCAGCCTGTCGAAAGTCTGTCTACCAGGGAGCGTTGGCAAAAATCAGCTGTGCACGATGGTCCCTCATAGCTCGGGAAGAGGGCGCCTTACCAGGTCCTCTCTGGGTCAGTCCTTGGAAACACAGCAGCTTTCAGATTGCGAAGGAGAGCAACAGCACTTCTTCTCATCCAGCAGGGCTTCAAGGTCAAGCGTCAGTTACTCCAGTTACTCGTCGTAGTGGACTTCAGCTTCTGAACACGATTCCTAGCACTGAGAGGTCCCCAGATATACTGTTGATCTCCCATTCATTCCGCTGGGTTACACTCAAGCATCCAATCACGACTAAGGGCATTCATGCAGGCACGC
This sequence comes from Ambystoma mexicanum, assembly GCF_040938575.1. Classification (NCBI taxonomy): domain Eukaryota; kingdom Metazoa; phylum Chordata; class Amphibia; order Caudata; family Ambystomatidae; genus Ambystoma; species Ambystoma mexicanum. The sequence continues at coordinate 247,119,982 of NC_090934.1, forward strand.
ATCCAATCAGGCACACGAGGTATTCAGGCCATTTACTTCTCTCCAGACACTCACAAGTTATGTGTATTGGGACAAGTACCGCCATTCAACACTCCAAGCTGCATTCATACCGGTTTCGGGCAGGGCTGTCTCAGTCCTTGTGTCAACCACCAGATACTAGACACCCACAACACAGAATGCATATTCGTCACACACTCTATTCACCCAGGTCCCACCCACAGGAGGTACCCACAACATACATCACCGAGAAAGCTCCAGCTAGTCTGGCCGGGCCTTCACAACAACACCATATATGGCATTTCCACCTAACAGCCAGTCAGGGGGAAGGGACAGAGTCAGGGCTTCCCAGGACTTTGGGAAAACAAGGTAATGGGTAATAGAAAGCAAGAGGCCACAGGGGCCATCTTGTTTTCCATCAGGAATCAACTGATCCCAATGACAGGGCCGGGGTATCCCAAAATGGAGGATACTCCACGCACCTGTCAACTTCATCATGGAGCTGCCACCAGCCCATACCCTGCTCTGTGGGCCGCCCACAGGTGCCCAAAAACATACACTAGGGGCACAGGGTTGTACCCCCACCCATGGGTGCCATAAGGGTATCCCACAGGTCCGTTCACCAAACCAAAAGAGAGAGAGCTGCACCGCCAGGAGTCCCACATGAACCCTGTGCGGAAAACACGACAGAACACACGATAAAAAGCAGTAAAGAACAAGGATACAGAGGCCCTGTCCCTCCGATGCATTTCCAGCATCACAGTCGCCCCTCCCCCCCACAGACCGAGGTGGAAGGTGCCTAATCGCCCACGGGATAGACACCCTCATCCAGACGGTCAACATACCTTCCTGAAAGGCCATCTGCATTATCGTGACTCTTCCCTGGTCTGTGCTCTATGGTGAAGTCTAGCCCTTGCAGGCTAATGGACCACCTGAGCAGTTTCAGGTTCTCACCCTTCATCTGCATAAGCCACTTCAGGGGCTTATGATCTGTTTGGACCTTGAAGGTAGACCCCGTAAGGTAGGGCCTAAAACGCCTAAGGCTCCAAACTATACTAAAACATTCCTTTGCAACAGTAGCCCACCTAAGTTCCTTACCCTTAAATTGTCTACTTATGAATATGATCGGATGTTCTCTTCCTTTGTCATCTAACTGGGACAAGACAGCTCCAATTCCGGTGTCGCAGGCATCCGTCTGGACGATAAAGGGTCGGCTGCAGTCAGGCGCACACAACACGGGTGCCAGACACAGACTTTCTTTCAAGCCATCAAAGGCCCTCTGACAGTCTTCAGTCCAATTAACCTTCCTAGGCTGCTTGGGTGAAGTCAGATCTGTCAGTAGTGCAGCTATGGTTCCATAGTCCACCATGAAATTGCGATAATACCCGGTGAGGCCCAAAAAGGCTCTCCCCTGGGTTTGAGTAGTGGGAGTCTCCCAGTCCTGTACATCCTGTACCTTACTGGGGAGAGGTTGGATTTGATCCCCTCATACCTCATGACCAAGATACGTGACTTTCCCCTGATCTACCTGGCACTTGGTGGCCTTGATAGTGAGGTTATCCCTTTTTAAGGCCTGCAACACTCTACCCAGATGTGTCAAGTGCTCTTCCCAAGTGGAATTGTAGACGGCAATGTCGTCTAAATAAGCCACACAAAAGGCTTCCAGCCCACTGAGAGCATGATTGACCAATCTCTGGAAGGTGGCAGGGGCATTCTTCAACCCAAAAGGCATGACCCTAAACTGGTAGAGTCCCTCTGGTGTTGAGAACGCCGTCTTTTCCTTGGCATGGTCCGTCAGAGCTATTTGCCAATAGCCTGAGGTGAGGTCAAAGGTGCTCACAAATTTGGCAGCACCTATGGTGTCCACGAGCTCATCAGCCCTGGGCAATGGGTGTGTGTCAGTTTTGGTGACGGCACTGACTCCTCGGTAGTCCACACAAAACCTCCAATCCTTGGTACCTGCCTGGGAACTTCCCTTGGGGACAAGGACCACAGACTGGGCCAGGGACTGGTTTAGGGTTCAATAACACACAGATCCAACATCTTGGCGACCTCAGCCTGGATGTGGTTCTTAACCGTATCTGACATTCGGTAGCTCCTGGTCTTGACAGGCACGCTGTCACCAGTGTCAATTTCGTGCTTACACCATGGTGTAAGGCCTGGCGTCAGCGAAAACCGAGAGGCATACTGCTGGAGCAAAGTCCTGCAGGCCCTCTGCTGCTCGGTTGTCAAATCTGGAGAGAGTTGCACTCCCTCCACTGAGCCATCCTGAGGGTTGCTATGCAGCAAATCAGGAAGGGGCTCTCTCTCATCCTCTTCTTGCTCTGAAGCCAGCAAGAGACATGAGACTTCGGCTCGCCTATGGAAAGGCTTGAGCCTATTAACATGGAATACCTTAGGGGCTACCCCTGGGACACCCATGTCAACCAGATAGTTGACCTCGCCCATCTTGGATATTATCCTGAAGGGTCCGGTCCATTTATCTGCCAATGCTCGAGGCTTGGTAGGCTCCATCACAATGACCTCCTGTCCCAGAGTCCAATCCACTTGCGATGCTTTAAGGTCATGCCAGTATTTGTTCAATTCCTGGCTGGCCTTGAGATTCGCTGTTGCTTGACCCATCATCTGTGTCATCCTCCGTCTGAGGCCTAACACATTGTCCCCCACTTGCTTGGCGGGACTGGGAGGGGTGGCTTCCAAACCTTCTCTGATCAAGGCAAGGGGCCCCCTCACGGGATGTCCAAAGAGTAACTCAAAGGGGCTGAAACCAACATCCTCTTGAGGTACCTCTCTGTAAGCAAACAGCAGGCATGGCAGGAGGAGATCCCATTTCCTTCTTAGGGGCTCTTCCAAAGCACCTAGCATGCCCTTGAGAGTTTTATTAAATCTCTCAACCAGACCATTGGTCTGGGGATGGTAAGAGGTGGAGAACTTGTAGGTTACCCTGCACTCTTTCCACATGGTTTTCATGTGACTAGACTTGACATGAAGTTGGATCCTCGGTCAGAGACAACCTCCTTGGGGAATCCAACACAGGTGAAAATGCCCAGGAGAATCCTGGCAACCATCTTGGCAGTAACAGTCCGAAGGGGTATAGCCTCAGGGTACCTGGTGGCATGATCTACCAAAACCGGGATGAACCGATGTCCACCTGACGTGGGAGGGTCAAGGGGACCGACAATGTCGATGCCCACCCTCTCAAACGGTGTGCCAACCACTGGCAATGGCTGCAGTGGGGCGATGACACTGCCTCCAGTCTTGCCAGACAACTGACAAGTTGGGCAGGTCCTGCAGTGCGACTCCACTTCTACTCCCATCCGAGGCCAGTAGAAATGGGCAGAGAGCCTCTGCTTAGTCTTCTTGGTACCAAGATGACCAGCCAAGGGCACCTCATGCGCCAACTGCAGTAAGAAGGGCCTGTAAACCTGGGGTACCACCAACCTCTTGAGGGCACCAGGTTCAGGCTTAGTGGGCGCACTAACAAGGAGCTCACCCTCCCAATAAATCTGGAATGTCCTAGGCACTTCTCCTCATGCCTGGGACAGGGCCTGGTTCCTCAGACCATAGAGAGAGGGACACTCTATCTGTCCTTTACAGAAGTCTGCCCGGGAGGGTCCCCCTTCAGCTAACAAGCATTGAAGATCGGGATGATCCTCCAGGTTGAGAACCTCTCCCACAGGAGAGTCTTCTGGCTCTTCTCCCACAGGACTTGAGATGGGGTTTAACACTGGACCCAGCCCGTCCGGAGCATGGATCCCAATGGGTGCTGTAGGAACAGCAGGAAGAGAAGGAGCTCCCTCCACAGAGATGGCCTTCTTGCTCTTACTTCGTCTTGCCTTAGGCCGCGCCTTCGACTCGGGTACCTGACTCACAGCCAGACCCGGTGTCACCTGTAATCTAGGGACTGCAACAGCAGTCATGGGAAGACCATCCGCGATCAATCCCAACTCTACTAGATCGTTACCTAACAGAATGTTAGCAGGGACATTGTCCTGAACCAGGACAGGAAGCTTTGCTGTCTTGTCTCCAATTACGAGTGTGACTCAGGCTGCAGGCAATAATTTGGGAGGCCCACCAGCTAACCTGGTGGTTCTCAGAGGAGCATCTACATAGTCCTCTGGCTTGAGCAGGGTCCTGTCCACCACTGTCATGCTTGCCCCAGTGTCTTCCAAACCAGTAGAAGGCTGGCCATTCAGGAGGACACTTCTCAAAATCTACGGCTGTTCTGTGGGATAGTCGCCAGTACTTCCACGTACTGGTCCCAGGCCCCAAGGGACACTAAGGAAATCTCTACGGAAGCACCAAATGTGATCCCTGTAGAGGAGGGGAGGACAGTGGCCTCCACCTCAGACATGAGGTAAGGGTAGGTCAGGCTGACAGTCTGTACTCCGAGTGCCTTACCTTTACACTTGGAGTCACCCCTTTTGTGATCCAGAGCCCCACAGTCCCAACAAGTGCCGGGAGTGCGGGTTACGGTACTGGAACCGCCGGGAGCCTGCTTTGCAGCAGGTGGACCACTAGTCTTATTCCCACCCACAGATGACTTATCCCCACTAGATTTTTAGGTCTTAGGAGAGGAGGGTTTAGGTTTATTCGACTGTGACTCAGCTTTCTAAGAGGCCCCCTTTTCTTTGTCCTTGTCCTTCCCACTGGAGTCCTTAGGGGACACCCGGTGGGAGACACACTTGTCAGCCAAACTAGCCAGCTTAAAGGGATCCAAAATGTTCTAGTCAGCAACATACTGACGCAGCTCCGGTGAACAGGCTTCAGAAAAATGCTCAAAAAACAACAGGTGGGACAATTCAACAAACGTTTTCACCTTGTAACCATCAATCCACCCCATCATATTCATGTGCGCAGCACTCACCCAGTCAACCCAAGACACATTCTCTCTTTTCTTAAAATCCATGAACCTTTTAAGGTATTGGATAGGTGTCTTGCCAAACTTGGCAATCAAAGCAGATTTCATACACTCATACTGACCCCTTTCTTCCACACTCAGCTTCGGAATACAGTCATATCCAGTTTGAGGCACTCTGCTTAACAAACACTTAGCCCAATCTCTTTTGTCAACATCATGAATTGCACAAGCCATTTCAAACGCTTCAATCCATTGGAGGATATCAGAACCCTCCAAAAAACACACCAACCAAATCCTTCATAAATTTAGTTGCTGGGGACCTGACACTCTCACTGGGTTTCGCTGAAGTCTCCACTCAAGCTTTCTCTAGCTGGATTCTCTGACATTCAGTGTCCTTGTCTTTGAGTTCAAGATCCCTATTCTTGAGTTCAACTTGTTCAGACAGCTCCTCTTTCTTAAGCTCAGCATCTATTTCCAACTTGCGATATTCAAAGGCCAATTTCATCCTTAATAACTCAAGCTCCAAGGAATTGCTGGGGTTCGGAACAGGGGCAGCAGGAATGGCGGCATTCCCAGAAACAGATTCAGTAGAAACCCCAGGGGAAGAGACCTCAGTGGTTGCATTCCCCCCTTCATCAAGATTTTCACCATCGGTCTGGTAGTCCACCAGGGCAGCTATCAGCTCAGCCCTAGACTTATCCACAAAGTCTAACTCCCTGGTTTCACAAGCACTCTGGAGAGCCTCTAAGCTCATCCGAGTGAATTTACCATTTGCAATAGACTCCATTGCTTGTAATGCAGTTATTTTGTACACACCCAAACCGTAATCTAATAAAGTGCAGATATTTTGTAAGTGCCACAGTTATACACTGATTCTTAAAACCATAAGCATCCCACTGCTGCCACCAGTGTAAAGACTTGTAGGGGGTGTCTGTACTTCCGCTCTCTATATGGTAGAGGAGAGGCACAGAGGACCCCAGCCAAGATTCTCTATTATTGGTAACGTAGTCGAGCAATCAAGGCCTAGCTTCTCAGGAGGTGATGCAGGCTGGTTCTTAAGTACAGTGTCGTTCCCGAACCCCCACAAAGGAATGTCCACACACTGTATTACTGAAAACACAGTCTTTATATAATTAATATTCTAGGGCATAGGGTATGTACATGATCACAATAACGCACTTTGTACTCGGAAGTCAATAATGATTAATATATACAATTCTAAAGTGGTGCCACTAATGTTATCAAATCTCATTAAAGTGCATCAACTGTACGGTTAAAATGTCACACAGATTAATAACGAGGAAACCAGCAATAGAGATAGGCAGGAACGTAAGATGGTTGGAACAATAGACAGAATGCTGACCCCTACCGCTAGGCATAGTTCTGTGTGGCGATCCCCCCACCTGGGCAACCTGTAAATAAAGATATATAACACAAGCCCAGTCCATATATTGTCCGATAGTCTTACTTCCTCCTATTAAGGTTTTACCCCCCCCCAATGTACCTGGTGGAGTAGAATTCTCTGACGATGCATCGACCGATCCTTCTTAAGTGACTCCCTTTCAGGCAGGAGCCACGGATCGTCGAGAGGTGTCGAGGAACTCGGCGTTCGGTGTCGGGGAATCAACGGCCCTTCTTGAGTGCCCTCCCTTTAAGGCAGGAGTCACGGGTAGTCGAACGTCCGACGGTGAACAGGGTGAACTACGGCAGGGAAGTGGCAGCTTCGTTATTAGCGGTGCTCGTCGACGACAGAGCGTTGGCGTCCTGCAAGGAAGAGGCATGCGGGGCACCTCGGTGAAGATAGTTCTGGACCGCAAAGAGATGATGAAGAACTGTGGCCCAGCAAGGGCGTCGAGTCGTCGGCGTCTCTGTGGTCTTTAGGTGGCGGGAAACCCACCGGTGGACACTCCTCGGCGTGTCGACGGTCGGGCCTTCTCCAGCGGGAGACAAGCAGGTGACGATGCAGACGAGAGCGTCCGATGATCAAATGAAGTTCTTAGGCAAACGGGAGCACGGCGGCTCCGGTTGACGATGGCGGTCGTCGACAGTGGCGGACAACATTCTGGGCGCTTCTCCTTGGATTTCCACAGCAGTCCCTGTATCGGGTCGGCAGCCTGTCGAAGGTCTGTCTACCAGGGATCGTTGGCAAAAATCAGCTGTGCACGATGGTCCCTCGTAGCTCGGGAAGAGGGCGCCTTACCAGGTCCTCTCTGGGTCAGTCCTTGGAAACACAGCAGCTTTCAGATTGCGAAGGAGAGCAACAGCACTTCTTCTCATCCAGCGGGGCTTCAAGGTCAAGCGTCAGTTACTCCAGTTACTCATCGTAGTGGACTTCAGCTTCTGAACACGATTCCTAGCAGTGAGAGGTCCCCAGATATACTGTTGATCTCTCATTCATTCCGCTGGGTCACACTCAAGCATCCAATCACGACTAAGGGCATTCATGCAGGCAGGCAGCCAATCAGGCACACGAGGTAATAAGGACATTTACTTCTCTCCAGACACTCACAACAAGTTATGTGTATTGGGACAAGTACCGCCATTCAACACTCTAAGCTGCATTCATACCGGTTTCGGGCAGGGCTGTCTCAGTCATTGTGTCAACCACCAGATACTAGACGCCCACAACACAGAATGCATATTCGTCACACACTCTATTCACCCAGGTCCCACCCACAGGAGGTACCCACAACATACATCATCGGGAAGGCTCCAGCTAGTCTGGCCGGGACTTCACAACAACACCATATATGGCATTTCCACCCAACAGCCAGTCAGGGGGAAGGGACAGAGTCAGGGCTTCCCAGGACTTTGGGCAAACAAGGTAATGGGTAATAGAAAGCAAGAGGCCACAGGGGCCATCTTGTTTTCCATCATGAATCAACTGATCCCAATGGCAGGGCCAGGGTATCCCAAAATGGAGGATACTCCGCGCACCTGTCAACTTCAGCATGGAGCTGCCACCAGCCCATACCCTGTTCTGTGGGCCACCCACAGGTGCCCAGAAACATACACTAGGGGCTCAGGGTTGTACCCCCACCCATGGGTGCCATAAGGGTATCCCACGGGTCCGTTCACTGGTCCGTTCACTAAACCAAAAGAGAGAGAGCTGAACAGCCAGTCCCACATGAACTCCTGCCTGGAAAACACGAAAGAACACATGATAAAAAGCAGTAAAGGACAAGGATACGGAGGCCCTGTCCCTCCGATGCATTTCCAGCATCACACGCATATTTTCTGTTAATTCTCTGTATTGGAAATGTTGCCAAAGGAGTTTGTGTCCTAAGGTTTTAAAAATAGTTTCACCTTTCACTGGTGTCAATTGAAGAAGATCTCCGAAAACAATAATGTGTTTTCCTCCAAAGAGCTCTTCCTAGTCTGTTTTCGGTACTTCGTGTAATCTGAGGTGAATCAACGCCAACATTAGGTTGGAGACCATGCTCACTTCATCAATTAGTAGCATTTTCATTTGTTTTAACACTCTGTGTAGTTCCGTTGCAGCTTCTGTAGAAAGTTTGTAATATTCTAATTTGTTTTGGTGTTCTACTGGAAGGAGTAGTAATCATTGTAAAGTGACACTGCCTATGTTGTAGGCAGCTAAACCTGTGGGGCTAGTTACAACAGCTGACAGTTTGTTGTTTGTCAATTGTTGAAGGAGTTTACTGATGATTTTGATTAAGAATGTTTTGCCTGAACCAGCTTCACCACTGACGTATAGAGGTATAGGTTTGTAATTTTGGCAGGTACATTCTTTATTTTCATGTTGTACACCATGTGCAATTTGTTTTGTTACTTCTTGAAAAATGGTACGCTGCTATTTTTTCAATTTTGATTGTAGTACTTTTAAGTCTTCTGTATCTTCTCCATAGTGACACATGGTGTTTTCTACTTCTGTCATAGCTAATTCTGCCTCATTTTCTATTAGTGGCTGTCCCAGTGGTTCTTGGCTTCCTGTTACAGAAGGTTGACTACTGTCAGGAGTATCCTTATCTAGTTGGGCCTGGAGTTCTTCTTTGAGTTGCTGTTCATTGTGCAACATTGTTTTGTACTGTGTAAAGTTAACATTGGTTATAGTGCTTTCATTTGCTTTGAAAGCGTCTTCATAGGAGTCATAGTTATCTAGTATCGCTTCTTCTTTTCTCCATGGTTTAAAAGGTTGTAGCAGGGACATGTAATAATGTTATTTATGTTGAGGAGTTTTTAATGACAATTTGATATGATTAATTAAGCTTGGTTTGGTAAGTTTCACTAAGCTGCCTTCACAATTTGTCACTCTCTGGGTAATTCATAGAATTTTGCAGAAAAGTGTCGCAAGCGGCTGGCGCAGAGTGTCCGCGTGCGATTGTCTGCGCCAGGCGCGTGCGCCAAAACCGATTTCCACGCACAGCGTATTCATGGTTTTCAGGCTCCCAAACCAGCCGTGGCGCAGAGTATCGCAGCGACCCTGCAGCAGCGCCAGTAACGCCCCCAAGAACGCCCTCGCGCAAGGAAAAGCCATCAAAATCGCTAAATCATCGCAAAGGGCTGCGCCAACCCTGGACCAGTTTACAGGGCTGCCAAACAAGGAACGCAAAGCGGGTAAGGTTCATATCAGGGGTACGTGGGAAGTATTACATGCGATTAGCCAGGGTACGTGTATGACAGGGGTACGCGTGAAGTTTTACACGCGATTAGCCAGGGTACGTGCATTACAGGGGTATGCAGGAATTATCACATGCGATTTGGCTGGGTGCGTGCATGACAGGGGTACGCGTGAAGTTTTCCACGCGATTAGCCAGGGTATGTGTATTACAGCGGTACGCGGGAATTGTCACACGCGATTTGGCTGGGTACGTGTATTACAGGGGTGCGCGGGAATAATCACACGCGATTTGGCTGGGTACGTGTATTACAGGGGTGCGCGGGAATTATCACACGCGATTTGGCTGGGTATGTGTATTACAGGGGTGCGCGGGAAGTTACACACGCGATTAGGCTGGGTGGGTCCTCACAGGTGTTTCCTGTACACCCTCCACGGCCCCTTCAGGCAGCCCACAAAACAGGGGACTACCCTGCACACCTGCTCATATCTCCCACCCCCCACCCCCCCAGCTGTGTGGGGCACCCTCCACCAGGCCCCCACTCATGTCCCCTATCACCCCCACCCCCCAGCCACCATGGGCAGCCCCACCCAGGCTCCCACCCGTGTCTACCACCACCCCCACCCCCCACCCACCATGGGCAGCCTCCGCCAGGCCCCCACTCATGTCTCCTACCACCCCCACCCCCCCAGCAGTGTGGGGCACCTTCCACCAGGCCCCCACCCATGTCTACCACCACCCCCACCCCCCAGCACTGTGGGGCAGCCTCCACCAGGCCCCCACTCATGTCTCCCACCACCCCCACCCCCCAGCCACCATGGGCAGCCCCCACCAGGCCCCCACTCATGTTTCCCACCCACCCCCACCCCCCAGCAGTGCAGGGGCACCCTCTGCCAGGCCCCCACTCATGTCTCCCACCCACCCCCAGCCCCCCAGCAGTGTGGGGCACCCTCCACCATGCTCCCACCCATGTCTACCACCACCCACACCCCCCAGCACTGTGGGGCAGCCTCCACCAGGCCCCCACCCATGGCTCCCACCACCCCCACCCCCCAGCCACAATGGGCAGCCTCCGCCAGGCCCCCACTCATGTCTCCCACCACCCCCACCCCCCAGCAGTGTGGGGCACCCTCCACCAGGCCCCCACCCATGTCGCCCCCCCACCCCCAGCCCCCACCCACCATGGGCAGCCTCTGCCAGGCCCCCACTCATGTCTCCCACCCACCCCCACCCCCCAGCACTGTGGGGCAGCCTCCACCAGGCTCCCACCCGTGTCTACCACCCCCCACCCCCCAGCCACCATGGGCAGCCCCTGCCAGGCCCCCACTCATGTCTCCCACCACCCCCACCGCCCCAGCAGTGCAGGGGCACCCTCCACCAGGCCCCCACCCATGTCTCCCACCACCCCCACCCCCACCCACCATGGGCAGCCTCCGCCAGGCCCCCACTCATGTCTCCCACCACCCCCACCCCCCCAGCAGTGTGGGGCACCCTCCACCAGGCCCCCACCCATATCAACCACCACCACCACCCCCCACCCACCATGGGCAGCCTCCGCCAGGCCCCCACTCATGTCCCCCTGCCCACAGACCCTGACAATCCTCAAGCATGTGCCTCATGGCCAGCCACCACAGCCCAAAGACACAACCAAGTATTACATGTGCCCATGATACTACTCCAATGGAAACAATGTAAATCAACACATGTGTCTCACACACACACACAATGGTTGCAAGTGAACCTGAAAACCCATATCATGACATGCATGAAAGCAATGAGATGAAACCACACATTGAAGAATGAAAAAATCCAAATAATGTATTAAAAACAACAGCAATGGCAATCAAAATTAACCAAAATACACAAGTAAAAAAATAACAAAATTAAGCTGGCTGTCCCTTTTCAAATTAAAATCAATAAATGATAATCCCAAAAAATATCTTCCAAAGTTCAAGTCCATGAAAAGGAAATGAAGGGAAAAAAGAAATAGAAAACCATTGCTCCATGGGAAAAAATATTCATAGTAAAAAAAATATCCAAATCCAAAGTCCAAATATGTACAAAGTATTCAGGGTCCATCATCCCAAAAGAAGAAATGAAACCTACCAAAAAACCTATCTAAAATGGAACTATATACAAAAGGTGGAGCAGTGTCCGTCGACTCCAAATAAAAATAAACTACAAAGGAAACCTATCACTAAATAACTATATACAATGGCGGCGGGCCAGTCCAGCGGCTCACTTAGTGGTGTTCCGGGCCAGGGCATCATCAAACTCCTCGTCTATGTCCCGGAAGCGGTCCTGTTCCATGGCCCCGAGGGTCTGCAGGGACGCCGACATGTTCACCTCCAACTCCCTGTGGATTGCCTCGAGGCACTCGGCCCGCCTCAGGGCCCTCCGCATGGAGTTCTCCGTCCTGACCATCGTGAGCCGCGCCTCTTCCGCCCGCCGCCGCTCCGCATCTATGGCGTGGCCCAACCGCTGCCACACGGAAGACACTTCCCGTCCAGGGTCCTCCTGCCCTCCGGCCGATGCCTGCCCCTCCGATGTTGAAGACCCCGAGCTATCGTGGCTCCCACCTACAGCCTCCTGTTGCTGCATGGGTGGGAAGATGGCATGGAGGACGACTGGGGCATAGGGGGTTCTGTGGAGAAGGGGGTCGGAACAAGGTCCAGGAAACGGAGGAATCCATCCCTGGTGAGCTGTCCCAGTGGGTCAACGCGGTCAACGAGCCATGCGAGAAGACGTGCATACTCATCATGAAAAGACTGCAGGTCAGCTCGCATGGCCCGTTGACGCAAAGCCACCCCACCCTGGACAGGCTCAACCTGGTGCAGGATAGCCACATCCGCAGGGAGATGAAGGCCAGGTGTTGTAAGCCAATCCTCTCCCTGAGAACGGGTCTGGAGGTAGGCATCCCCGCTGGTGCAAGATGATGCAGTAACAGGAGCAGGGACAGGATTGCACACAGGCACCTCTGCGGCGGCCTGTGCTGCCTCCTGTCCCTGATCCTGCACTGCACCACTGGAATCCCCACCTCCAGACCCCGCCACTGTCGCTTGCACGGCCTCCTCCTCCACCAAACCCCCCACCAACCTGGATGACTCCGTGCCATCTTCCTCCATTGGGCCCTGTGGGGTCCCAGCTGCCCCTTCTGCTGCCGAGGAGTCCAACTCCAACCTCCGCCTCTTGGACCTCCCCTCGGCAGCTGCGGCCTGGGACGCGGCACCGGACTCCTCACTCCCCGACGAGATCACAACCTGGGAGGGGATCCAGGCCTTGCGTCTCCGGCTGGTGGTGCGACCCCTGCCGCTGTGCTCCACAGCACCTTCTCCGCCCTCTTCATCAGTTGACGCTGCAGACAGGGAGAAAGAAAACACAGGCATCAGGGCACTGTGAAATGGACTCATACACACATGACAGTTATACATGAGTGGCATTGGTAAACCTCAGACATGGCATCACAATCCCCAACACACATGTCATTTCAACTTGCACACATGAGCCATACCGCAGCCATATTGCAACAGCCAGCACCATCCATTCACATACAACAGCATGAGCAGCCAAAGGTCATCCACACATCACATGCAACATAGGGAGTACACTACACATGCACACACAACACCAAACTTGCATGCATGTGTGCACCTCCGCCAACTGTCGCAGTGTTTTGATCGACATCCATGTCACACCTGACAATCATTCCTCCACATCCTGTGCCATGCAAGCCCACACACACAAGCACCATCCATGTGTCACACATGAGACCCCTCGCATGTGTCACCCTAACGGCCCTGTACACCCCCCCTACTTGGCCACATAAAAATACCTGCACACTCCTGGCACTCCACCACACGCACAGCTTACAATCAGTATGCATGTACACTTACCGCTCGACTCCAGACGGGTCTGCTTCTCAAGGACCTGGATGTGGAGCGCTGGGGATATGCGTTCCAGGACCCTCATCTGATCTTCCGACAAGTGGACTCGGCGCCCCTTAGCATCCGCTGCCTTCAGGAGGCACCGGGCCTTGTTGAGGGTCCTGGACCTGAAGTCCTCCCAGCGCTTCCTGACACGTTCGTAGTCACGGACTGCCACCTCCTCCACGTTGATGGCAGTCACGATGTCCATCCAGATCCGAGTCCGTCCTTCCTTGTCGGCGCGCAACCTTCCGAAGAGGGCATCATACTGCCCCAGGACATGCTCCACCAGGACACCAACTTCGGTGGCAGTGAAGCTGGTGCCCCTCTGCTTTCTTGGCCGGGGGTTGCCACTGGTGCCAGATGTTGCAGTGCCCGACATGGCAACCCCAGAGGCAGTAGTGGGTGGGCAACTGGGTCCTGGGGCTGGGCTGTGGGGCGATGGAAAAGCAGTCGGGAGTCTTCGGTTCCAGCAGGGGTGGTCACAGCAACAGCACCCCTGGCTGATGTGCAGGCAGCAAATGGCAGGGCACGTAGGCAGCAGGCAGTCAGGCAGCAGCAGATGGCAGGTGGGAGCGTGCTCAGGGCTCTGGGGGGGCAGTAATTTGGCCTTGTGGGCAGGAGCGTGGTCTTCCGTGTGTGAACGCGTGGCCAGCTTGATACGGAGTAATTTTGCACGTGAAAATCCAACACGTCTGCGTGTAATTCGAGGAAAGGCCCTTAGTGCGTAAACGCGTCACCAGCGTATGCGCGTCTATGAAGTCACGTGCACGTTGAATAGGGCACATGTTGGAAATGTTGCGTGTTAAAAAAATGAAAGACACGTCCGAGTGTCAAAGCGTGTAATTGGTGGAAATGGCCCTAGGGCGTACACGCGGAAGTGACAAAGCGTGTAATTGGTGGAAATGGCCCTACACGCAGAAGTGACAAAGCGTGCAATTGGTGGAAATGGCCTTAGCGCGTACACGCGGAAGTGACAAAGCATGTAATTGGTGGAAATGGCCCTACACGCAGAAGTGACAAAGCGTGTAATTGGTGGAAATGGCCCTAGCGCGTACACGCCGCGTAAGTGACGCTGGACGTGTGGGCCTGCATAAAAGGTACATGTAGAACACCATTTCCTTGTACGTGCTTTTCGTGGAGAGCGAGTGGGTGAATTCTGTACTTCTTGTCGTTTCACACGCGGTTTACTTCACGGCGTTTCAAGTTCGTACTCCCTGTTACCTCTGACAGCTTTTTCTCTTTTTTCTCTTTTTCTGGTTTTCCTGGGCCTGTTCCCTCAAACAGTGTTCCCTTCTACTGTTGTCCTGTCTCCTCAGACAGCGTACAAATCTTCTTTTGGCGGGGGTGTTGCCAACCAAACGCGCTTCTTTTTCACGCTCTTTTTCCTGGCAGACGGTGAGTCACGCACGTATCTAACATCTGTGCTTGCCCCGTGTGTAGCCTACCCCTTCAGAGGTCATTCTAGGCTGCGTGTGACACGCATACGTTCATTCTTGTGTTACTGGGTGCCACAGCGTAGTGCAGGTTTTTTTTTCCGCACACGTGGTCTAGGAGGGGTTGCGTGCACGTCATCTCCCTTTTTTGGGCTTCCTGTGCGTTGCGTGACCCGTCATCTTTCCCCAGGGGTCACATTCAGCCTTGCTAGAGCACAAGGGTACAATTACCATCTGGTACCCAACCCCTTTGACCCCCAATTGCCCAGGACAATAGTTTACAGCCACTCCCATACGCACATTAACATCAGTGCCATGGTTGGGAGGCGAGGATTCTGTAAGGGTGGCAAAGGTGGACGAGCCACAAGTGGTGGCCGTGGTGGATCCGGTAGGGGACGTGGTCGTTACTTGCAGGGTGACGCTGTCCCCCCATGTGTGGAGGACCAGTCAAGGGCACCCATAATCCCCCCCCCCCTGGTTGAGGCTGATGTGGCTGACACCATCCATGCTCAGCCCTTGTTGGACCAGCCCATTGTGGCACCAGACCTGGCTGACTCCATGGCTGACTTCCAGGTCAGCAGGCCTATGACACGTGCGCTGGTGCACGTTGATGTCATCAGGCCACGTGGATCAGGATCAGCAAGGTCATCTGCTGCCCCAAGCAGGCAGGGTGGAGAGGCTGCAGGGGCAGCTGCGGCTCCATCCACCCCAGCTCTCACACACCCAGCCAGGACAGTGTCGGTCCTAGTCCATCCTGCTGACATTCCCCCTGACACCATTACACTTGAGCCAATGCCTGCACCAACTCCCATGCTGAGTGTGCAATCCCACACTCCTGATACAGAGTCCACCAGGGCTCCTGCCCCTAGTGTCCAGAGCGGCGCATGACACTCAGGATCACCACCACCTTCCAAGCGCAAGAGGAAGAGTGCTCGTCCGGCACAGGCTGATGCCCCAGACACGGCTACACAGTCCGGCCCGTCGAGGAAGCCCAGCTTCACGGATGCCGAACTGAATGCACTTGTCGAGTATGTGTCCGCACATGATAACGAGATGGTCATTGTTGCAGGATCCAAGACCACACCTGCACAACGCCAGGCACACTGGCAGACCGTTGCGGACATCGTAAGTGCCCTTGGAATCGTGAGGCGCACAGCCAATGATTGCTATAAGCGCTGGAATGACCTAAAGCGCAGGGCAAAGAATAAGCTGGCCTCAAGTCATGCCGCAACTCTAGTGACTGGAGGTGGGTCTCCAGTAGAAGACATGGAACGCACTCCACATGAGTCAGTCGCTGGGACCTAAGTCACGGAGGAGCAGATCCAAGGCGTGGGAGATCTGCCTGATTATGAGGCATTGTACGGTGAGTGCACATGCATGTGTGTGTCATCCATGTGCATGGTGTGTGTGTGAGGGCTTCTGTTTGTGTGCCAGGTGAGGGTGTGTGCGCCTGAGTCGTTTGGGTCACCCATGTGCTTCATGCAATACATTCTGTGCAGCAGCATTTGGCCATAGCAGTATCCCTTCTGCCAACAGTAGACATCTAGGCCAACAGCACGCCAGTTGCCCTTGAAGTGTCACCTTGCCACAACATTGTTGCTTATTTTTCTCTGTTCATTCAGGCAGATTGTTTGCATTCCACCACTTTTACTAGGCATTTCTCAGTCCTGTAGTCACATGTCTGACATGGCTATGGTAAAGTGGAGTGACTTTGTTACCTGGATATCATTTGTTCACACATGTCCCTGTGCAATCGGACCATTTTGGACTGGCAGCTCCAGGTGAAAAATCAGACCTGTTTGAATTAGAAAAGCTATTACATGCGGGAACTGGACTGAATGAATAAGTGCTGCCCTCCTCTCCATCTTCACTCAATAGCAATGGTACATGCCATCTGTGTGATGGCATGTGTATTTCACCTGGAAATCACAGGCCAATGTGTGATGCCACTGCCAGGCAGCATGCAGAAAATGTGTTCATCTTCCATCTTGGTGTCATCAGTGTGTGCCATTTGCTTGCCCTTCATACGCAGTGAGGGTGCATGCAGGGGAGGGTTTTAGTCATGTGGGACATGTGTCAATCAAGTACTGGTTCTCTTGCTTCTAAGCCCTCATTGTGTGCCATGGTGCTAATGCCTGTTTCCATTTGTTTTCTTTTATGTCTTTGCAGGGGAAGACGCACCTGATACTGCTGGGGTTGTGGAGATGGTGCAGACCCAGGAGGGGTCCGAGGGCCGACCGACCACCAGTGAGGGATGTGCTGTGGTGGTGGGTGAGAACCCACAACTGCTGCAGGTCGTGCTCTCAAGGGGTGTCTCTGGCTGCACCTCCCCCGAGCTGTATTCAGGTGTCGATTCGGATGATGAGATCCATGTGGCATCGCAGGTGAGTGTTCCTGGGAGGGATTCTGTTCTGTCCCACCCACCTGCACCAGGGTCAGAACCATCAATGGGGATGTCAGTGTTGGCAGCTACGCCTTTGGTGGTTACGGATGCAGGGTCACACTCCGCGACATCTGAGCCTGTTCCTGGGCCAGCAGATCAGAGGGGGAATGCAGTCCTGCAGCCTCAGGCAGTGCCGGCACAGCAAGGTGCAGTTCGCCTTGCCCCAGACAGCAGTGGCGCCCGCCGACGTGGTGGCCATACGCCACCTGGCAATACCGCATGGGAGCAATCCATTTACGGTATGGCAACCCAACAGGCAGCATCATCAGAGATGATGGCTCAGGCCATGGATAGGGTGGCCCCTTCCATTGTCCCCCGAAAGGCTGATGGAGCGACTACAGCAGGCAACCGACTCCATCTGCCAGTCACACAGGGGGGACATGTTGGCGTCCAACAGGGACAGGCGGGCGGCACTGGCGACTCTGCAGGAAGCCATCTCCATAGAGTCCCAGGGCCACAGGGAAGCCCTGAGGCAGGAGCTCCTTCACCTCAGGACGACTCTTGTTGAGCTTGAGGCTTCAACAAACCGAAGGACAGAACAGCAGCTGGAGTGTCTCACCCGTACGCTCTCAGCTGCGATGCAGGCAACTAGGGCGGAGGTCCGGGCATCCCGTGAGTTGTTGCATGGGGACCTCAGCACACTCATCCTCCAGAACGAGACCTACCACACCCGCATGCTTGCAGCCATGGAGGAACAGACTAGGGCCTTGCGTGGGCTGCCTCCCATAGTGCAACCACCTCCGGATGCAGCTGCACAGGGTGATAATAGCGACAGCAGTGATACTCCCACAATAGGGTAGCCGTGTGGGCCATGAGCCCATGGAGGTGTTTTTTTTTCCCAAGATCCACACAGGTGGGTTTTGGTGTGCACCCTGTCCTCTGACCTCCTGGGTGGCATCCCCAACCCCCCCAGGCCCATTAATGGCCATTTTTGATTTTATTTATTTATTTATTTATTTTTTGGGACAATGTGTTGCCTTCCGTGGCTCCTGTGGGCATATGCTGCATTGTGGCTGGGCACATGCAGGCTTGTCATGTATTTGGTTCAGATGCTTGGGTTTTTGTCACACACACCCCTCCTGCTTCCCGTTTCCATGGGCTTGCAAAGGGTGTGTTCAAGTGACATTGACGTACATGGTGACATTGGACTCCCACTACATGTGTGGGTAGTCTAGTCAATACTGTGTATACATTCCTAGTGCATATTGCTGTTGTGTTGTACACTGCATGTTGCATTGATGTGTAACTCATCATCCGTGTCTACCTCCTAATTTGCAGGACCTTTCCTCATATCTACACAAGGCCCTCTACTTTGGAGATGGGGTCCATGTTGGCAGCAGTGCACCTACAACTCTACATGGCGGCAACACTGTACAGTTGGAAGTGGTGGGAGTGCAGGCATTTCCAGGTGGTGAGACTACTAATTCCTTACATTCGTAATGTCATGTTAATGGTAGTTTTGAGGGTCAGTGGCTGATAAGTGTTATTGCTAAATACCTACTCAAGTGTGTTGTTGGTCCTGCATTACTGTGAGCATTTCAGGTGTCGCGAGTTTCAATTAGGGACACTGTACATTGTGACACTTGTGTCATGTTGTGGGGATTACTTTGTTTACCTGCACATAGCATGACATGGCACGGTGTGTCGTGTGGTGGTGCTGGGGATGCGTTGGGTGACATGGCACTGTCCTCATGTTGCATTTTGCAAGTGGGTATTCATTTTAGCTGCTTGAATGTGTTTTTTCACAAAACTGCATTGGTGGTGTCTGTGTAGGTAGGGATGCACACATTGTAACACTTCCAGGTGAACAATCTCAGGCTGATATGGTTTTGACGGTTGATTCTCCAGACATTCAGGATCAGTGTCAGGTTGAGTCATCATTGATTGTCAGATGGTATGTGCCAGGGCAGTGTGCACTCCACAGGGGTGTGATTTCTAGGTGAAGTAATTAGCCACTAGCTGTGTACGGGCAGCCTCCCCCGTGCCCTTTCCCCACCATGTCCACGGCCAGGCCCCGGCGTGTTGCAACGTTGTGCAGGACACATGCTGCCACTATGATCCTGCACACTACTGGGGGAGCGTACAACAGCTGCCCGCCAGAACGGTCAAGGGAGCGAAAGCGTGACTTAAGCACTCCGAATGTGCGCTCCACTATGCCCCGGAATGCAATGTGGGCTGTGTTATATCTTACCTCGGGTGGCGTGGTGGGGTTCCGAATTGGCGTCATCATGTGGGGGCTGAGAGGGCAGGCACTGTCCCCTGTGGAGGTGGTGATTGGTATCATTGGAGGGGTTGTGACCTTGCTCAGTATCTGACAGGCATGCATGTGCAGTGGCATTCATACTCGCCAATCAGCCATGTATCGCCATGCCGCCCAGCTTCTAGGTCCCGGTTTAGGGTGGACATTCGGTAAATGAAGCTGTCGTGGGTGGACCCGGGATAGTTGGCATATACTGAGGTGATGATTCCCTTGGCATTACATACTACCTGCACGTTGATGGAATGCCAGTACTTGCGGTTCCTATAGATGTGCTCAGATGCCCTGGGGGGACGTAGAGCCACATGGGTGCAGTCGATGGCACCTAGCACGTTGGGGAATCGTGCCACACCATAAAAATCCAGGGCGGCAGCATGCCTTTCTGCAGGTGTTCTGGGCAGGTATATGTGCCTGCGGACTGATGGGCGTGCAGTGATGATGTTTAAGACCTGGTGTAGGCAGCGTGACTGCGTGGCCTGTGACACCCCACCCACTATGGCACTTGTCCGCTGAAATGATCCAGTGGCTAAGAAGTGCAGTACATTGAGGACCTTCTCCAGGGGGCTGAGTTCTTGGGAGCACAGGGTGGGTGATGTGAGGTCATCCTCCCACTCACTCACCAGGTCCAGTATTATGTGTGGTGGAAACCTGTACCTCCCATACACCTGGTCATCAGGCATCCCGAAAAGGCTGGTTCTGGGTGTGAATATTCTGGCCCTGACTATCCTCCTCCTCCTCCTTTGGTAGCCCACGGCCACTGCTGCTAGGAACGGTATATTCATCCTGGCGTCTGAGCTTGTTATTTTGTTTGCGCCCAAATTTATGCGTCGCGGGTTGACGTATGCCTGCTTCCTACTGGCGTACGTGTTTCTTTGCGCGTGTTGTAGGCGAGCGTGTGAAACTTCCCGCGCACCCCTGAAATCCAGTACCCAGGCCAATAGCGTGTGGAAATTCCCGCGCACCCCGGTATACACGTGCGCTGATGTACTCGCGTGTGAAACTTCCCGCGCACCCCTGAAATCCAGTACCCAGGCCAATAGCGTGTGGAAATTCCCGCGCACCCCGGTATACACGTGCGCTGATGTACTCGCGTGTGAAACTTCCCGCGCACCCCTGAAATCCAGTACCCAGGCCAATAGCGTGTGGAAATTCCCGCGCACCCCGGTATACACGTGTGCTGATGTACTCGCGTGTGTAAGTGCCCGCGCACCCCTGAAATACACGTACATAGGCCAATCGCGTGTACGCGCACTTTTGTCCAATTACACGCGATGACACTCTGGCGTGCAGTCTTTCCACGTGCTATGAGGGAAACACCCGTGGGGGTCACGTCACAGACGCGCTTACGCGCTGAGGGCCTTTGGTCCAATAGACTCGCGTATGCGTGCTGACGCGCTTACGCGCTAAGGGCCTTTCCTCGAATTTCACGCTGACGTGCAGGATTTTCACGTGCCAAATCACTCCGTATCAAGCCGGCCACGCGAAAACACACGGAAGACCACGCTCCTGCCCAGAAAGCCGAATTACTGCCCCCCAGTGCCCCGAGCAGCCTCCCACGTGCCATCTGCTGCTGCTGCCTGCCTGCCTGCTGCCACTGTGCCCTGCCATTTGGTGCCTGCACATCAGCCAGTTGCTGTGTCCACCCCTGCTGGAACTGAAGACTCCCGACTGGGATAACATCGCTCCACAGCCCAGCCCCAGGACCCAGTTGCCCACCCACTCCTGCCTCTGGGGTTGCCATGTCGGGCACTTCCACATCTGGCACCAGTTGGTGTCCTGGTGGAGCATGTCCTGGGGCAGTATGATGCCCTCTTTGGATCGTCCCGCGCCAGCAAGGAAGGACGGGAGAGGATCTGAGCCGACTGTGTGGTTGCCATCAACGCGGAGGGGGTGGCAACCCGCGACGTCCAGAAGATCAAGAAGCGCTGGGAGGACTTGAGGTCCAGGACCCTCGTGAAGGCCCGGGGTCTCGTGGAGGGGGGCCGGGGCCGCATGAGTTCCATCCAGATGAGGGTCCTGGAACGCGTACGCCCAGCGCTCCACGCCCAGATCCTTGAGAGGGAGACCTGTCTGGAGTTGAGCGGTAAGTGTCCAAGCATTGCTGTGTGAGACAGGGCATGTTGCGGTGTGCTGGTTGTCTGATACTTGCCTGTATGTGTGACATAGGACATGTATGCATGTATGTGTGCAGGGACATCATGGTAATGCATGTGTGACCAGTGATGTGTGAACCACAGGGTTGTTGCATGTGTTTAAATGCCACATGGGGAGCCCTATGCAGATTTTACACATGAGAGCATGCCAGTCTCTGTTCCTGGACATGGGTGGGGGTGAGGGATGGGTGCTGATGCCAGGTACATATATGGTAGCCATGTCTGTGTGCCTGACCTGCGTGTTTGTGACTTGTGAATGCCATGGATGGATGACACATGTGTGTGACAATGCACAGATTCACTGATGCAGCCTAGTTACCCTTGTATCCGCTGTGTTTGGGGTGTATGAGGCCAGATGGATGTGACTGAGGTGAAGTGTGTGCATGTGATAGGCATGACCCATGATGCATGTGAGTTCCATATCATTGTATGTTTCAAGAGTCCATTGGACATGTATGGAAATGTCCATGGCATGCACCATGCCTGTTACTGTGTGTGTTTTGCCTGGACTGACCCATGTGTTGTGGAGGGACATGATGGAAGTGTACTTTGACAGTGGTACTCATCTGCTATTGCTTCCTGTCTAGGGGACCATTGAACAGTACCCTGATGCTTGTGTTCTATGTCTCCCTCTACGCAGCGGCTAGTGAAGAAGAGGGCGGAGACGGCGCTGTGGAGCAAGGCGGCGGGGATGCCCCCACGGCTGCAGCGGAAGGGGTGGGTGAGCCCCCACAGGGGCCTGCTATGGCGGAAGATGGTGAGGAGCCATCCAGGTTGGTGGTTTCCACAGAGGAGGAGGAGGCCGCCACTGAGGCACACATGGGGCCTGGTGGGGGCATCCCTGCTGGTGCAAGTGGTGCAGTCCAGGGGCAGGGGCAGGAGGCAGCACAGGTCACCGTGGAGGGGCCTGTGCATGTCGCTGTCCCTGACCCTGTGAGTGCACCACCATGCACCAGCAGGGATGCCCCATCCCAGGCCCGTCCGCAGGTAAAGGGGATGTCCATGTCACCTGACTCCCCTCCACCTGCGGACGAGGGGAGCCATGTCTGTATGGAGAAGGTCCTGATTGGGGTTGCGATGCGCGCGGGTGCAATTCGTGATGACGTGCGTGCTTCCCGGGAGGAGCACGCACATCATCACGAAGAGCACCGCGCCGATGTGGCCCAATTGGGATCTTCCATGTTCGGGGGTTTCCTGCATGTGTCGGCCAATCTGGCGGCCCTCTCCTCCTCTGTGGAGGCTATACGCCGGTCGTTCTCCTTGCCGTCTTCCGGCCCAGATGCCACCAGGGCCCCCTGTGGACCTGCCCTGACCAATGCAGCCAGCTCGGTGGGGATCCCATCCCTGCCACAGTCGGGAGTCGGAGGTCCAGCAGGGGTGGACACCACAGCAACTGTACCCCAGAAGATTGAGAATGTGCCGGCATCATCAGGCAGGGCACGTGCACGACGGCGTCGGTGGATTCCATCAGCCTGGATGCCGTTGTGCTGGCAGAGGCAGTTGCGTTGGAGGCAGCAGCAGAGTCAACGTGGGAGGCATCATGGCTCGGGGCCATCAACATCGGAGGGGCAGGCATCGGCCGGAGGGCAGGAGGACCCAGGACAGGAAGTGTCTTCCGTGTGGCTGCGGTTGGGCCAGCAGATAGGTGCGGAGCGGCGGCGGGCGGAAGAGGCGCGGCTCACGATGGTCAGGGCGGAGAACTCCATGCGGAGGGCCCTGAGGTGGGCCGAGTGCCTCGAGGCAATCCGCAGGGGGTTGGAGGAGCAGATGGCGTCGTCCCTGCAGACCCTCGGGGCCATGGAACAGGGCCGCCTCCGGGACATAGACGAGGAGTTTGATGATGCCCTGGCGCGGAACACCACGGAGTGAGCCGCTGGACTTGCCCGCCGCCTTTGTATATAGTTCTTTAGTTTTAGGTTTCATTTGTTTCTTCTTATGATTTGGAGTCGACGGACAGTGCTCCACTTTTTGTATATAGTTGCATTTTATTTAGGGTTTTTTGTAGGTTTCCTTTGTTCAGTTGGGCTCATGGACCCTTGGATGTTTTGTACATAGTTCTTCATTGGATTGTTTTATTTTTTTATTTTTTATTTATTCTCCATGGAGCAATGGTCTTTGCATTTATTTTTATCTCTCGGATTGATTTTATTTTTAATGTGACTTTGAACAACATTTTTTGGGATTTGGATTTGTAGTTTTGATTTTTTTGGACGGACATGCAGCTTATCTTTTCTTCATTGCCATTGTAGTTTGTTTCATTTCATTTGCATTCAATTTTTTTTAATACAATTTTGTTTTCATACTTCACTGTGTGGTATCATCTCATTGGTTTCATGCATGTCATGTTGGGTGTTTTCCCATTCATTTGCAACCATTGTGTGTGACGGACATGGGTTCATTTGCTTTATGAACATTGGGGGTGTAGCATGTAATTTCCATTTCCATGTGGGTGAATGGGTTACTTGGTAGGGCCTTTTGGCTGTGGAGGCTGACCATAACGCACATGATTGGGGATTGTGAGAACCTGGGCGCAGGGGGACATGAGTGGGGGCCTGGTGGAGGGTGCCCCTGGATGCTGGGGGGTGGGGGTGGTGGGTGATATGAGTGGGGGCCTGGTGGAGGGTGCCCCTGGATGCTGGGGGGTGGGGGTGGTGGGAGACATGAGTGGAGGCCTGGTGGAGGGTGCCCCTGCACTGATGGGGGGTGGGGGTGCAGGGGGACATGAGTGGGGGCCTGGTGGAGGGTGCCCCTGGATGCTGGGGGGTGGGGGTGCAGGGGGACATGAGTGGGGGCCTGGTGGAGGGTGCCCCTGCACTGCTGGGGGGTGGGGGTGGTGGGAGACATGAGTTGGACATGAGTGGGGGCCTGCTGGAGGGTGCCCCTGCACTGCTGGGGGTAGGAGTGCAGGGGGACATGAGTGGGGGCCTGGTGGAGGGTGCCCCTGGATGCTGGGGGGTGGGGGTGCAGGGGGACATGAGTGGGGGCCTGGTGGAGGGTGCCCCTGGATGCTGGGGGGTGGGGGTGGTGGGAGACATGAGTGGGGGCCTGGTGGAGGGTGCCCCTGGATGCTGGGGGGTGGGGGTGCAGGGGGACATGAGTGGGGGCCTGGTGGAGGGTGCCGCTGCACTGCTGGAGGGTGGGGGGGGTGGGAGACATGAGTTTGACATGAGTGGGGGCCTGGTGGGGGCTGCCCATGGTGGCTGGGGGGTGGGGGTGGTGGGAGACATGAGTGGGGGCCTGGTGGAGGCTGCCCCTGCACTGCTGGGGGGTGGGGGTGGGTGGGAGACATGAGTGGGGGCCTGGTGGAGGGTGCCCCTGGATGCTGGGGGGTGGGGGTGGTGGGAGACATGAGTGGGGGCCTGGTGGAGGGTGCCCCTGCACTGAGGGGGGGGTGGGTGCAGGGGGGCATGAGTGGGGGCCTGGTGGAGAGTGCCCCTGGATGCTGGGGGTGGGGGTGGTGGGAGACATGAGTGGGGGCCTGGTAGAGGGTGCCCCTGCACTGCTGGGGGGTGGGGGTGGTGGGAGACATGAGTTGGACATGAGTGGGGGCCTGGTGGAGGCTGCCCCTGGATGCTGGGGGTGGGGGTGGTGGGAAACATGAGTGGGGGCCTGGTGGAGGGTGCCCCTGCACTGCTGGGGGGTGGGGGTGCAGGGGGACATGAGTGGGGGCCTGGTGGAGGGTGCCCCTGCACTGCTGGGGGGTGGGGGTGCAGGGGGACATGAGTGGGGGCCTGGTGGAGGGTGCCCCTGGATGCTGGGGGGTGGGGGTGGTGGGAGACATGAGTGGGGGCCTGGTGGAGGGTGCCCCTGGATGCTGGTGGGTGGGGGTGCAGGGGGACATGAGTGGGGGCCTGGTGGAGGGTGCCCCTGCACTGCTGGGGGTGGGGGTGGTGGGAGACATGAGTTGGACATGAGTGGGGGCCTGGTGGGGGCTGCCCATGGTGGCTGGGGGGTGGGGGTGGTGGTAGACATGGGTGGGAGCCTGGTGGAGGGTGCCCCACACTGCTGAGGGGGTGGGGGTGGGTGGGAGACATGAGTGGGGGCCTGGTGGAGGGTGCCCCTGGATGCTGGGGGGTGGGGGTGGTGGGAGACATGAGCGGGGGCCTGGTGGAGGGTGCCCCTGGATGCTGGGGGGTGGGGGTGGTGGGAGACATGAGTGGGGGCCTGGTGGAGGGTGCCCCTGGATGCTGGGGGGTGGGGGTGCAGGGGGACATGAGTGGGTGCCTGGTGGAGGGTGCCCCTGGATGCTGGGGGGTGGGGGTGGTGGGAGACATGAGTGGGGGCCTGGTGGAGGGTGCCCCTGGATGCTGGGGGGTGAGGGTGCAGGGGGACATGAGTGGGGGCCTGGTGGAGGGTGCCCCTGGATGCTGGGGGGTGGGGGTGGTGGGAGACATGAGTGGGGGCCTGGTGGAGGGTGCCCCTGGATGCTGGGGGGTGGGGGTGGTGGGAGACATGAGTGGGGGCCTGGTGGAGGGTACCCTGCACTGCTGTGGGGTGGGGGTGCAGGGGGACATGAGTGGGTGCCTGGTGGAGGGTGCCCCTGGATGCTGGGGGGTGGGGGTGGTGGTAGACATGAGTGGGGGCCTGGTGGAGGGTGCCCCTGGATGCTGGGGGGTGGGGGTGGTGGGAGACATGAGTTGGACATGAGTGGGGGCCTGGTGGGGGCAGCCCATGGTGGCTGGGGGGTGGGGGTGGTGGTAGACTTGGGTGGGAGCCTGGTGGAGGGTGCCCCACACTGCTGGGGAGGTGGGGGTGGGTGGGAGACATGAGTGGGGGCCTGGCGAAGGCTGCCATGGTGGGTGAGGGTCGGGGGTGGTGGGAGACATGGGTGGGGGCCTGGTGGAGGGTGCCCCTGGATGCTGGGGGGTGGGGGTGGTGGGAGACATGAGTGGGGGCCTGGTGGAGGCTGCCCCTGGTGGATGGGGGGTGGGGGTGGTGGGAGACATGAGTGGGGGCCTGGTGGAAGCTGCCCCTGCACTGCTGGGGGGTGGGGGTGCTGGGTGACATGAGCAGGTCTGCAGGGTAGTCCCCTGTGGTGTCGGCTGCCTGCAGGGGCCGTGGAGGGTGTACAGGGAATACCTGGGAGCACACAGCCAAATCGCGTGTAGATTTTCCCGCGTACCCCTGTCATACACGTACCCAGCCAAATCGCGTGTGGAAATTCCCGCGCACGTACCCTGCCAAATCACGTGTGGGTCTTCCCGCGCACCCCTGAGATCCACGTACCCAGCCAAGTCGCGTGTGGAAATTCCCGCGCACCCCTGAGATCCACGTACCCAGACAAATTGCGTGTGGAAATTCCCACGCACGTACCCGGCCAAATCGCGTGTGGAACTTCCCGCGCACCCCTGAAATCCACGTACCCTGCCAAATCGTGTGTGTGACTTCCCGCGCACCCCTGAGATCCATGTACCAAGACAAATCGCGTGTGGAAATTCCCGCGCACGTACTCTGCCAAATCGCGTGTGGAACTGCCCGGGCACCCCTGCCCTGAAATCCACGTACCCTGCCAAATCGCGTGTGAGACTTCCCGCGCACTCCGGAATACACGCACACGTTATTTTTCAGTCAGCGGGTGTCCGTGTTTGTGGGTACCCCTTTGCACGTCATTTGTCCTGGAGGGCCACAGTATAGCACATTCATCATGGCTGTATATAGGTGCTATTTGTTGGCGCACCTTTTGGTGCACATTTATTACAGGTGCAGAGACGCTACCGCCTGCTTTCTTGTGGCGGTAGTGTTTGTGCCTGTGCGCTGGTTTGACCGTGCGCTTTTTTGCCCTATTTGATTCCATGAATACGGGTTGTAGGCAAGCGTGTGGGCGTTCCGTGCACTTGCACCCTGTACTTCCCCCGTGACGCCCACATTTTGGCAGGTTGTTCCCCATTCCGAGTGTTACGCCCCGTGTTCCGCCTACTTTTGTTGTGTGAGCTGCGCTATGTTGCGATTTTCGCTGTGGCCTGTGCGATTTTCGCTGTGACCTGGCGCACGCCGTTAGATGGCCTGTGCGCCAATGTGCGCCGCGCACTTTTTTAGCGCACATCCGATGGTTTTCTCGCGCATGGCCTTCCATGAATCGATGTGCGCTGCTTTTCGTGCGATTTTCGCACTTGCACTGTGATTTTCGCTATTCCACTGCGGATTGCACGTTTTTGGCCACTTGCGCCGCGCTAATTATTCCATGAATCGGCCTGTCTGTATCTACCTTTTTTCATCAGATTTTATATTATTTTTGAATGTGAGGTTTTGGGCTATGTGGTATAGACACATAGTTTCCAAAGTGGTACTCCTGTTTGGGTAGTAAGTGTCTAGTAAATTGTTTTTCAAAATGTCTTGGCTGTTGGGATCATTTTTGGCTATTGTTTCTATGTCGTCGTATGATTTGAGAACTCTTTTCTAGATTTAGCAGGACCAAGACTTAGCCATACTATATTTTCAGATTTTCCATACAAAACAGTACCGGTTAAACAATCTGCAGCTTCATAGCAGCCACATTCTCTATGAGAGAGCATTTTTATGCATAGGCTGTACAATTTCTGAGACAGTGTTTTGTCTGATGATAGGTCATTGCAGAGGTCTTGAAGCTCTGTTTTTTCTGCTTTTGTTAAGTAGGCTGTGACATATCGTGCAACTGCAGTGGAATTGTCTGCGATGTACTGCACATCTATGTTTGCATTCCATAAGAGGGCAATGATTGCATTGCAATCATTGATATATTTTGCTTCTTCTGTTCATTTTATGTAATATGTGTTCTTAGGTGGTTTACCTTTAACACTATGTCTAACTGAAGACATGAAGTTGTTCACTTCACCTGTTTCTGTAACTGGTCTAGGGAAACCAAAGCGGCATTTGTTGTAGTATTTCCCTTTGTTTTTGTATTTGCGATGCCAATATTTGCCACATTTGTCCTATTGAAATTGTACAATTTGTGCATGAAGATCCCTATTTTTTGCTTCTGATGGAATTTCACAAGTGACATATTTTTAGGTAAACGGTGAAACACTGGCATCACTGTCTTGACCAAATTTAGGAGCATCTTTAATCCATAAAAGCATGTGTGTATGTGGTGTTCCTCTGGCTTGGTATTCTTTTCTCCAAAAGAAGCGTTGCACTTCTCCAAGGGGAGGAACAGTTTTATTACAAATAAAGTGTAGCATAGCAATGAAACGATGATGGAAATGTCTTGAAACATTAACAGGATCTAGAGAGCAAAGTTCTCCAGGTGTTAGTATATCTATGTTTGTTTTGTTTTTGTTTGATATGCGTAGGAAATCATGTAAATCTTCCCATGCATATTCTGCACAACTTAATGTAACAAACCAAATGGGTGGGTCAAGGTTTCTTATCAGACAACGTACATCTCTGTGACGTTGGAACCAGTACTCTTTAGTACCATGCATGTTTGCTAACAGATTTGTAATGCTCTTTTTCTTGCACTTTTTATAGTAATTGCACGGCTAACATATTTTGAAAGTGGGTTCCTGATTTTAATGTGTGTGCAACTCCGTAACATAGAGTTGCTAGTTCACTTTCAAAGAGTAGGTGGAATATTTATTCCGTATTTTGTCTAAATCTGGGATCTTCAGAATACATTCGTAATGAGCGTTATTCTGATGCTTTTATCTGAATAGGTCTATCATCGTACCTTCCTCCTTTGCCAGTAGGAAAGAGTAGAGGAAAAGCATGTGCTTCTATACTTTTTTCCCATATGCTGATTGGTGATCCTTTGGTTTGTCACATTTGGTACGTTTCTAGTGCATCATCTAGGGTGTCATTAGAGGGTAATGGATTAATTGTATAAAGGTCTAAAATATTGGATACTGTAGCAGGATCTAGAAGTTCAAATTGACCAGTTTCTGGTGACTCTTGAATTATTTCCATTGTTTCACTTAAGTTTTCTTCAATATTTATTTCTTTGTAGTATTCATTACTATCTTTTAGATATTGCAAGGCGTGTCTAACTTTATGTAAGTCTACGAGTTGTTGCCAAATTTGTTTGTTTTTTGTAGGTACACCATTTACTAAGACAATTAAAGATTGCTCTATTGGACGTTGCACTCCCAGAGTGCGCACATTTTCTTTTAGATCTAATGGTAAATAAACGTCTTTGCCACAAATGCCTTTCACCAATTCAGAGGGAGGTAATGTTGCTGTTTTTGGTTGAAAGCGTATTATTGCTTGAAATGGGTGCATTGTTTGAATTATGATGCTCTCATATAAATTCAGTTGTTGCAGGGGTTTTGGTAGTGGGAATAATTCCAAATTATTTGTGATAGCACATGAAGGAGTTTGATTGTTGTCAAGTTTTGTAGTGCAGTAACTGCAAAGTATTAAGGGGTCAGTTATTTTGTATTTGTTTTCTGCTATAAGCTAGAGAGCTAATTCAAACCATTTGAAATCTTCATTGTTTTCTATTTTGTATGTTACGTCTATAGTTTTTGTCTTTGTTTTATAAAAAGTTCTGCGGCAACACACACACACATGGTTTGGTACTTCAGCGGATGTACTTTTAAATTTGAGCATTTCTTTTTTGTATGTGTGTAGTAGAAAGTTGCCATTTGTACAATTGTTGCTAGTCTGTTGTAAATCTAATGTATTTTGTAAGTGGCTTTCACTTCCAAAATATGTTTTCTGGATATGCTCTATTTCTTCGAGTAGGTCTTTGGCTTTACCATGTAGAAGATTGTTATTTAAATTGGTTAGTGCTAAAGCAGGACTTTTAGCATAGTACAGTTTATAGACTAGATTTCTTATAGTTGAATGATGTGTTGATATTATTTTGACATGATGGAATATGCTTTTGCAAATAGGTCCTGAAATGCAGGCTTATGAATATCCTTGTAGTCCTGTGTATTTGCGCACTGAACAGGTATCCATATTTTGCAGCAGTTTCATTTTGATTTTGTCTTTGCCTTTCACATACTGACTGAGGAACTGGCGTAAAGATTTGAAAGATTTTTTGGCAATGTTACACATTGACGTGCATGGCTATTTGTATACTGGATGTTCTTGTTCAGTCGAATGGAGAGGTAATACTGAGTTTTCTGGGGATATTTTTGTAAGAAGTATTTCTTGTTGCATTATGGTATTAAGTTTTTCATAACCTTGTCCACTGCTATGTACGGCAATTGTGTTTGTTTGCTTTTGTTTGAATGCTTCTTCATTAAAATATGGTTCTGTACTCGTGGGGTGGCTCCATTCACCTCCACAGATATTTAAGAAGTTATTTTTGTTGACATTCCGTTTATTGAGAAGTCTTTTTTGTAATTTAGTAGTTAGTTTTGTTAGTGGTTTCATTCTGTTTAACACTAAAATAAATAACTTTCTTTTTAGAAGGATTGCACTGTCTATCAAAGCTTCTAAGATTAATTTTCTACGGTAGGTTTTAAGGATTGTGCACGATTTGTCTCCTGTTTTTATAAGATTCTGAAGGACTCTGTGGCAGAACATTTTTGCTAAAATACTTTTTCTGGTATTGTTACTTGCCACTATATCAAGATTTTTAGGAGCAGTTTTAGCAGTAGTGGTAGCTGAATTATTGTTAATCATGTTCTGTTTTTTACATTTTGATAGAGGAGGCAAAGTTTCTGTACTGGAAGCTTGTTTTGTTTCTCTAGTTAGTTGTGAGTGTACATAAAATGTAGATAGCAGACAGGTTTGGAAGTGACAGTTGATTATAGCAGATGGGAAAAATGGCAATAAGTTCATTTTATAGGTTATACAGGTTTAGTGGCATTTCTCCGTTTATATGCATTCATGAGAGTTGTACATGCACTATGAGTAAAATATGCATACCTGTAATTTGTATTCATGCATGCGGATATGCATGCAGCTGTAAGTAGAAATCTTGGAGACTTGTTTCCCAATGATATGAGACTTGTACTCAGAGTGATCAACAGTACATTTGAAGTGCTGAACTCTGATGAAGGAGCTAGATGGTGAGGTCTTGGATGTGATTGGTGGATGGTTGTGTGACTGCCTAGATGTATCCAATGAGGGAATGGCAGAGAGAGTGAAGTGGAAAGGGTTGAAGGGCTGTCTAAGAGTTACACGGTCCGCAGACATCACGGCTGTCCATGGGGTTTTCCAGAAAATGCAGCATGCAAAGGGAACTGTAGGGAGCAGCCAATCAGATGTTGAGGTTTTGGATTTGTGTTGAAAGAGGCTGTGTGTAGTGAAGATGGCAGAGGTGGAGAAAGTCAGGGTGTTGGTGGTTGTAGATAGGTTTGTGCATGGTTTATATCAGTATGCTCAATGCAGGCATGTGGCAAACAATTCTAATGTTAACGGAGTGGAGGTGGTGTGGAGCAGTGTGCCTGATTGCAATGTACGGGGAATTGTACAAGTGTGTGAAGATATGGGCAGGATGAACAGTCCCCATGTGGTAGTTTTGCACTATGGTGCTTTCCATTTAGGCTATGTCAGTGCCCCTACTTTGTTGGCAGATTTGGAACACTTGGTTCAAGCAGTAATGAACATCCTTCCAAATGCCAAAGTATTTTTTTCTGGATTACTACCTAGGGCAATATGGGACAATTGTTCTGTTTTTTGTCCTCAGCAAAACATTGCTAGGTGTGCAATCAATCGAGGCATGTGTGCTTTCATGCTTAGAGCTGGTATGTTTTTCTGTAGTAATGAAAATATTGATTCCAGTAATGCTGTTTATTTTAAAGAAGATGGCATTTCCTTATCTTTTTTTGGAAATGCCATGCTGTTATGGAATGTAAGGGTTGGTTTGGAGAAGGTTATGTGAAGATTTTAGTAGTAAAGTAAGAAAAATAAAACACAAAAAAATACAAAATAACAGGTGTTTGTCAAGCATCTAAAAAAAACAAAAAAACAGCTCTTTTCAGAGCCAACCTCAAAGGGGAAATGGGGCACACTATTTAAATTTACATTCACCACACTCAGATTTTCGATATGTCCGGGGACATGGCGGTTGTCGGCGGACATCGCGTATTACATACAGGGATTTTGGGGTGGAGAGGCATGCAAATGAGAAATGAGAATGAGCAGAGCAAGGGATTGGTCAGTAAAGTTTACTGGGTGTGTTGTGTAAGGAGAGAGTTTGTCAGAAAGTTAGCCATGGCTGTGTGTTTCAGAAAATAGATTTTCTGGATTTTGGGGGCCTCATCGATACATTGGTTGGAGGTGCATGCCGAATGCTGTGGAGTACGCAGATCTTGGATTCCCTCATGTGTAAGTGCACTGGCATGGAGTGTGTGGAATGAAGTGGCTGGACTTGGTACCTCTCTGTGCTAGTTTGGAGACAGAGCATCATCCAGACATAATTATAATTCATTGTGGAGGGAACAGTTTAGGACATGTGTCTGGAATTTCTTTGCAATTTGCAATGAAAGAAGGACTTGGGAAGGTCATGGACATGTTTCCAAATTCCCAAGTAATTTTTTCTTGTATTGTGCAGAGACAAAGGTGGCTGTGTTCTTCTTGATTTGGTCCACAAATGGAGAAAGCGAGGCGCAATGACAACAACGCGGTTTGTGCCTTTCTAGGAGATGTTGATATGTCCTCTTTTCACAATGAAAATGTTATGTTTCGTAGCACATAATTTTTTTTTTCCGCAGCGGTGGAGTCCATCTTACTTATGCTGGTAATCAGATTTTTCTGAGAAATTTACAAAATGCATTGCAACCCTTTTTGGCATAACAGCCATCCATTTTGCAGTAGGTGTTGACTATTTTAAGTTTTTGAAACACAAAAAACACCACCAAAAGGCTCTTTTCAGAGCCACCACTTTCTCCCAGAGAAAAGTGCAATGGTTTTGATAGGGCAGCGCCCCAAAATGTTAGATGTCTGCGAACTGTCTGCGGACTTCTAAAAAATGCACAGGTTCCTGCTCAATTTATTTGCCACTTCTATTTTTAGACTGTGAAAGGCGGCTCTGAAAAGAGCCTTTTTTTTATTTTTGTTGTTTTATATTTTTTGTATTTTTTTACACACAGGACACACTACGAGGGGAGGGGAAAGGAGGGTAAGGAAGGGACACCAACCACGGGGATAAGAAAGGGCAGGTGGAGAGAGAAAGATGTAGGGTGGGCCTTATTTCAGTAGTGGGCAGACCTTCTCATGCTCCTTGACCGTAGTCTCAAAAGCACTCCGAAGACTCTCCCCCCTGCAGAGTACTGCATCACAGTACATTCACAAAACTGTGACCCTATAAAGGTAAGGGTCAACAGCATCATGGATGGCCTGTGAGGCAGCTGGAGGGATGCACTGTCCCACAGAAGTGTCTCTTTTGGTGACAGGAGCAGAAACAGAGGATGTGGTAGAGGAACTCAACCTACTACATTGATCACAAGGTACAACCTTGCGAACGGCCCCACCGTGGAATGACCTTAGGTGTTGCTTAATAGATGTCGTACCAAAGCTGTACGAACCAGGCCTCCCATGACTCAGCACCATTTTGCACTGGTTGCAGGTGACCTTATTCGCTCATGCTTTTGGTACGTCACCATGAATGGTAAACAACCGCCACACCCCAAGACTCATGGCGAGTGAAGGTAGTAGGGACTTCCTCTACGTCATCCTTGTCATCCTCTTCATCCTCCTCCTCTACATCCTCATGCCTGTTCCCCTCTTCAGGCCCTTGGGGAGGTGGTGTTGGTGGAGGGGGTGGAGGTGGTGCTGAGAAAGATGTAGCACCAGCTGGAGCAGCAAGCATTGATGTCATCAGTTCTGATGGAAAGCAGCACATTCTGGAAGATTACCAGCCAAAGTAGACAATGCTCTGTCAGATAGCGAGAAGCACAATGAGGATGAGCTCTGGGGCGTGGCCTTTTATAGGGGTGCGGGTGCGCGCTCCGCAGCCAGCTGTGCTGTCCGCAGACTGATCGAACATCCAAAAAAGGCTCAGAAAATTCCCAAAAAGTATGTAGAATGTCAGGGTCATTGTCTGTGAAATGTGCTATGGTGAATTTTTACTATAAAATACATTGGCTTGTCTGAAAAAGTACTTTTAAAATGTTCGGGGACCCAGACACTGTCCGTAATTCAGGACACATGCTCAGCGTGGGTGCGGTCACATGATGACGTCGCGAACGCGTCCGCGAAGGGGACGTGTATCCGCAGGACACCAAATGGACAGGAACAGCTGTGCGCATGTGCACGCGTGTTCTACGGACAGTGTTCGGGTCCTGAAAGTAATTAAAAGTGCGACACAAGTGAGACAGACAGTTACGGACAGGCACGATATTCGTAGGACTTATGGGTGTGTTGCACATGTGCGCAGATGTTCTAGAGTTAGTACGGACAGGTATAGTGTCCTTAGGACACCTTCATATTGGATAATTATGGACATCCCAGACAACGTGCATGTTCTACAAACAGTTTTATTTTGCTTGCGTACAGAACGGAGAAGTATAGTGTCCTTAGGACACCTCCATTTTGTTTAATTACAGACATCCCAGACACCGAGTGTGTTCTGAGAACAGTTACATCTTGCCTGCGAACAGTACAGACAGAAATAGTGTCCTTAGGACACCTCCATTTTGGTTTATTACGGACATTCCAGACACCGCATGTGTACTTAGACCAGTTTCACCTTCCTGAGGACAGTACGGACAGGTTTAGTGTCCTTAGGACACCCCCATTTTGGTTAATTATGGACATACCAGACACAGCGTGTGTTCTTAGAACAGTTTCACCTTGCCTGCGGACAGTACGGACAGGTTTAGGGTCCTTAGGACACCCCCATTCCAGACACCCGTCCTGTCCGTGGACATCTTAACGGCCTTTTTTTAAAAAATAAGACACAAAGGACTGAATTAAAACACACAATATTTTTTTTTATTATATAAAGATGTAACATTTTTGAAAGAGAGGGGGAAGCAGAAACTTACACAAACATAGGGGAATTGGGGGTTTCAAGAGGATGGATAGGAGGAGATGAAGGGATGGAAGTCTCATCATAATGTTTTTCACGTTGGAGAGGGTTTGGGGATAGTTGACTGGGATATGGAGAGGGGGAACAGGTACATGTGGGACAATGATATTTAATTTTTTCTTTTATGTGGTCCTCCACAAAACGTTTCAAAAGATTAAAGTTTTCCATGAGCATGTCTTCTTTTGTTCCATGAGCTGCAGAGTATTTTCTAATGTCTCTTTTGATGTATTATTTTCAATGTTTGTATGGTCTGTCAAAAAGAAATATATATGTTAAGTGCACATAAAGTAATGATTATTAATTTGGTTATATAGAGAAATGTCTACCATTAGTATCACTATCTTCAGACATTTCCCCATGTGGCAAATGTTCCTCAAGCCATTCTAAAGTACTGGACATTTCTGTGTAAAACAAAAAAAAATATTACTTTTACTGTACTTAATACAGAAAGTTTTGAAATATATCAGAAAAATGAAGTTTACTTACTAGCTTCTGGTAAATTGTGTTCTTACTTTTCTGTAGGTCTGCTGTTGCTCCTTGTTGTGCAGTTTCTGTGAGGTAATTATGTTGGAAGCATATTTTTTTTGTTTTGGTATATTCCATTTTAGTACATATGGTATTTAAATGGATGGTTGATGTGTTAGATATATATGTTCCACTTCTTATTTATTATTACATATAATGTGTTTGTGTGCTGCTTTTTGAACTTGTGCAGTGTTCATATGGCATGATAGATCAATTTAAGATACCCCCTGAATTTTTGGGTAGTGTTGATGTTGTCCGTGTCCGTCCGCGGACATCAAAATCACTATCGGGGGGTTCAGTATATTCTATGTTACATGTAAATAAAGTAAGGGAATTCTATTAAACATATATCAAATTCACTCTATGTATATGTATATTCAGTCAAATAAAATTTGATAAAGGGAGGTTATGGTCAAGTTGTGATATTAAAAACCTATGAAATTCATTAAAAAAAA
Source organism: Ambystoma mexicanum (assembly GCF_040938575.1). NCBI lineage: Eukaryota > Metazoa > Chordata > Amphibia > Caudata > Ambystomatidae > Ambystoma > Ambystoma mexicanum. Next base: position 247,156,515 of record NC_090934.1, read on the forward strand.
ACTTTGTTAAAGGGACGTTATGGTTCAAAGTAAAACCGAAAAACCCCTGAAATTCGCTAGTTATGGTAAGCTAAGCAACTATAACTCACGCCACCACCGTGCATTGCTAAGACTAACACCCAGGACATCAAAGATGACATCACAAATGTCATTGATGACATCACTGATGATATCACATGTGCATTTACTTTTCATGAAAAGTCTGTACAAGGGATTCTTATTATAATGTTAACAAAAAAAGTGTCAAGGATCATTGGAATAGATGTCCTGAGCTATGTAGTGCATTAAGCAATGCATTGATATAAATAGCATTGTATTATGAAGTTCTTTACAGTATAATAAGCTACTCATGTATAAACATAAGCACTGTGTGCAGCATACATGATGGAGGTGCAATATTCATAATCTTCCCACGTTGAATAGTGAAACAATAAATGCTTTCTTATTAGAGTTTTGTGTACTGTGCAAAATGTAATAAGTAGCTAATAAATCCCACTTACTATATAATTTCATTATTACATACAAAACACAAAGACACAACAACACATACAAATATGAGTATATACAGGGAAAGTGAAGTACGCAAAAAAGCAGCAGTAGACCCGGAAAGTGTTCATAAACTAACTGAGTATCTTTATGCACAGAAATTATTGTTCTGCTTCAAACCTACTAATTCCCTATGTATAACTATCACATGATGTGACTGCACCCAAAAGAAAGTAATGTACAAATATGAGCATATCCAGAGAAAGTACAGTAATAAAAAAACAGCAGAACAATAAGAAAGTGTTGATAACCTTACTGATTGTCTTCATACATAGAAAGCATTGCTATGTTTAAGTGTTTATTTCCCTATGTATATGTTTCATAGGCTGTGAGTGAACCCCAAACAAATTACTGTAAGAGCATATTTGAAGTATAAGTCTACAAATATAGTACTTTTTGATTTTTTTATTCCTAATTATTACTGGCCAAGATATATCACTAAAGGAAAAAAGAGGGAACCAGAAATGTGATATCATCAGTGATGTCATCAGTGACATTTGTGATTTCATCTTTGATGTCCTGGGTGTTAGTCTTAGCAATGCACGGTGGTGGTGCGAGTTATGGTTGCTTAGCTTACCATAACTAGCGAATTTCAGGGTTTTTTTGGTTTTACTTTGAACCAAAACATCCCTTTAACAAAGATTTTTTACTGAATATATATATATATATATATATCTATATATGTATGTTTTTTTTAAGGTGATTCAAGTTTGCCACTCTCCATGTATTCGCAGCTCGATACACAGAGATAGCTATTTTTTTCATGCGGGCCTCATGGAAGATTGGCCTTTAGAGTGCAATACTTTCAAGGACTGACAGTAGCATGGTTTTTAAAATAAATAATGTGAATGCTGTGTGTTTTCTTAGTGTATTATGAGGTATTTAAAACTATCAAAACAAATGGCATTGAGGAAAGTTGACGGTCTCCCATCCGTGCAGTAACCGGATGTAACTTCTGCTCATTTATTAGGCAACATGGCCAGAGGGAGCCGGCCCCTTCCTCACTTCGAAGCCAAGCAGGGCCGGTCCCGTTTACTGCTTTGTAGCTAAACAGGGTCTGTCCCGGTTACTGGATGAATGGGAGTCCCGGATGCCTATCGTGTCACTAGCCAGTGATTTTTTCACCCACGAGATCACTGTAGATGTAGAAATATATATATATATATTTTTCTATAACCGTGGCTGAGCCCTTCAAATAGCCTCAGTTATATAACCTTGGTTATTTTGCAGTCCTTATAGCCGTGTTTATCAGGAAAAATGGCAAAACCCCAAAATGCTTCCCTGCCCTCCCAGACAGTCACTAAGTGCCCCCATCATGTGTGCCCACTCCCCCACTCCTCTGATTGCTTTCTCACATCCCCTGTCCTCACCTACTCCGCCCTCAGCACTGCTGTTTCTGTGAGGCCGTTTGCTCTGAAATGTCGGCTATTTGCATCTATTCTGACTGATAGTCGAGGTTCCAGAAAAGATGTGTGTTCCAAACTCAGTCCCTACACCTCCTCCAACTCCAAAATTTAACTTGGTGTCCTATTACCTCCCACCACCACCTCTACCCTTAAAGCATTTCCCAGATTGTTCACATGGAAATTACATTTTGCTGCTTTTTTGTGTTCGGTTAACCAAGGTTTTAGCTCCTATCTCTCGCATTGAGGGGAAATAAAAGATGGCGGCTGTTTCATTTATAAAGACCCGGTTTCTTGGCAATTTACCCTAGGTACAGCTATCTATTTTGGGGATGGGGCACTAAAATACAAAAAAAACACTTGACAGAATAACACCAAACCACAAAAGGATCGCCAGTCCACGCTTTGTACACAGGTTCTTTGGGATCTGATCCAAATCTGTCCAGTTAGTTTGTCTGTGCGGTACTGCCAAAATGTAACTTTGTTATCCATGGGAAAATAAATGGGGACTATGCCGAAACTGCATTTCTTTGTTTTTTTAATAACTTTTTTATATTTCAAACATTATTTTCGAACTTTCCAGTCTGGGAGGGTATGGGTGTAGAGGGGAATGGGGAGCATGACAAACTTGTTTTGTGCATATTTTCAGCCAAATCCATCATACGGGTCAAAAGTTATTAGCAGTTCATTGTTTTATTTCCTATGTAACTCCGTTTTACCTTGACTATGGGGCAGCGACCGCCACCCTATTATATACAGTATATATAATCTATATATATATAGCCATCCACTCACTTGTGTTTTCTGTGCAGAGAGACACCTGCTCAGCGTAATATTAAAGTTTGACAAATGTGAGGGTTGGCTAGCTCTCCAGCACTTCTTGGTCATCGGGGTCATCAGTAGAGTGACAACTGCTGTGTGCTATCCCGTAACAGAGGGCAAAAAGTATTTATTTCCAGCACGGAGCACACTCAAGAAGCACTCGATATTGTGCTGAGCAGCAAGGGCCTTCAGTAATAGGGTACAATAAAATGCACACAATTAGAAGGGTACAACATACAGAGGGCTGCAGCAAGAAGATACATGTTAAGTGGGGAAGGAGGGTGGTGTGTTGATTAATTTGTAGACGTGCGTGCAGCTATGCTGCAGTTAAAGCGATATTTGTTTGTGTTTCAGGCAACTTGCCCTTTCTACGTGCACTGTTGAACCCCTTGGTCTGCAGCAGCGATTCTCTCTCATGCCGTCTTCCACCACGAGAGGAAGCAATGTGTTCCTTTTAAATCCTCCCTAAAGACCAGAATGTCAACAAATCATTCAGCAACTCCTCCCAAATGCTGCCACCTTTTTCTGTGTCATGTCTTACTGGCATGGAATGTTGAGGTGTTTCTCTTCAGGGTTCTTCTTCTCTGATTGGAGTCCCTTACTTGGATGTTGACTACATTTTAGTTGGATATAATCAAGAGAAGAAATCCACCATAGAAGAACATATTGTATTTGTGGGTCCCCTGTACAAGCAGGTGCTGTGACAACATCACAGCTGAGCGAGCAGGGGTGTGCACAGGGAGATCCCGCGGTCAGGGATAGACCTCCTGCTTTGTGATGCTGGCCCCAGAAGTGGTACACGGGGGAACCACCATGGCCCGCACCCCGTCCATAGCGACATAGATAGTGTGCCCTATAGAACCCAGACAACCGCTGCCAACTCCAAAACCCATTGCCTACAATCTAAGAAAAATACTATTTAAATCGCAGGCTACTATCAATAAATTCCAGTGGAGAGAAGACATGGGAAGGTAGAGAGGTGGTTGTACTTGTGGGACATCAATACAGGACACCTGCATGGTGAACAGGACAACACAAACATGAGCCTTGAGAGAAGGGCCACCTGACTACAAAATGGCTGATTCTATTTATAGGACCCCGCCCTGTGAGGTGTGGGGAAATTATAGCTTGCTGCAGGCCTGCCAGTTGAGAGGTTTGCTTTTTAATAGCACACAACTGCAGTACATCTACCCATCACAAACCACATTCCTGATCTGAGTAGAGAATACAAGGATGAATACCGGAAGTAGGAGTGTGGGAGTTAGGAGAATGTTGGAGAAGCCAGAGCAAGATAGGTGGAGAGGAAGGTAGAGGCGAGATGAGGGAGAGGATGAAGTGGATTGAGGGAGATCAAGTGAACCGGCATAGGAGGAAAATATAAGCAGAGAGGAAGGAGAGGAGAGGCAGAGATGTTGAACTATCTAGACAGGGGCAAAGAGGAAGAGGAAAACAAATAAGGAGAGGAAAAGAAGGGGAGGAGGAGGTGAAAAATCTATGGCGAGAGGAGAAAGAGGTGAAACGACTGAGGAGAGGGGAAGGAGAGGAGGTGTAACATACAAAGGAAGGCAGGATATATGGATATGAAACATCTAAGAAGGAAGGTGAAAGAGGAAGAAGTGATGTATCTAAAGAAGGAAGGAGGGGAGGTGGATGAGGCGAAAAATATAAAGATATGGAATTGAGAGGAAGGTGAAAGATAAGTGTTTGAGACTGGAAGAAGAAGAGGAAGAGAGCAAAATCCTGGAGAGGGAAAGAAGACAGAGGGCCAAGGAAGAGCCTATGGTGATGGTGGAGGAAGAAAAGGCGGTGTAAGAAGAATGTGTGTAGAGTGAGGGAAGGACGGAGAAATGCCAATCCCAATATAAGCAGGAGGAATTTCAAAGAAGAGAGAGGAGAGACAAAAGAATGAGAGCCAGGAAGAAGGAGGGGAATAAAGTGATGTCGAACAAAAGGAGTGGAGCAAGTACATAAAAGAAAAGTAGAAGGGCATATCTCTTTAAGGTGTAGGTGTAAGGAATGATCCTAAGTTGGTTGAAAGGGGCCAGAGAGGAGCAGAAAAAAGAAGTCTAGGTGGACCCCAGACCAGCCTGACATTGATAGGGTGTAATTCCAAGACCATCTAGTAGATGAAAGATGGAGGTACCTTTGTATCCAATGGTTAGTGTAGCGCCTGAAACCTGACCTCCACAGTAGTGCCTGGTAGGTGACTCCAGGGTCGGCAACATGAGGCCCTGGAGACCACTTTACTTGCCAGGAAAGTGTCAGAGACAAGGATTAAATGTTTGGGACACTATAAACACCCAGAGACTCTGAGTGACTGCTTGACTCGCTCAGGATGGGGCCTTAAACTAAGGAAGAGAGGGTAGAGCTGGAGACCACCATAGGGGAAAGCATAGGTTTGGCCAGCTTATCAACCTGATTGTGCCCAACGCCATCACTGTGGTTCAGTCAATAAACTTGACCAAGATAAAGCACCTTGGACTCAAGGCTTCTGTTAATCCCTCAGACATGGCGTGCCCAGTTGTTATGCTAAAATGGTAAATGGCAGCCTGAAAGGGAAGTTAAATACAAGGGGGGTTATGTCACACGGAACCATACCAATATTTGTCATTCATTGTATATAATCGACATCTAATGGTTGATTGGAAAGTAGGCTGGGTCAGAAAAACAAGAAAACCAACATATATTCAATTTTTATTGACATAATGGACATAAATAAACTGTAAACCCAAATGTTCTTAATATAATTCATGAAAAACATCAGGTATTGGTTAAAAAGCACAAAGCATCCTTGGAAACGCAGTCCCTAAAGCGCAACAGTGCAAATAAGCTGTCCAATCTATGCCAATGTATGATAAGAGAGGGACAGAACTCCCCCCACTTCATGTGACATGTCCCCTCTTGTATTTAAGTTCTATTAGCTTCCCCCATGTCCGCGATGAAGGGGATACCCATCTCTCCTGTACAGCCTGAAAGGGAAGGCCACAAAATGTGCGCTTTCCACTATCCAATGACGAGTGATAATTCCCTCTTGATGAGTAAGGGATGGTACGCTGTATCTTGAGTTGTCATTCTGGAACTTGGCCACATTGATATGATATGATAGGTTATTTATAACGCACTTAATACCCAGAGGTTTCTAAGCGTGGACCTGGGGATCGAACCTGTGTTGCTCCGTGTCGTTTTGCTTCCAAGGCGAGCACATTGCCACTGAGCTATCCTCCCAAGACTGGAGGTTGGAGGTACTACTATGTGGTACTAATTTGTAATACACAAATCAAGGAGCTGACTTTACTATAAACCTCACAGCCTCTGTCCTGTATCAAATATTCTGTAGGGTCTGACACAAAGGTAAGAGCAAAGAGTATTACGAGGCTGAGGCAGGTTCGTCATATGCGAGTATGTGGAGGAAGATAGGATGTGTTCTGCAATAGCGCTCTAAGTAAGGCAGACCTAGAACTTGGTTTATTTGCGATTTCAGGACCCCACTTCTTATGAATAGGATCATGTTACTGGCACTGCTTGAGTCTCACTGGTGACTATAAGGACCAAGCCACAACATGTGTGCTCAACAGAACCATTGGCAAGTGGGAAATGGTGTGCTGTAAGCATGTGTTAAAACTGGCATCCACAAACTAGAGTGTGTGATTTGTATGCCTGGCTAGTAGCTTGCAACTTGACATTTGTACCACTAAGGCCATCACATGGATGGGTAAGAGGAGGATTTCATGAGGATGGTGAAGAACTGCTACAGTTGCCCATTGGGACCAAAAGGGAAACTGGCCCACACATCCCAGGACAGGGACACACTACATCAGGACATGCTTCACAGGTATGCTTAGGTGCACCAAATATGGCACAAATAACTGAAAACACAAGCAGGATTGCTCACTCAAGACCAGTCTCACTCAACACGAGGACAGTACCCCGAGATCAGGAGAGGCCAAAACAACATTGGCACAGGCCCAGAGAAGCCTTTTTATTAAGAAGATTCGGCTGAAAACATGTTGTCCTGTTTTGTTAGCTGGGAGGAAAACTCATTGCTTTGCCCATAATATTGAGAATATGTGAGATATTAACTTTTGGACACGTATCTTAACCTCTCAAATTTCTCTGATGTTGGCTACAAGTTGATTTGTAATGTTCCTATTTACTAATAACGAGCTAAGGGAAGTGGTCCTTTTCTTAGTGTGAACGAATCTTGAAGTGCTCCTCCATTCACCGTATGATGACTTTTTTTAAGGGGTTTTTAGTATGATAATGTTATTGTAATTTGAAATGTTTTTCTTCATTGTATATATCATACTTTGTATCTTGTTGTTTTTATCTTTATTTTGTGTGTGTCAGATTGCATTTCTAAACCAGAACACAATAAAAAAAAAAAAATAATAATAATAATAATATTAGTCAACTAGTGTTGATAGGAGCCTGAAAATGAGAATTAATCCCTCTGGCATCAAACCTCCCACGTGCAGGGCCTTCAAGGAGATTGCCATGTACTCAATTGCACAAAACGAAGCTATCACTTGTATTGTTGTTTCTCCAAACATGGTACCAAAGCAGTACCGAATGTTGTCTGAGGTAATATAATTGGCCAATTAGATTTTGGTGGTTCCTCTAATTATCCAATCGGACCTCTTTGCGGAATTTCACACTGTGGACCACCTTTGGAATAATACCATTATTGCACCCCCAGAACTGTGACAGCCGAAAATCCCAACTTTTTGTATACCCCCTTTAGACCACATGTATATGTGGGAAAGGGGAATGATGGTATATAATATAAGTAGGAGGCTGTGCGGCGGTCTCCCCCCGCATATATATGTCGTGTAAAAGGGGTCCAACTAAAAACTAAAAATCGGCATTTTCGAGGTCGCAGTAATGACATAGATTCCTCCCTTTGGTATTTCATCTTTGATTCTATTGCCCATGTCTCCAGTACCTTCTTGAAATGGTTTTGGCAAGTTCTGTGAGAGGGTCATAAAGGGAGAGGAGTTGACCTTTTGTGTCAGTGGCTGCAAATGTTGGTGAACTGTTGGGTTCCCGGGCCTCCCTCCTTTTCCCTCACTTGTTTAGCATCTACCTAAGGTCCCTTGTAACCTTGTTTGGAAGCATAAGGTTGACACATCACAATGGCGATGATACTCAGATTTCCACACTCATGCTGGTGCCCACCGCACAGATGATGCCACGTGAGCCAAGGTAGCATGACTGCAAGACAGGGATGGGAGCAGAATTGAAACATAGGGCTGAGAGGTTCATGTCCAACAGCAAGTGATGATAGGCAGCAAGGGGCAGTCAAACAGGCAACCAGGCCGAATGTCCTGCGCTGTGCAGGGCAGTGATTCCAGTAAGAATCCGCACTTAAGCAGGCAACTCCGGGGCATTTCTGCATTGTCCAGGGGGCTTCAGTAGAAAGCCAGTAGATGGGAAGCAGTAGTGTAAAGTGCAAGGATGTGTTGCTGCTTTGCAAATACCATGTGATTAAGAGCCCTAAGCTGCGGCCTTCCCATTTCATGTTATGCTGTCATAATTATGTCCAGGAGGAATTATTTGGGCCAAACTCAGAGCCATACATTGCGACAGAGTATTCACGGCTCGATGGACCTCCTTAAGTGTTAAGAAGTGTGGGTGTGATATTTGAGTCAAGGTAATGACAGGTGTGGGACAACAAGTTTCTGTAATCAGTGGGTTGAAATGATCAGAATCTTTCCCGCCAGCTAATGTTCAAAGAAAGTAAAGTGTTGACTTACGAATCTAGTATCTTGCACTTGCTCTAGAAATTTGTTTCATGTAGAAACAAAACATCAACTTCGTTTTCAATGGGCAAAACAATACTCCTTAAAAATATACAGCAGAGTGAAGAGATATGAGTTGCACTGTTTTTCCCCAGGTTTGTGGCTGCCATGAACTCTTAACATTGCAATATTGGATATATATTGTTTAACGATGATAGATCAACGAAAAAAAACGATTTCCTAATATTAATAACCACATACATATCATCATTGATATGACAGCATCCACTCATTAAAAGATTCCTTGCGAAATCCCACCTAAAATGTCCATACATTTTTGATAAAAGTTGACCAAATGGTATATAAAATTTACATTATTCTCCTCTAATAATGTTCTCCATAAAAGCAACCGATCATCACAGTGCATCTTGTCATTATAAGAATTCAAGAATGTATGTTTTATTTCACCCAGACTCTCATGTTTAGTGGATTCAATAACCGATTTCCCACAAAGTCTACAATAACGTTCCCGCCTTGGTATGCCCAATTTCGCCCCCGCAATCGCCAGAACCTGAGTCATGTTGAACTTGATCAAGGGGTATTGCCTAACTGTGCTACTATTGCGGAAAGCCTCAATATATTTTGGGGAGTAAAGTGCTCCATTCTATAATAAATGAAAGGACCACTATTAACGTTCGAGGGCAAATACACACAGAACCGCCTCTCTATTTAAGGGGCGGTGTTGATCAGAACAGGCCACAGCCATGACTTGTAAGGGAATAGTTTCTTACCTGTAACTCCATTTCTCCAGCATTGGTATCTTTCATGGATTCACATGCTTAGAATATTCCCCGTCGTCAGACTGGGTCCCTCGGTACACATATATAGCCTTTTCCTATAGGAAAACTTCCGACACTTTTGTGTCCTATCTACGTCCTTTTAGGACCCGCCTACGCACGCTCCGTAGGCCGTCCCAGTATAAGAGGCCCGCCCCCGCAGCTCCCCTTCAGATTACAGCCCCTCCAAAGTAGGAAGGGTTAAACTTATCAAGCAAATACATTGCATTCCGGGGAGGCTGGCGGGCGCATGTGAATCCATGAAAGATACCAATGCTGGAGAAATGGAGTTACAAGTAAGAAACTATTCCCTTCTCCAGCATTGGATCTTTCATGGATTCACATGCTTAGAATAGATTGTATAGCAGTAACACCTGAAACGGCGGTGAGAATGTAATGTAATATACCCTCACCATAATACACAATGCATATGTACAGCAGGAATAAGTTTACTCATATAACCTTACCCACATAAAGTATACTGTCATCAAAAGGTAGAAAACAGACTCTCCACAGCGTGGAGCTTACCTTACTGAAACAGATGGCGCAGGACAGCTCTTCCCATCTGCACCTCGTCCGCATGCTGCCTGGCAAGGCAGTAGTGGCGGGTAAACGTGTGGGGCACTGACCATGCCGCAGCCTGGCATATGTCTGTTAGCGGAATTCCTGCCCATAATGCTGCTGAGGAGGACTTTGATCTTGTAGAATGGGCTCCAGGATGCCCTTGCAGTGGCCTTCCGGCCTTGGAGTGGCAAAACGCAATCGTCGATGAGACCCATCGAGTCACTCCTTGTTTAGAGATTGCTTTTCCCCTCGTCGACGGACCATATGCGATGAATAGTTGTCGAGTAGACCTGAGTTCCTGTGTACGATGTAGGTAAAATTTCAGAGCCCTCTTAACGTCGAAGGTATGAGGAGCTTTTTCTGCTGCCGATGATGGGGTCGCGAAGAAAGTAGGGAGAACAATGGACGAGTGTTTGTGATACACTGTTGGAACTTTTGGGACGAACGTAGGATTAGTTGCCAGGACCTCCTTGTCCTTAAAGAATCTTAAGTATGGCGGGTCTACGACCAGCGCTTGCAGTTCCGAGATTCTCCTAGCTGATGTGATAGCAATTAAGAATGCCAACTTCCACGATATGAATTTCTTGTCCGACGTGGCGATAGGCTCAAAGGGCGGTTTCATTAAGCCTGCCAACACTGTGTTGAGACTCCAAGTTGCAGGGAAATGTTTTACCGGGGGAAAAGTTCGAAATAAACCCCTCATGAAGTGTTTCACAAGTCTGTCGCTGGATAGAGGAGACGACTGTCTCTTCCTCGTGAACCTCGATATGGCCGCCAGGTGCACCTTTATCGATGTGAAGGATAAGCCCCTCTCCGCCAAGAGAAGAAGGTAAGGTAGAACTTGTTCCGGCGTCATCGTCAATGGTTGTAGGCCTTGCTGTCCTCGACACCATTCACAGAACCTCCGCCACTTATAGGTGTAAGATTTGTTGGTAGAAGGGGCTCGAGCCGACTGCAGAATTTTTTGATAATCCTCCAAAACGTCTAAAGCACCGAACTCCGAAAAGTCAGGAGCCAGGCTGCAAGGTTGAGACTGTCCGGGTTGTGATGCCACACCGTGCCTTTGTCCCTGGATAGTAGGTTCGGGACTCTCGGAAACGCTATTGGATGTTACAGCGACAGGTGAAGCAGGTCGGAGAACCACGGTTGCCGCGGCCAGTACGGTGCCACTAGAATTACCTGGCAACTGTATCTGCGTATCCACTGTACTGTCCTCCGTATGAGGGAGAACGGAGGAAAAGCATAAAGGAACATGTCTGTCCATGGGAAGGAGAATGCCTCCCCCATGGAACCCTCCTGAGGCCATCTGCTTGCGAATTGCTCGCATTTCTTGTTGTCCTTGGTTGCGAAAGCGTCCAGGGGGGGGTGACCCCATTTCTCGAACACTTTCATCAGCTGAACTGTATCCAGTTCCCATTCGTGTATCTGGGCCATGCTTCTGCTGAGGGAATCTGCTTGCAAATTCCTCACTTCCGGGAGATGGTGAGCCACGATGGAAATCTCGTGCTTTAATGCCCAATGCCATGTTTTCTGGGCCTCTATGGAAAGAGTTCTCGATCGCGTCCCTCCTTGTTTTCGCAAATAAAACATGGCCGTCGTATTGTCGGTCAGTACTCGTACTCGTGATCCCTTGATGTATGGTAGGAATGCCTTTAAGGCCCATCATACTGCTCTGAGCTCTAACATGTTTATGTGTAGGAGTGACTCCGTTGGAGACCAGCGACCTTGCGTTTGAAGAGTACCCATGGGAGCTCCCATCCGGTTAGGGACGCATCCGTGACTATGGTTCCTGTAGGGGTACACCGTTGTTCAGATTGTGGAAACTATGCCACCACTGAAGGGTCCGAAGCAGCTTGTCGTCGTCGACGGTTATCTTGTCTGACCACGATCCGTGGGCCTGCGTCCACCGGTCCGCGAGGAATTCCTGGACTGGCCTCATGAATAGGTGACAGTTTGCCACCAGATGGATGCAGGATGCCATGGCCCCTAGGACCGAAATGTATTTCCTCACTGAGAGGCTGGTGGTTTGTCGTAGTCGGCTCGCCAGCTGATTGAGTTTTAAGGTTCTGTCGAGAGAAGGCTTCACTAGCCCTAACTGGGTCTCAAACTGTGTCCCCAGGAACACCAACATTCTCGATGGCCGCAGAGAGGATTTTTCGAAGTTTATGGCAAATCCCAGCTGTTGTAGAAGCTGCATGGTGGCTTGCAAACTTGTGTTGGTCGACGCTGGGGAGGATCCCCTTACCAGCCAGTCGTCCAGGTATGGGTATACGTGGTGGCCTTGCTTCCTTAGCCAGGCCGCTACTGGGGCCAGGCATTTTGTGAACGTTCTGGGGGAGGTCTTGAGCCCAAAGGGAAGAACCGTGAACTGGTAGTGAGTCCGCCCTATTACAAATCTCAGGAATTTCCTGTGTTTCCGACACATAGGAATATGGAAGTACGCGTCCTGTAAATCCAGGGACGCTAGAAAATCCCCTTCTTGAACGGCACGGATCACTTCCTGCAGCGTGAGCATTTTGAATTTTAGGCTCTTTAAAGACTTGTTGAGATCGCGTAAGTCTAAAATGGGACGCCATTTGCCGTTCGGCTTTTTTACGACAAAGTATCTTGAGTAGACTCCTTGACCTCTCTGTGATGTTGGAACTAATTCTATCACGCCCTTTGCTAACATGAGTGTTACCTCTTGTTGCAGTATCCTCAGATGGGAATGAGCGGTGAACGCAGGTGGAATGTGCGGAGGGATGTGCTTGAATTGTAGAGAGTACCCGTTCCTTATAGTGTCCAGCACCCATTGATCCATCGTTATTCGTTCCCATTCGTCAACATATGCTGACACCCTTCCCCCCAGAACGGTGTGTTGTCTGTCACTGCTGATCTTTATTTTGCTTGTCTCTCGACGACGATGGATAGGATGGTCTCTTCCTGGACGTCTGGAAGTTCCGGCGTCGGTTTGCCGTTTGGGAACCACGCCTGTATCCCTGGGAGGGGTAAGCCGACCTGCCAAAGGATCTGTCTCCAGATGCAGAGAATCTGGAATTACCTGAAGCCCCTCTAAAGGGACAAAAAGACTTGTAGCTTCGGCCACTCTGGAGGGCACCCAATGAATGTGCCATGTCCGAGTCCTCTTTCATTCCCTTTAGGGCCTCGTCTACCTTCTCTCCGAATAGAAGGTCTCCCTCAAAAGGCATATCTAATACTTTGTATTGTACCTCTGGTCTGAAGTAGGTACACTTAAGCCATGACTGTCGTCGTAATACGACCCCATTATTGACTTGCTTGAAGCCTGACTCAGCGAGGTCCACCGCGATGTTTATTGCGTGATTGGAGGCTTCCTCACCCTCTCGGACAAGTAACATCGCTGCCTTCCTATGCTCCTCCGGAAGATGATCTAGCAACGGCGCTAGCCTGTGCCACATCTTTCTGTCGTATCTGGCTACAATAGCCAGAGAGTTTGCGGCCTTTACTGTGGTTGCTCCCACGTATAGCACTTTTTTGCCAAAGGCATCCTGGCGTCTTGCTTCGTTTTCAGGCGGAGTCGTGCACTTGTGCTGGGCCTTCGCCTTCCTCGCCGCTGCTGCCGTCACCACCGATTCGGGCGTTGGTTGGGAGGATAAACACTTGGGGGTAGACTCTGGAGCCTTAAACTTTTTCTCGAGGCGTCCTTTCACTGCCGGCTCCGAAAAGGGGTAACGCATTATCTGCAACCCCTCCTTCCACACGTGGTCTAGTATTGGTATTGAGAACACAGACCTCCTTCTCTTACCCAGGTGGTCGAACAAAAAACAGTCCTTTTTCTGTTCTTCCTGGGACAAACCAAATTCCTTACACGCCTTCTCCATCATAGAATGGAATGATGCAATGTCGTCCGGAGGGGACTGGTGAGCTGGGCTTCTTCGGGTTTCTAACTCCACCTCTGACTCCCAGGTTGGATCCCTGGAGGGGGATGATGAGATATCTGACATGGCTCCCCTGTCAGACTCCGAATCTGGCAGCTCCCCTTCCTCTTGGGGTGCCAGTGCTGAGATTGGCGTGCGTAAATGCGTCGGTGGACGGGACGGGCCCGGCTCATCGACGGGTGACTGTGGCAGGTTTGCCTGAGGTAGTCTCTAGGAGGGAGGGCCGGGGGTAGGTGAGGTGAGTGCGGGGCAGCTCCCCTCTCAATTTAGTGATAAAAAAGGCTAACAATATTCTGCAAAATGTAATTGGCAAAATGAATTTGGGCAAACCTCATAGATGCCATGAAATGTATGTCTGCGTGCACATGTTTTTTTTTGGTTTTTGTTGTTTTAATTGTACAAAACAATTTTTACAAACGAAAAGAAGCAGTCTCGAAGTCCATCCTCTGAAATAAGTTCGCGTTTACTGAGTGACCACTACGATCATTTTTGCTTCGTACATGTTTAAATCCACAGACCCATGGCCATCAGGGACCACAGAATGGCGAGGTCTCCAGCATATTTATTTCTTTATTTATTTCTTTATACATTTGTAGCAGCACTCTAAACGGATGGGCATCGAGGTGCTCGTTGCAGTACAATGTATTAATTCAATCAACAGACAGAGAGGTAAGAGCCAGGCGCCCGGAGGCGGACATTTCAGCAGCTCCCTGTGTGTAGAGCCATGTTGTCAGGTGTCTACGGAAGGACGAGTAAGACTGCTCAGATCTCCGAGCAGGTGGCATATATAGCTCTGTCCTAACACCCTAATCCTGGAGCGACCAACCACAATCGGATTGGTGGTACACTAGCTCATTAACACCGTCGGCATCTCATTGGGAAGTTGCAGAAAGCGACTCTGGGATTATGTGTACACGTGTGGTTAGGACGGTGGCCAGAACTCAGCCTTGCAGAAACATTCTCTGCATGTCAACACTACACCCACTCCGCCGACCAATCGTGCACCAGCGTCGGCCTCCTCGTATCGCAATGAACTTGGCCTGGCATTGGAGCAATGGGGTGTTTAAAGATTAACCCAGTGGAGAGATGATGCAGGTGAGGAAGCACAGTCTACCGCCCTTCGGGACCACGGGAACAGCCATTGTATCCCCATACCCACAACATCTATTTCCCCCTGCTCACAACCCCCGTACACCTTCCTGTCGTGACCCCTCATCGTGCCTGGCTCAATGACAGGGAAGTAAAATGTGGGCGGGAGAGTGGGGGGGTGAACCGGATCCCACGGGGAAGGGGTGGGGTGCTTCAAATATTTGCCTTTCCTCGTTCCACGTCTACCTCTGAGGTTTGCTTTCTTCTTGGTGCGGCGCGTGCATACTCCCAGGAAGGGGCAGAGCCAGCCTCAACATTTTGGCGTGATGGGTGCTAGGGGACAGTTTTAAAAAGCGGGGCAGGGGCGAGGCCATTACTGATAACCTCACACCAAATGCCCACTCCAAGAACGTGCCTTTGTTTTCTGCACTCTGGCCGTGGTACACATGCACACGCTGTCTTTCTGCTCCCAAATGCCCTGAACGAGTAGCAAAACAAGTGGAGTCCAGGGGGTCAGTGTTGATGATGTGCTGGGAATCGTACAGGGCACATTCTCGAGGTGATGTGAGGTGACTACAGGCACCCGGTTTCTCAGCAACCCTGTACCAGCATCTCGTGAGGAAATCTATGCTTGCTGCAGGTAGCTCCAGCAGGTGCATTAACCCATTGGGCTGTCGATCGTCCCTAGAGACTTAATACGATTGTGCCTTCCTTTGGCCCATTATATTTATGTTTCACCCCAATTCAGAATATTTATTTTCACAAAAAGATGCTGGTCAATCAATCACTCAGGTGTGAGCCACTATAAGCCAAGGAGGGCAGTTACATCTTGGGCGTCATCGTTATACGTGGGCAGGGCACTCTGCCAGTGCACACGTATCACAGCTGCGTCTGCACTCTGCTCTCTGAGGTGAGGCTCTCGACTGGGCAGGCTGTAGGATCCCCTTCCCCACCGGTTCCCCGGGTTGGGAGTCGCGGCAGAGTGATGCTTTCTACCTGCAGCTTCCTCGGTGGCACTGGCTGGCTCTGCCGCTGCTCGCAGGCGCCCCACACTGTGGCAGAAATTCAGGGGACCCCGTTGTAGATTTCAGGAGATTAATTTCCTTAGTTAATCTCCCAGGGTTGTGTGAGTGGGGTGGTCTGGCTCGTGGTAGGACTATTGGTCATAAAAGCCAGGCTCATAACCTCTTCAGCCCACTGGTTGCCCGCTGAAAGTGGCCAGGGTGCACCAGTCTTGCTCCTTGTGTAACCATTTGATTGTAAGCTGGATGGGCACTTGCGCAATGTGAATGGCACCAGGCCTAGTAGAACGTTATTTCGTCACCCTTCTGTTTCCCCCTACTTGTCTTGTCGCGCCTAGAAACACTTGTGTACAGGCGCATTATAAATTCCACATCATATCATGGTGGTGTGTGTGCTCTGGCGGTAGTTGCTGGGATTGTTGTGCAGTCTGGTCATAGCCATTCAGCCAATGACTGCATAATTCCTTGTCAGAGGAAGGGGTCCCATTGTGTTGTTAATATATTGCTATATATGTTGTGTTTTGAATAAAGGCAGCCAAGGCACTCTCCCAAACATGGGTCTCATTACGAGTTTGGCGGAATTCTGCCAGTAAATCACCCAGCATAACACCAGATGGAATTAACGTTACCGCCTCTGGGCCTGTGGGTTTACCACAGGATTACAAGTGGTGGCAGCCGGTGTAAATCCCCATTAATGAAGTCCATAGGACCCCTTTGGGTATTTATGGATTTGCAATGAGGCCCTTTGTGTTTTAATTGATGATTATGAGTTGTACTGATGTGCGGATATATAATGGATGGACCATGTTTTAAGTGGGATAAAGAAATCAAGGGGTACCCCAATGAGTAATGGAACAGTATTTGGGGAGCAGGGTCTTAGAAATATCTGGCATGGCATAGCAGATGCACCCTTTCACACTTGGCATGAAAGAGAACAACATCTATTTAAAGGGGCGCGTTAAATATGATACAATTAATCCGCAGCCAACACATGGACTGAAACCAAAATATTCTTTAATGTCATTTTTCGGCTTCCTCCATAGTATCATTTTCTCTACAGCCAGAGCTCTTGTGATCCAATGTATCGCTTACATTTCACATTTCGGAAAGTCCTTGATTGGAATCAGTTCTTTGCAAGAGAATCCATGATTCTTATGTATTAATTAATTGTCACCAATCTTCACTGACAGGCGAGACAGTGGTGTTGAACGCATGAGAAAGAATGCTGGGATACAGAGAGCCAGCCCTCCTGCCCACCTCCCAGGGCAGCAGATGAATGGAGGGGGCAGTGCTCCAAAGCTTGGGGAAAGGGAACGGGCACGATCATGCAAAGCCCAGAATTTCAAAGGGCATAGAATGTGCAGCTACCATTCCTTGCTGTATTGACCTGGAATGTAATATGATATAATATTCACCATTTGTAAAACGATCACTTCTCTAAATGCATGGGCTGCCAAAGAGTGACATGCATAACAATGTACCTTTTTTTACTTTGGGCTATTAGGTTGGCGCTTATGCCACCTATAAGCTAATACTGTTGCATTAGAGTACAGATAGGGTGGAATGGCATGTGAGGTGGGACACATGAGGTGGGACACACAGCTTGTAGGTGTTGTTTGGTTATTTGCCCACCCATTGACTGCCCATGGTCATGCTAATCCCTATGGCCATTGCCACCAACTTCGGGCCCCTCGCTGCCCAAAACACACCCTCCTGGGATCTCTCTGGTTTTTCAAGCCATACTGTCAAACTCTGAACTGGAAATGCCTGCAAGTGTGTTTTCAAAGCAGTCTCCTGAGAGCTAATGACTTATTTGCAGCTGTAAATATACCACTGGTGTAATTAATGAGCCTCACCAGATCTGCATCCATCCACTCGATTTATAAGCACTATGCGTGTCCTTCGCTGCAGTCCTGCTAAAATCAAGCATTGGTAAAGCCAGCAGTTTTGGCTTGTGTATGCGTTAGGCATTTGTCAGTTATAAAATGCCCAGGTACTCGCACCATTTTGCTCCTACTACCAACAAAGGCCAGTTATCATTATGGCAGTGACTGGCCTCAGGCACGGACTGGCGTACAGGGCAATAGGCCCATGGCCGAAACAAAAACTTAAAATGCTGGTGTGGGCCAGCTTTTCTGATCAAAGTGGGCCACTTGTTTGGGCCAGTGTGGGCCAGTTTGATGAGTTACTTCACTATGCGGCTAACAGTTTTGACCAGTGTTGCTGAATAAATATTCTTTAAAATGTTGTATTTGAATCACATTTTATCAAAAACCTCCCCCTTGGGTACTATTAAAACAGCGTCACAAAAGGAATGAATTCCC
The DNA here is from genome assembly GCF_040938575.1 of Ambystoma mexicanum. Lineage (NCBI taxonomy): Eukaryota > Metazoa > Chordata > Amphibia > Caudata > Ambystomatidae > Ambystoma > Ambystoma mexicanum. The sequence continues at coordinate 247,174,755 of NC_090934.1, forward strand.
ATTTGCAACTGTGGGACACTTTTTCATTAGTGCCCGAGACAATTTTATGGCCAGTCCGACCCTGCCTGGCCTACACAAAATGAGTACATGTTTGCTCCAGCGTGCATTTTGCAAGTTGAATACCCCGACAAGGGAAACTGAGCCCTTCAACCTTTTGAGGTCGATAAAGTGAGTACCATTAAGTAGGACAGTAAAACACCTTGTAATACAGTGCAGAGAAGCACGAAATCCCTGGCATATACCGCTAAATGAGAACACATGTTATTATTATTGTTTCCTGTCTTACACTGACACCCTGTGAGCGTGAGTACCCCATTTCTGCTGGCCCTCCGGAGGCAAGCCTGGCATGGAAGGCAGTAACCCCCACCCCTCCTAAGCACATATGAGCGAATCCTCACCCTCCCTACCAATCTTGCAGAAGCACCAGTTTGTCGGGGAAACTCCTGATAGCTTGCCCCTGCCAACCAGCACCTGCTGTAGCCAGTCACTGAGTGTCACCCTGCCAGCTGAAGCATAGCAACTGGCTTGCCCAGACAGTGGGGGATCTGAGACAGGGGCGGGTGAGAGAAATACAGTCAAGCCCCTTTAAGCTCACTATAACGTTGCAGCAAAGAAACCTATGCAAGGACACCCGCATGAGTCATACGTGTGTTATCGGGGACACAGGCACGCAGAGGTGCACTAGGTAGCTCGGTGTGAAATGTGCCTGTTGCAGAAATCAGTGTGTCGTCTGAAAGTGCTAGTTAACATTTTAAAAAGATGCATCAGTGGGTTAACGCACACGGTGCGGATGTCTGTGTATAGCCTACAGGTCTAGTGTTGGAAGTCTGCAGGGGGCGACACGTCCCTTTATAAGCGCGAGACTGACAACTAGAACAGGAGTAGATATTAGTAACAGCTGTTAAAGGGGCGCAGTTTCTGGCGAATGCTGGATGTCACGTCTATGTATTTGTTTTGTGTGAGAGTTTGTAATTGAAAATAAATAAAAAAAAAGATAAGTAATATTAATATTATACTGTTTACTTGAAAAACAAGAGCATGCTCTCAATATCGATTAAAAGCATAGATGTTCTTACCAGATTTTTCTGAGTTATCATTTTGTCCAGCTTTTTGGCAATCGTGAGCAGCTCCTCGTGTTGACCCATGTCTAGATGCTGGCTTCACCGGTTCTCAGGATATGAGATGTGTACAAACACTGGTGGACGTGGTCAGAGACTCGCCCCTTCGTGCTCTGCCTGCAAGATGGCACTTAATAGAAACAGGTGGCGAGTGAGGGTCGACTGAGAGGGGCTTCCGAGTCCGATTGGCGGGAGAGAGAGTAAAAACACGGGACGCAAACACCGCCGCGACAAGGCGTGGCACGATGGAAATAGAGTCGAGGGGGGAGTGTCCGGCTATACATAGCACCCAGGGCTTCCGGGGCCAGCGGCTACAGGTGCAGTGCAGGCGCTCGCTGCACCCCCCACCCAGCGTGCCAACAAGCTGCACACGCTGGACCTAGGCCAAGGGGAAGCCAGACCGACTGAACCAGGGCAGACCGCATCTGAATGAAAAACGCACTTTATATGTCAAAGAAGTTAGTAGCGAATTACGTCAGGACAGTTTTGGTAGGTCTTTTCTTTTTAAAGTATTTTTTCTGGGAAGTCTCTGGCTTTGCGCTCAAATGCAGTGTTATGTGATTGTCAATTATACTGCTCACAGCTGCCATTGCAAGGCTTTAAGAGGACCTGTTTCAAACACCACCCGCACCCTTCGACCTCTGCAAGGACACCACCCGTGTGGTAACTGTGTTGCCTGCAAATTTATCAAAAAGATGAGTTCCTTTCAAATTGGTACACGCAGCTGGATACTCAGAGACCTGACAAACTGCAAGAGCCAAAATGTAGTTTACTGCATAGAGTGCCCATGTGGCCTTCGTTACATTGGCCAAACAACATGAGCCATTAACACTAGAATATCGGAACACAGGTCAAAAATTAGGTGCAAAAATATAACTGCACCCCTGGTTGAACATTTTCTGGACTTTAACCATACCCCCAACAACATTCTGTGGTGGGTGATTGAAAAAGTCAAGGGAGGACCTGATATCCACCAGAGCCTCATGAAAAAGGAAGCACGATGGATTCACAGGCTGGACACTTATCATCACGGCCTAAATGAAATCTTCCAACCCATTACCTAACGATTCATAATGCTGGCCGAATACTCTCTCAACCTTATATATATGCATCATCGCAATATGTCTTGAGCAATGTGTCTGTGGCCCTTCGGGTCGGACATCAGTGATTTAATTTCCTAATTAATTCCCTAACCTGACATATGAATCGAACTGCGATATGCCTTACACACGCACGAGTCATCAAGACTTGGAATTAAGCAAGCATCGCTGCACTGAATTGTGCATGTAAGCTTCTCTGATTCTGACCAACTATTTATTTTCTAACACAAACCAAACTTGTGAACACGTATTGATGCAGTATCCGTCCTTGACCTACCACTATAGTGGTCAACAATTGTAAGTGATGTCCACTATTCGTAACGAACTGGAATTCCATAGTCAAACACCAGCAAGTGAGGGGCCATGCGCACTGTGGAAAGACTTGTTTTGTCAATAATGACAAAGTTCCAAGTGCGCATGCGCTGGCGTTCCTAGCAACGACCAGTTCGCTTCCCCTGCGGACGGACCTCTCCTTCCGCATTCCTGGCAACACACGTCTCGCCCACTCAACCGCAGCAGAGACCTCGCAGACTTCAGCAGCGGCACAGCATGACTCAGCGCTGGAACCACAAGGTGAGCCTGGGGCCGCTGACTCGTACGCGTTCACGTGTCTGTCTGACCCTCCAGCTAATGACACGTGTGCGCGCTGATCCAAGAACGATTCCCGGCACACTGTACTAATTCTCTAGCCCAGCATCTAACCATGAACACACCAGCACCAAACTGGCATGCGGGCAGTATGCCTTGAACACTAACATGTCTACTCTTTTTATTAATGCTGGTATACAGGACGCTTTGTTCTTCACCTTTTCTTTTTTCTGCTGCCACTTGAATTTATCTGAATCACGGCGGCAAGCGCAACCAGCATCATTCTTTTCACATCGTAATCAGATTTTCTTCATAGGGTCACACAGTCTCCAACTGCTCACAGTTTGCAAGCTGCACCTAAATATACGGGTATGCCACGTGACACCCAGCTTGCAAATAAATAAATAATCCAAAATAATAACAAAAAAATAAAAAAGATATGTTCCCAACTGCACCATATTCCATTTGCCGCCTACAGCTAAAGCTTAATAGCGGCTTCTGTGCATGACTCAACCAGTAACCCCTGGAACAGTAACTAAGCTGCCGATTCCTTGGATTTAAAACGGTCTAACCGTACCTGTTCATTTTATACAGCCTCGAGACCACTCGTGAACATTCTGCCATTCTTGGGAAGCTCGCAAATCTGGACCGGGTACCTGCATTCATGGCCCCGGCATAAAACGGTCTCCTCCTTTCCACGAACTGTGGCCACACCAATGCGCTTGAGCAAGCGGGCACCGGCAAGTAAGTTTATAAACCGGTCGCCATGAGAACAAACTTAGCTGTAACCTTAGCCCCATTGATTGGGACTCCCCTAGTATTATAGCCACTCTCAACAACACTTATGTCACCACTTACAGGGTCCCTGATTTTCAGCCCTGATGAAGGCAGACTCTACCTCACCCCACCACTGCCGAAACGTGACAACTACAGGGAACAGTGATATACCTGTACAATAGCCAAGTTGAAACCTCTGCTACCAACCAACATTTGATCACGTTGGCTAATGATCAGATATCTTGTGTCAAAAGACCCTGCAACATTCATTGACTTTTTAATAAGGAAATAACTCTCAACTAAACAACTTTCTAGCACTAGATATGGCAACTTATGATGCATTCAAATCACTACTAAAACTACACATGCATCTATAACTTGTTCCCTACTTGCGGACAAACTTTGAAGCACTACTCGTCTAGAGATATTGGACTTAATTATCTCATATTATGTTGATTGCACATGTTAATTGTTCTCAATTTGTTTTCACATGCTAATTGTTCTCAATTTGCCCTCACAATGTGTTGAATGTCCCTTTCTTGAATGTAAACAGTCATTCAGAACAATTTTATGTTATTGTATTTTCTGTACTCACATATTCTAGCCACTCACTTCACAAAGCAGTAAAATATATTTTATGTATTGCTTGTACATCTCACTTCTTTACAAATTGTATAAAAGTTTTGTTTTGAGATGATGGTTATATATACCTAGTGGTTGATTCATTCCGTGATTGCTAAAATTAGGCAACACACGTCTCGTCCTCTTTAAACAACCCAAGAGAACAGGCCAAACACTCCGGTTGGCCTGTTTATCTTGAAACTTTGTGGTTACTACAAAACAGTAAAGGTACACACCTTGTTTCACACTTTAAGAGGGCCTGGGCCGAGCCCCGGCAGTCTCCAAAAATGGGTGCTCTGCCAGGGCTCCCCAGTTCCACCACACCAATATGCTAAACGCCCTAAGCTACTGGACACCCTGCACTTGCACTTGCAGACCGACCTCCCAAACAACCCAAACAAAGCCTTGTAAGCGCGCGAGAATGTTGTGGATCCCACAGCCTGCAACTTTCTCTCTTAGCCCCCAGTGTGATTTGCAAGCCACACGAGGAAGCACGCAAGAAATGTGTGGTTCCTACAGCCTGCAACTTTCTCTCTTAGCCCCCAGAGCGATTTGCAAGCTGCATGAGGAAACACGCAAGAAATGTGTGGTTCCCACTTCCCACAGTTTGCAATTTTGTCTCTCAGCCCCCAGTGCGTTGTGCAAACCTCGTAAGTAAGCGCGATAGAAAGTTGTGGTTCCCACAGTCTGCAACTTTGTCTCTCAGCCCCCAGTGAGATTTGCAAGCCTCGCAAGTAAGCGTGCTAGAAAGTTGTAGTTCCCACAGCCGGCAACTTTGTCTCTCAGCCCCCAGTGAGATTTGCAAGCCTCGCAAGTAAGCATGCGAGAAAGTTGTGGTTCCCTGTAATGGTTTTATGACACGGCACACTCCAGCCAGGACTCCATCCCCTGACGATGAATGTGGCGCACATCAAAAACGCTTTCTATCTTTAATCAACCACAGGTTCTTTTATTTGAGTAGGCCCCCAACCCGTCTTGCACCCACCTTTACAAACACCCCATGTCACAATGGACTAGGAACCAGGCCGGTGTGTATAAATCAGATATTTATTAATTTTATGGTTCAGTGAAAATAAAAGCAAAATCAAACAATTGGACAGCAGCCAGTGTTGTGGCAATACAAATGCAAAGATTCCCACAACAAAGTTAGTTCAAAACCCGCACAATCCTCATGAATCTTTAATGGCAAACAGGAAAAATGATTTTGAGAGCAATTGATAGCATTAACGTTAAGCCCTCCCCAGGTGACACTCACCCCCTCAAACATCAGCTGGCTTAATTCCCTTTTTATGGAAGGCAGTGGCAAGGAGTAAAGATAACGAGAGAAAAATCTAATTTAGAATACAACCCACCACCCCAAGATGGGAAGTCAGAAAGAAATGAAAACCTGATTTAGGAGCAAAACGGCAGAATCGGATTGGCTTATTTATTCACACAGTAGCTTATAACCGTGGTGGGACAGCTAGAAAGGAAATTTGTATTGATACACTTAAGGAGATATGAAAGCTTATGGACTACTAATCAGCACACCAGGGTAACATGGAAACAAGGTAGGAAAATCGATTTTGGGACAGAAAACAATGCAAAAGTAAAGCACATGTGGCAGAATGGAAATTCGTTTTCACACGGGTTTTGTGATGACAGGCAGCCACGGAAAGGGCTTAGCTTTCAAAATTAGAAATTGGTTTTAAAGATAAGGACAAAGGCACATACCGGATAGGATTCTAACAGAAAGGGATGCTCACAATGGGACTACAGTTTGGGTTTTTCAATGGGACAGATGCACATTAGGAATTCGTAGGAATGCGCAATACACGGGCCAATTCGGTTTTTGTAACACAAAGACTAATTCTATTGAGGCTATACTTTAACGGCTATAATTATCAAAGAAAGGCACTTGGCACGGGGTGATTAATTTCGAATTTCAACCAACTCACATCATGAATCTCTATATAGGGGAATTAATTGAGTTACTTAAAAATAATGCTAATGCTTTATACAGCCTACTGAAAAATATATCAAATGAATACGCTAACCTACACAGGCTAATAAAGATTCTTATATGGAAAGGTGAATGAATTATACTGGCAATTTGGAACTTTCAATGGAATGCAAGATTCAAAAGAGAGGGGTATGCAATTTGGGACTGGGGTTATTTGCTACTTCCAATGTAAGCATGGGTTTGGGATTCTGGAAAGACGACGAGGTCTCTGGTCACTCAGGACAGCTTGGGCAATGGATCGGGCACTGTGCTCTCCTGGATGGTATTATGGACAGCTAGGCCAGGGTCTGGGCACTGCACTCTCCTGGCTGGGGTCAGCTAGACCAGGGTCTGGTCACTTTGCCCTCTGGGATGGGGTGAGCTAGGCAAGGATCAGGCCACTGCACTGTCTTGGATGGGATCAGTTGCCTCCTCTCCTGTCCCCCCCAGATTCTTGTCTATGTCTGGAACTGGAATATGTGTATCTTGCTGTGGATGGATCTTGCTGTGGATGGATAGATCTCTTGTGTCTCTGTGTGCCCCCCTTATATAGCCTGAACTGGAGGCTTCCAGCCCTTTAAGATGAGTAGCAATATCCTAGAGATGGATGGGGATGCAGATTTTAATCAAACATCAATAATTCAGACGACACAAATAGCTTGGGAAAAGTTTGTCTGTTTTAATGCAAGTAACTAAAACAGGGAGTACAACGAACATCAGCAATCGCTCAATACTCAACTCTTCATAATTTCATTAAAAAGCTGGGTTCTTAAACCAAAAATTGGTCATAGATCACGGGTTGACCTGCGTCATTACCAACGTCATCCTACGTGGCAAACTTCTAAAACCTATTAGGAAGCAGGATTGCATCTAAGTGAATAACTAAGCATAGGTGTTATATTTGTATAGAGTAACGGAGAGAAATAATTGGATAGTCAACAACAGGTGGGCAACTAAGCACTCTCTTCAAAATGGCCACTATGAACGTCACTAAATGTACGACATCCCATTGGCTACACAAACTATAGGACCCCCAACTATGTGGTTCTCTACAATTGGTTGGCTACTAACACCCGTCAATAACTTTCCACCAAGTGAGCAGCTTGCAGACCGAACAACCAGGTGCGGGTAAACTTGTCTTGATACCAGCTTCCCACCAATTAAAAATACACTCCATCATCACCTCAATGGTTCAGTGTCAATTAGTGCTTTGAAGTTGGCCTTAAGTCTGTACTGTTCTCTGGGATTTTTTTAAGGAGCATGGGTACTGCCTGGCTTTCGTGCGTAGGTGTCATCTTCTCATGCGTACAACTTTCTTCCATCACGTGACTAGACACCACGATTTGAGCCTTTTTGTGTATTTGATTTTATTCTCCAATAGTCCTCCGACATCTTTTGTTTTCACTTGACCTTCTTGAACAGGAGCTTCTGTTCTTTCATGTTAAATGTACCCAATGTCAGCCAATTCTAGTTCTGATAAGACCTTGGCTTTCTTGGCTCAGTGAACTCCTTAGCTGAAATATATTCTGTTTAATTCAATTTGCTTTTGTAACTGTGACACTGACCTGAGGCCTTCCTCATTGTTCAAGACTGCTTTATACGTAGTGGAAACATTCATTCTTTATTTAATCCATATGTATCTATGAGGTATATATGTATATGTTGGAGCTTGCCGTGATCTAACTATTAAACGCATTTTCATGATTGTTTTGCTGCTTGTGTTTCATTGCATCTGTACACATTTTAAACTAAGTATCTTCATCTGGTTAAAGGCATAAGTATCTTCATCTTGATCCCAAGACATCACTTATTCTTGGTACTTCTTTGTTCTTCATAAACTGTCTGCCTCTCTGGTCTGGTTATCTTCTATATAGAGTTGATTCAGCTTTTTATGACGTCACCATTTATCCTGGTCATTCAGTTTCTTTGTTTCATCAAGAATTGCAGTCAAATGGCCATCATATTGTGTTGTATGTAGTTATGGTTTCCTCAAAGGGTACTTTACCTCCCATATTCTCTTAGGTATAGGTATTCTTATGGCTACTGCACAGAGTCGTTGCTCTTCTTCTTGCTTTCTTATTGGTGCAGTATACGTCACATATTTTGGTTCATACTTTTCAGGTAATGTAGGCAGAGTAGTTGGAGTGGGGGTACTTGACTCCTCCTCCACACTCCCCCCTCTGGGTGATTTATCGACCACTCTTACATCGTATTCTATTCCTAGACATCCTGTTCTGAAGAAGTGCCTCTTAGGGATCCATATTTTTATTACTCCCTTCAGGCATCCGGCTGATTTCACATGCTCCTCCGTGTTCCATGTCATGAGCATGCACTGTCCACTTGGACTGCAGTAGATCCATCTTCCCACATATTTCTTGTGGGCCTTTGGATACAGGAACTTCGATCCCTTGGGTGCATGGATACTAGACTTCACACAGTCTCTGATTTCTTCATCAGTCAGGCCCTTAGACTTTAATCCTGGTTCAACATTGATCATGATTTTCTTCCCTATGGCTTTCTTTTCTGCCTTCTTGCATTGTGAGATTATTATCTTTATCACACAAAATCCAAGCATCACTAATAATAGCAACGCTCCAAGAAATTTGAACATATCTGCCATCCATTATGGAACCCAAGTGAAGAGTGATCGAATCCAGCTGTCATCAGCAATATATTCTACTTCTTCTATCATCTGTCCATGGAGTTTCGTCATCATGTATATGGCCTCTGTCAAAGTTCCATTCTCGTCATCGTGAGAAGGTATAAATGTGCAACATGATTCTCCAATTTTGGCACAAACACCTCCATCCATGGCTATAATCATGCCCAGGACATATCTGTTCTGGAGAGCCATTAGTCTTACAGCTCTCAGTTATTCTCTGATTGCATTGCATCATTTTATAGTTGTTTTAATTGATCTGCAAGTCCAAAAGGGATCCATGATTACTGCTGTTGCATGCATCATTCCAGGTGCATCTAATATTTGTCCACAGTTCTGATGTTCCCTAATGTTTCTTGTACCACTGTTCCTGAAGCATAACTTAGAACTTTCTAATGGTACTATCTGCAAGGGTGCTCCTCTGTCTTCGACCCATATCAGTAGTTTAGCAAGTCTTCACTACTATGGCTTGCAGCCATTCTGCACTATGTCAATAGTAGGTTGACAACAGCAAATAACTACCCAGACTCTGCAGATCACCACTACTTTTTCTCATCCGTCTGTTGACAGTACTGTTCCCCAAATTTGCATTTGTCCTCTGTTCCTCCATCTTTGAGTGTCTTCTGCAGATTTCCCTTTGACATCAAGTTTTTTGTTCACTTCCCATCTAATGCCAGCACCTTTCACTCTGGGTTTCTCATATCTGAACAGATGAGTTCTCGTATGGGCTCTGTTTCTTGTCTTTATATCTTGTATGTAGTCATCTTCATCTGGATCTGTTTTTTGATTTACCCATTTAAGAGAAGCATCACTTCCCATAAATTGTCTCTTGTTTTGCAAAGTGCTATTTGCGAAAGGCAATGAGCTGTCTGGACATCAATTTCAATTGCTATGAAGATCTTTGACTTCCCCATGCTGTATGGCAGGAGTGTACATCTGAAGCATTCTTCATCTGACAATCTTCTTCCAACTTCTTTCATGTGTTGGTACCATATGTTGTTTCCCAAGTGTGCTGTGATGTCTAGATAATCGTACAGTTCATAATTGTCTTATTTGGTGTTTCGATTAATTCTCAGTCTTCATGTAGTTTTCGATAACCACATCTCTGAATACATTGGTATAACTTCTTCTGGCTGGTCGACTTGGAGGAACATCCATCCGGGTTCCCTGAGTAGAAGAAAGTTCAGCATGTCTTTCTTTATCTCTCTGTTTTTTCCTGGCAATAGCTAAAATCGGCCATGTAGATTCTGCTATCATCTCTGCACGTGATTTTTCTGTGGGACTTGTGCTTGGGCTTCTTGTCACTGGACCAGGTGTGTCTGCATGCATTATCTGTGTGGGCCTGACCTTTGTCAACCTCTTATTTTGCCTGTGCCGCCAACCCTGTCTCCGGCGTTCAAAAGTAGTGCGTGAAACAAGCGCTGTGTGAGATGTATTACTGATAACATCCATTTTGATCTCAGGTACATGTCCATTTTTTCTAGGTACGGGAATGACTATGAATGGCCTTGGTTGCCTTGTTGTTGCCACGTTTACCTTTTCCTTCTGCTCAGAAACATATACAGGATTTTTTGCATCATGTGATCCTATATAAAAAGCAGTTCTAACTGTCAGTGAAAGCAATATGAGAATGAATACAATACATGTGGAAACAATGCAGTGGTAGTTTGACCTACAACATCTGCTTCTTGGACAATTTGCTTGTTTGTCCTCTTGGGGCAACAGAAAGTTGCTGCTTTGATTACCCATCTTGAACATTTGATGCTAAGGAAGGAAAAGCACTTTTTAATGACACTGCATTTTTGAGATTTTTTCTGGAAGTTTGTTGTCTTCTTCAGCATTCATCCTCGATCAACTAGCTGCTTTCTGGAATGAATTCCTTCACCAGTCACGGTGCAAATGTTCCTTTATCATGACAAAAGATGATTTCTATAAATTCTGCTTCATTAACCAGTTCGCAATCAATGCCTCGAATTTGCTTCAGTCCAGTTGACATTGTAGCTTCCCTGTCAGCATGAACAAAGTTTTAAGTTTTTATCACTTCTTCGATCTGTCCTTTGAAGGAATGTTTCTACACAGCTCTGTGATTTCCTTTAGAATAGATCGCCACCAGGATGATGATTCCTTCCAGGATGACATTCAAATTTGCAGTATTTCTTGGGTCTCTAAGAAAAGTGACCACATCCGTGTTTCTTCCAACGAGATGCGGGTAGTCTTCAATTAAATGAAAGAACACCACACTGACCAGTCTATGTGCTGTGTCAGGTGATAGGGGCATTTGTGTTTTCCTCACTGAACTCAGGCGACTTTGAAAACTCTTCAGTGATGATTATGAGCAATCTTCTAACAATATTTTCGTTGTCAGCATTACCAATACAATCTGGAATGCGGCAAGTTCTCCCCACCAGTGACGGATACGAACGTAACACCAACTCAAAACACGTAAGTATATGCCTAGAGAGGTCATCACGGGTAACACCATGAGTAACACTGAACAAGAGCTCTGTATAGAATGAATCAGAGTACTGTATCCTTTTCCAATTGCTGTGTCCATGATCAAAATTTGGCATATCCTTATTCTTATCAATGCTTTAGTGTGCCTCAGTCCAAAGTTAATAAACCTTTCTCAGTTTTCTTGTTATCAAGTCTTAATCATGCCTTAGTCCAAAGTCAATAAGCTACTGTGGCTTTCAAGAATGCAGATCTTCTTTGACTCTGCAACTAGGGTGCACAGAGTGTTCGAATGTGTCCTTTTACCCTTTTATTTATAGCTGAAAAGGGAGTGTCCAAATTAAGCCACAGTCCAACTAAAAAGTTCTTCAAGCTTTCCACTTGTCGGGTTATGCGTCCTTTTTCCTCATCATGGATCTCGTCTGCACGTGCTGTGGTTCTTCCCCGATGTTTGTAGCTTCTTCGCGGTGGGGTGTAAGCAGAGGCGTCTCTCCGGCATAGATTTTAGTGTCTCCCAGGAAGAGCCAAGATCGCCTACCCTGCACTTTGACAGCAGAGGAGTGACGTCCTCGACAATGAAAGGACTCTGAAAGCGGGGCTCGTCCCACTCTTTCCTTGTGTGGTTGCGGATCAAGACTGTGTCTCCTGGGTAGATTCTTGGATGTAGAAATTCAGGAGTTTGGATTGTTGAAGCATCTCCTTCTGTGTTCTATACTGCTTTACACCCTCGTCTCTGCAACTGTCCTGAAATCACAGAAAAACTAGATGTCAAACAGTTCAAGTAGTTTTGCAATTCAAGTCCTAACACTTCTGAAGTTGGCTGAGCATCACTTCTAACTTGAGATGGTGGCATTAAAGGAGTCCTCATTCGACTGCCTGTCACGATTTTGTGGCGTAAAATGGTGGTCAGAACCGGGTTGGTTCCTTAATGCATACAATGCCAGTGGGTGGCAGTGCAACCACCCTTTTTTCAAAGTAAGCTTTAACTCAGCTATTCTTTCCTTTAACAGGCCGTTGAGCTTTTCACAGATACCATTTCCTTGTGGATGATAAGCTGAAGAAAATGTGTGTTTTATACCAAGCAGCAAGGTGATCTGCTCAGAAATTGTATTAACAAAGTGAGGTCCATTATCCAATCTCATTACTTCACACACACCCCATCTAGGAAACACTTCACACACCAAGTACCTGGCTGCACAGGTAGAGTCTGGGTGTGTACATGGACTTACCTCTATCCATCTGGAAATGGAAATTGGACATACTACAACTAATAGGTATCTATATCCATTACAAACGTGTACCATGTCAACATAGTTGATATGCAAGAGCTGAAAAGGACCATTGGGTCTTGGGATGACCCCCCCCACTATGCGCAGTGTATGCCCAGCTGTGAATTGCTGGCAAATAATACAATTTACCATAAAAAATGCAACATGCTCTATTAGGTTTGTTACAAACCAATCCTCAGCAATAGTTACAGCAAGATTCTCCGTAGTTGTATGTGCTGGGTAGTGTAGCTGTTCCAGCGATACCCTTAGTAAGGCTATAGGCATCCCTCGTTTACCAGTGCTGTCTTGTCACCACAATGCTTCAGAGGGGTTTAAAGAAAACACTCTTTGCTTCCATAAGTTCTTTTCCTCTTGGAGTGCCTTACCTTAGCGCTCCACTATTTATGTTTTAAGCATATGATTATATCCCTCATCCACACTTGTCATCACAGTCATTCTTTCATTCACATCAATGGTTTGGACATTCATCATTCCTATATCTGTATTTGCTATGCGCTTGGTTTCAGCGTCTACTGCTTGATTTCGGTGCAAGATAAAATCTGTCCCTTTTGTGTGAGCTGCAAATTTATTGACTGCTATGCCCACTGGGAGTTGTAGTACCTTAATAAGCCTGTCCAATAAGGCTGCATGCTGCACTGGCATGCCGTCTGCTCAGAGGTAGCCCCTCCTTTTCCAGCACATTAATCCTGCGTGCACTGTCAACATCACATAGGCGGAGTCGCTGTACACTGTCACTTCCTGGTCTGTGTGATTCTCGACTGCGAGTATCAACGCCAATAATTCTGCAGCTTGCGCTAAATAACAGGATGGCAATCGAGTACTAACAAGCACTCAAAATTCTCCATTTTCCAAATCATTCACTACCGCAGCACCTGTATATCTGTGACCGTCATTTTGATCGATCCTTGAAGAACCATCAATAAAGACAATCTCTCCCCTGCCAGTGCATTCTCCTTTACCATAAGGAGCTCATCACAGAACTCTTCATAGTTCGCACAATCGTGTATAGGTTCTCCTTCGGTAATAGGCTGAGCAATAAACATAGCTGGATTCACTATTTTACCTCAGACTTTTTCAATCGTTGGAGTCAATATGATTACCTCATAGGCCCTTTGAATAGTCAACATGCCTTTTGGTTTTTCTAAAATTGCATGGTCAACAAGTAACGTCATGGAGCATCCCATCACTATGTTTGTAGCCTTTTCTTTAGCGAACGCGGTGGCTGCTAAATTTTGTTCGCATGGACAGTGACCAGTCTCCAAAATTCCACTCTAATATGTAAGGGGTTTGTACCCCAATGTAGTTCTCTGTGTGAGCACTGCTGTCATAAAAGTACCATCTGTGTGGAAGAATAAAAATAATACCTCTGCATAATTGGAAAAGCCCTAAAACTGGAGCCGTGCAAATGTTTTTTTTTTCAATTCTTCAAACTCTTCTTCCATTGCCTCAATCCACACGATTTTCTCTTTTGTTGCCTGTGCTTTCTTCAAGACCTGTCAGAGCAGCCTAGTATAAGAGCTGTAGTCAAAGACCCATGCTCTGACATAAATACATAGTCCTAGAAAACTCTGCACCTGTTTTATCATGTGTGGCTTAGCTGTTTTTAAAATGGCCTCAGCTCTTGATATGATATGATATTCTATTTATATTGCGCTCGTACACAAGTGTTTCAGAGCACAACCAAGCAAAGGGAGGGGAACAAGGGAGAACAAAATATAAAAAACAATGATCTTACTAGGCCCAATGTCATTAAGAACACGCAAGTGCATGGAGAAGGTAAAAAGGGGGAAAGTGCATGTAAGGGGGAGAAGTGGAAAGTGCAGAACAGAGGAGAGAAAAGAATAAAGAATAAGTTAAATACATAAATACAGGTAATGAAAAGGTGGTAGTGCAGCCAGCAAGTGGCAAGTGCAAGATTAGTGAGATATGGTATATCTGATAAGTGCAGAAGAAGAGTGAGGGACTGTATGGGTACAGATACAAAACCCAGGGAAATGGGAGGCCCGGAGGCAGTGCAGGAGAGAGGCAGGGTGAGCAGGTAACTGGGCCCAAATGACAGAGGGTGTCCAGGTGCACAGTGCCAAGAGAGAAAACAGGTCAGCAGGGTTCCGGAACCAGAGTTTCAGGAGTAACTTTCTTTCCCTCATGTGAAATCAATTTGCCGATGTGCAACACTTCTTGTTGACAATATTGTAACTTTTCCTCGTCAACCTTATATCCTTTGTCAGCATGTATAATCATTAGCTGAGCAGAATCGCGTTTGCATTCTTCCTCTGTGGTGCTGCAAACTAAAATGTTATCTACGTATTGCAACACGCTTTCTAAAGCAATATTGCTCAAGTCCATCTGGAGGACTCTATTAAATATTGATGGGGATTCACGGTACCCCTGGGGCAGCCTCGTGCTTTTAATCTCACTTGTCTAACAGTGAATGATGTCAAATCTTGTGAGTCTTTGTGCATTGGGATTGAGAAAAACGCATTTTTCAAGTCAATCACTGTGAAATATTGTGCATCAACAGGTATATTACATAGAATCATAGACGGGTTCGGGACTAGAGGGAACTCAGCCTCTACAATCTTATTTTTTGTGCAAAGGTCTTGGATTAGCCTCCACAACCCCCCTTTCCCTTTTTTCACTGGGTAAATCGAAGTATTACATTGTGACTCTGACGTCACTAAGATACCTTGGTCCATCATGGCGGAAATCATCTTGAAAATTCCTACATCTGCCTCTCGAGACATGGGATATTGCCGTGCTCGAGGCAAAATTGCTCCTGGTTTCAATTTAATCTTCACTTCCCCAACTCCTTTCAGTAAGCCTATGTCATATGGGCCAGTGGTCCATACTGAAATTGGCCTTTCGCCATATCTTTGTCAAAGTATTCAGGACGTTTCTTTGTTAACATCATTCTCTGCGGGACCTCTCTCTTAATCGCCTTGACCCAATAAGTAATGCACATTTCAAATATCACAAAATCGTCAGATCTGTCATCCCCAAACAAATCGTCATCAGTGACATCAGTAACTCTGCAGCCTTCCTCAATGGCAATTATTGTGCTCCATTGTCTACCCTTCTCATTAGTTGCATCAAGCAAAGCCATATTTCCTCGGACTATAGCTGCTTCTAAGGCTAATGGGGACATTTGCCCCTCTTCTTCATCCATATGTATCTGTGATCTAAATAGAAACACATCTGGTATTCTCATGGTTCTCCCTACTAGACCTGGCAGCCATGTTAACAGAATGCGTATCCCATAATGGAACACTTCGGGTTCCAAAGGTATCGCTCTAGGCGCTATTTGCCCTGCGTATGCCCTGATCATTTCGCACACGTTTAAATAATGCATTCCCAGTGTTGAGCATAATATGCCATCATCTGCAAACGAAATGGTCATATTCATTTGTGTCATTAAATCTCATCCTAATATGTTGGCAGGTGTTTGACTCGAATAAAGCAGTTGCACCTTCATATCACATTCTCCTATAGAGACTGGTAATTCTTCTGTAAAAGGAACACGACTTGTTGCTCCTGTAAAGCCCTGAGTATTCATCGCATTGCCAGACATTGAAAATGTGCCCTCACGTATACACGAGTGTTTTGCACCCGTGTTCACTAAGAAGGAAAAAGCTTTGCCGCCTACAAATACGTGTACCCATGGCTGCTCATGAGGATTCGGCATAATAGATAGGACTGAACACATCAGGTCTCTCAGTGAGCTGTCCTACTGCAGGTACATCCTCACTCCATCACTCGTGAATGGATATCCTCCATCACCAGTGACACCTCCTATTCTACGCGTCATAGGTTGCTCTGTGTTTGTGTTCTGCTGAAGTTGCATACGAGATTGCTGCGATTGTCCTTGCAGTTGATTACCTGTCACTTATTGTGGTTGCAAGCCTTGTTGCACTCTCTGCGCTTGCTGCTGAACTGTTTGATCTTGCGCAACTCCATTTCTGCTCTGCTGCAAATATGCAGGTGGATTTGGCATTCCCTGTCTTGAAAACTGAGCATTCTGAACCATCTCTTGGCTTCTACACATACGAGCTATGTGCCCTGTCATTCCACACGCCCAACATGCAAGCAGTTGTCTCCCCATCTGCCCATATTGCATGTTTTGATTACCATTTTGCATATTCTGAAACCCTTGTTGTCCATTCTGAAAACTTCCCTGATTATTCTGTCAATACCCTTGATTATCTTTCCAACCTCTCCCTCGATATCCCCTTTCTCTTGGAGCATATCCATTATTTGTCTGATCAAACTGTCTTTGGTTATTTACTTGCGGCATAGGTACTGCCTGCTGCAAGTTTGATCCACCCACTTTAGTTAACATTGCCCTTTCATTGGCATACTTGGATAACTTTTTCTGTACTAACTTTGCTTCTTCACCTTTTCGTGCATCGTCCTTTTTGCGATTCTTATCCTGCAGGAGTCTGCAATAATATGCAATAGTCATCATTGACGTGTAACGCTTAAAAGTTGGCATACAATTCTATTGGTTCAGGAAAGGTAACTTTACTATAGGTACTATATTTGTGTATGGTAATGGAGTAAGGGGTTTGGGTAAACACTGTCAGGTGGGGCATCTAAGCCCTACCTTCAAACTAACTACTGTAGCCGTCACTAAAAGTACAACCTCTCATTGGTTCTACTTACTATAGGACCCTAGATTACTTGGTCCCTTGTGATTGGGTTGGTACCAACCCCACCCGTACTTTCCCACTTCACTTAGCAGCATGCAGAATAATGAGGCCAGGTGCAGGGAATACGCCTGTACCCCAGATTTCCTTCAATTTATGTTACAGCCATTCATCACCTTAGTGGCCATGTGTCAATTACTGCCTTGTAGTTTGGCCTTGTGTCTGACTCT
Source organism: Ambystoma mexicanum (assembly GCF_040938575.1). Taxonomy (NCBI): domain Eukaryota; kingdom Metazoa; phylum Chordata; class Amphibia; order Caudata; family Ambystomatidae; genus Ambystoma; species Ambystoma mexicanum. The sequence goes on from NC_090934.1 coordinate 247,192,212, forward strand.
TGGTCTGAGAAAGTTAAGGAGGATGGGTATGATAAGGCTCCATGCGTAGGTGTGAAAGGCTTACTTCTGCTCGCTCGGCTGGTCACAAGGTTCAGACACCGTGAATTTGCCCTTTTCTTTATTTTTGTTTCACTCACCACCTGCCTTCGGCTTCTTATCTTGACCCTTCAGAGCAGTATATTCTGTTCTTTGCTTTAATTAATTGTAGCCACTGTTCGTCCATTTTGACAGATACAACCTTGGTTCTCCAGGCATGATTTGCTTCTGCTGAGTTTCGTTTCTGCCGCTCTATTCTTGGTTTCGCTACATATGAAACTTTTCTTGTGTGGCCTTTTAGTAACCTTTTGGTTGATTCTGCTTCTTGTGCAAAGTGGAAATATAATTATATAACGTACTTCTTTGAGGTAGATTATGTATAGTGGAGCTAGCCGCACTATCTTTCTACTAAGCATAGCAAGCCGCACAATTTTCTTAGCCTTCTTGTGGTTCCAAGCATATGTACATGTGTGAACTTGGTTGAATATCTTCATTTTGCTCATGGCTTAAGCTTCTTACATTTGACATCATCCTTTCACTTTAGGTTCATAATGTCCTTGTCTCATGGCGTTTCGTCTCTCTTTACGTCATTCTCCTATCGTCATTTCCTCTATATGTGAGTCAGGCCAGGTTCTTGTGACATCACCATTCGTCTTCCATTAAGACCTTTTTGGTTTCTTCAAGGACTGTATTTAGATGAACTTCATTTAGTTTTATTGGTTGATATGGCTTCCTCAATGGATACCTTACTGTCCATGGTTTCCTTGGTACTGGTACTTCAATAGGTGCTGTTCTTCTGATAGGTACTGGACAGAGCCCCACTGAGGCTCTCTGCTGGTTTATTTGCTCACATATCTCGGTGTGAACGTTCCTGGCACTTCAAAATGGACAGTTGGAGTGCGGGCTATACTTGGGACCTCCTCTACACTTGGTACTTCTTTGTTCTTCATAAATCGTCTGCCTCTCTGGTCTGGTTATCTTCTAAATGGAGTTAATTCAGTTTTGTATGACGTCACCATTCATCCTGGTCATTCAGTTTCTTTGTTTCATCAGGAATCGCGTTCAAATGGCCATCATATTGTCTTGGATGGTGGTATGGTTTCCTCAATGGGTACTCTACTTGCCATATTCCCTTAGGTATAGGTATTCTTATGGGTACTGCACAGAGTCGTTGCTCGACTTCTTGCTTTCTTATTGGTGCAGTATATGTCACATACTTTGGTTCATACTTTTCAGGTAATGTAAACGGGGCAGTTGGAGTGGGGGTCTTGGTTCCTCCTCTACAACCCCAAATTACATCATTCATTTTACAATCTGGGGGTAGTACTCTGGAATTACTCCTATCATGGGATATGACAGTCTGTTATTCCTCCCTCAGCCCCCTAGGCCTATTGGTTCAGGGGAGAGAACATAATTTGTCTGTTTGTATTTATGACATGCCTTTGTTTCTTATGTCCACTTTTCAGCAAAAATGAGTTATGGATCATAACGCCAAACTTATAATAGCCCCGCCATAAGAAGTGAATATGCGGTTTCAATGTGTCGCAGGGAATTAAACAAGCTGACCGCCAACTCCATGCGAGGTAGCATAGCCCTCTTTGGTACAGTTTTGCCCTTTTCTTTAAATGTATAACTGCTAAAATTCTGCCAATGATTACGCATGTTCATAACATCACTTTCCATCTTCCCACCTGGTTTTATATTTGTACCATTTTTAAATCAACCCGCAAGGCATCTTTCCTGACGATTTCAGTTCCCAAAGTGCTAGAAATGGTATGTAGTAATAAAATCACGGCAAAAATGTCACCTTTACAAAAAATCGCTGCAAAAATGCTGTGGTTCGACCCGGTAAAGGTGTACCCCATTATACCATTTAAGGGGAGTGGGGCAAAACCACAGCCTTTTTGCCGCGATTCTTTGTATAAACGGCCATTTTTGCTGCGATTTTAACACATGGAACCCGAGAAACATGCACTTGGTCTCTTTACATCAGCTGAAAAATCACATGGAAAACTAGCATCACAACAAAATTATTACTTACTGTCAAGGTGAGATACAGTCCAGCGGAGAAGCAGCATGATCTCCTTCCTCCCCTTAGTGGTCTTGGCGCCTGGATTGTATAAGCACAGGACACCGCGACCCCCATGGGGAAAGAGGGTTAGGATCCACGGATTGGATAGGTTGGGGGTTTTAGGAAAACCAGATTGAGGGTTAGGGAGAGGTAGTGGATGGGTAAGGGGTTACAGGTAAGGCATGCTCCTCGGCTCTTGTTCAGTGAGATTATTCAGTAGACGTTGTGCTGGTATGCTACTTGGGTCAACTCCAGCAGCTTTGAGTGCTCACATGCATTCATATACACCACACTCATACATCCACCCCTTGGAGCGTAGCACTCAGTTATAAACCTGCACTGAGTAATGTCCCCCTATTCCTGGTGAGGGTGAGCCCCCCAGAATATCTGCAGTGTAGCACTTCCTGGCTACACCTTATGCATGTTCAAGCAAATGCACACTTTTAATGCTAAAACAGATGTAGTGGCACACCTTGGTGCTTAAACAGGAATGAGCACTGGCAGTGGCGCACCTATGGTGCTTTGACATTAATAACCAAAACAAGAGCTCTGATGCTTGAGCAACATATGCACAGAGCTCCAATTGAGTAAAAGAAGAAGGAAACACTTAGCTCTGGCTTCCTACTACTTTCGTTCTCCGTAGGCTGTCTTGTGGTCTGTAGCCCTGAGATCCCTGGACTAGTGGGCGGTGGGCACCTGACAAAAAGGAAAACAGTTAACATGCAACCTTATTATGTTTCAGGGTGCTTTCATTTTCATTAGGATTAGGGATGTGCCCGCGACTGTGCGAGCGTACACCGCAAGCAGTTAGTGTTAGTTCTCAAGCGGTTTCTATAGACACGTTCTTTCCCCATGCGCACTGCAACTATCCAAATTATGCCTCAGGCAACCGAAGCACCTCCCGTGGGAGTCAGGCACTCAGACTAGTATTAACAGCATGCTCCGGTCAAAGAAGAATAGACGAAGCACTCACCTTTTTAAGATGCAGGGCCTGAGGTTGACTTCGGGCGAGGACTGGCCCCGCAACAGGCTTCGGTTCAGGAGCCCTTCAGAATGCATCCGCTCGGTAAGGAAGTTGAGCGTGAACAAGCATTCGAGGCTTGCCCAATGCGTAGAGGCCCTTCTGCACATGTGCGTTGGTTTTGGGCATTGGCCTGGGCGTCGCCCAGCTCGTTTGTAGGCCCTGTGTGCTAATTGTTTCATAAGAGGTGTCTGGCTGCTGGGGATGTAGTTCTCAGGCCCAGGCCTGCTGGGGCATGTGGTTTCTTCCTGGCTTTGTTCCTTCTGGGTCTTCTGCCAGCAAATGTCAGTCTGCTACACCCAAAGCACCTGCAAAAAGGGCAGAGGTGGCACCTGCTAAATGAAACAGCCCCCACAATGCCTCCAATCACTTTACCCTTGTCTCTTCTCTTGGGCTTTAAGGCACTTATTCAGAGTGCTGTGAAAAATGTCTTAAATGAAGAAGTCCTTTAAAGTCAATCTGAATGATCAGTCACATGTGGGGGTGGTGCTGCAACCCCCCCCACCATAGCAAACTGTCTCCTCCTGGCTCGGCTAGCAAAAAAAGAACGTGACTTCCAGGAGATACAGTACTTCTAATTGAGTTTTTTTTAGGCCTGTGCCAAACTGGTTTTACTGGTTCTCAAAGTAGTTGAAGTCCCGTGGGGAAGAATATAATGTAAATATGTAGCCAAACCCCCCAGCCACACATATGCACTGACATTTCTGTGCAAGCACCAGCTGCCATTTCACAATTAGTTTTAAATGTAATTTTCTCTTATTTCCCTTCATACGTATGCAAGCAATATTTCATTTACTGTACAGATGCGGTTCTGTCGGTTTTGAGTGGGTTTTCATGTACTTTGGTTCATGGACACAAAGGGGTCCTGCACGGGGTTCTTTGATTGGACACATAATAAAGAAGGAAAATCATGCCGTTTCTTTCATTTACAATGTTTGGAGCGCGGTGGTTCACATCAAATGGAAACAAAAACTGTGTTGGGTTGAGATGTAGAAATCTTTGCCCTTCATGTGATTTATCAGTAAGACAATGCTGGTCTGGGGATGTATTGCCTAACTTTAGGCAATCAGGTGGAATAAAGCATGCATGGCTGTTTTGCTTTTTTCCAATGCAGTGTCTAATTTTGTGGTATTTCAGATGAAAAGAAAGAACAAATGCATGGTCGTCTTGAATGCTGTGCGCAACTTTGGTATCCAGATGACAGAACGGCAGATGTAGAACCATTCTGAATGCAGGTCATTTTCTAATGATTGAAATGAAAGGAAAGCAAATGCAGAGCCATTCCTTGGGTGGCAGTGCTCAATGCTTGCCAAACATGTGCCAGGAAGACAAACCACAGCCGTTTTTGTGGCACTGTTTAAATGCAGTTTTTGGGTGATGGGGATTTCTGCTTAGGCCCTAAAATGCACCCACATCATCATGCAACTTTGTCTCTCAGCCCCTAGTGAGATTTGCAAGCCGCGCAATGAATAGCAAGAGAAAGTTGTGGTTCGCACAGCCTGAAACTTTCTCTCTTAGCCCCAAGTCAGATGTTCAAGCCTCGCAAGTAAGCGTGCAAGAAAGTTGTGGTTCCCACAGCCTGCCACTTTCTCTCTCAGCACCAGGTGAGATTTGCAAACCGTGCAAGGGAAAGTTGCGTCCTCAAGCACATCTCTGATAAAAGGGTCTGAGGTGCAGCTTGCGTCATTCTAATGTAGCATCCCTGCACAACGCACCCAGTACCCTGCAGTGGAGTCTGCTATGCACCCCACAGCACACCGAGAAGGCCATAATATTAAACATTTGCACGGATTCCAAAAAGTGTGCAAATACTTTGATAATATAGAATTGAGCAACCAGTGTTTGCCAGAATCGATATCTGGGACGAAAATAAATCATACTGTTTTTTGTACCATGTTTGTTGCATAACATAAAAAGAAATCTGTTTGCTACATTTCTATTCATGTTACTCATCAAACAGAGTAAATAAAACAGTCAGTTTCCCTTTTGCCCTTGTGAAAAAGTGTTTAGATAATACAAATTGGGGCTATATCTATTTGCTCCATTCCCAATTATCTAAACAGTAAAATCGGTGCTAAACTCATTTGCTGCACTTTTTTGGCACCAGTGAAAATCTTTGATAATCTGGCCCCAGGCAGACAGTGAAGCCAAGGAAAGTTACTGATTCTTATAATACGCAAAGTCACCTTATAGTTTTGCATGTGTTGGAAATTAGAGGTATATGTTCATGAGGCAACGAGCCTCATTACGAGTTTGGCTAACGCCAAACTAGCTACTAGCACAGCCACCCGCGATTGGGCAATAACCGGCCCATTACGAGTTGAATTGGCCCGTAATTGCCCATTCGCGGGTGGCGGTATTGTTGGGCTCCCAATCCCCATTCGGCCCCATAAGACCTGGTGGGCTACCATGCACCCGCGAGCAGAACTCGTAATTCGGCGGTACGGTATGAATGGTGCCTTGCCAGCACCGTTCATACCATATCCGCCAACATTATAATGAGGACAAATGTGTCCTTTTCGGATTCCATTGTTTTTGTAGCATATTTCAGAATAGTGTTCTTTCCTATTCGCATGGTTATACCTTCAGTATCGCTGCCATTTTTTAATAGCATCATTTGTGTTATGCCCACAGAGTACTTTCTGTGTACTTCCTGTCTCCTTATGCCCACTATGTTGGAAAGTGTGATTATTATTGTAATTTCTTTTTACTTCCATAAGAAGAATGCCTTTGTCAAGCGAAGGAAAACAACCTGGGGCCATATTATCAAAGAATTGCACCCAAGTTGATTCTCAGCTCAGAGTGTACCTGTTCAAGGTAACACCTGCAACTGTGTGTCTGCATTATAACCGCATGTGAACCACCATAACTATGAGAGTGCTCCTTTCCCAACTTCAGCTCTGATTTGAACAACTTTGTTGCCAGCCACTGTTTGGCTCATGAGACCTCTGCTCTTCTCAGCCATCAATTTTTGGTTCGTCATCAGCTTTGCCAGACAACGTGTTCAAAGACCACGGTTGTGCACTTCTGGAGCTATGAATTAGTTTGAATTTAGGAGAATTATTTGTGTCTGCCGTGCTGGTGTTACTCCCGGTCAGGGGGAGGAATGTCATTTTCAACAATGCGACCTTGGCAGTGGTCCTGTTCCACATACGGCAATTTCTGGTCCACTCTGTATTCAGCTTAGCCATGGCTTTCTGAGATCATTGTGACCTACTGCGACTTCCTGAGACATAGTCTGGTTTCTACTGTATGTGGTTTTCCATAGAATCCACAGGAATAGTGGGCATCTGCAAACATTTACATGAAAGCTTCTGGCTTCTTGCAGTTTCTGCCTTGCTGCGATAAGCTAATGACAAAATAATAAACACAGAGGCAGGATGTACATGTTACTGTCCTCTAACTTATAGAACTGTACTCATGTGTTCTTCATGTGTTTTGGGTGCAGGAGTGTGTCCCGATGTGCGGATAGCACGTGTGCTTCATGTCTAATGCTGCTATGTCATGTTTTCTCTAATGACTAGTTGCATGGCTTCTTGGCGCTTAGTCGAGACTGTCAATGGAGATGTCTTTCATTTCAACCTGCAGGTCTTTGTCCACCTTGCCTAAGGTTTGCTGTGCCCTTGGGTTGTGAGGTTGACTGAGAGGGTACCTTTCATTCTATTTCTCCATTGTACTCGCAGTGGGGATTGGTGCGAGCTCATGCGATCGGTGGCCATGTTGTCTTTGATGATTCTTCCGGTTCGAGTGTCTTGCGGGTAAGGGACCAGGACCGGATTTCGACCTTCCCTCTTCAGTCCCCCGCTCTGGTCGACTTGTCAACCACATCACGTTAAAATCACGGATCGTCTATCAATCGCCATATCTTTGTAATTCCTGCGAGGTGTCCATAGTAGTTCACATGATCGTCGAAACGACCAGCACATGTAGGCACATCCTCCTTCAGGTTTGCGCCATACCCACTTCCTCTCATATTTCTTTGGGTTACATGGATTGTTAACCCCTATTCCAGCCTGAAATAGATCAAACTACGCTATTCTTTCTCTTAGTCTGTCTCTTTCTTTCACAATATCATCCATTGCCCCATCAATGCTCATATCCATAAGAAATTGCATTCCTATTGCTTCTTCTCCTGTTTTCTTGCACCTTCCGATACAAATCTTAATCCCAAACAGGGATGCTGCTCCTAATGCCAGAGCTCCAACTATCACCTTCAGCCCGCCTGCCAACCAAGATGGCATCCATGACCAGAGGTATGCTAGCCAGCTCTTATTCTTCCCAGTTCTGCGTGCTTCATCCTCCATCTTCATATGCATCTGAGCTAATTGTGCAACCGTGTCTGTCAGCATTCCGTTATCTTCATCGTTTGACGGTATGAACGTGCAATATGAACTCCCTATCTTTGCGCAAACTCCTCCCTTCATAGCTATGAGGCGGTCCAGGACATACCTATTCTGGAGTGCCACCAGTCTTATCGCTCCGAGATCTTCTTTTATGGTGATGAACCCTTTCACTGTTGAGTTTATAGTTACCATCAACTCCCAACAAGTGATCTCTAACCATTTGGCATTAGTGTATACTTGAATTCCAGGGATCAGTGATGCAAGGAAATGTGGATTCTACTGGTGTGATGCTGGTACTTCATCCAATGCTGCTTCTGATTTGATGGAGAAATAATCTCCCCCTCTTTTCAATCTGCTCAGTCCCTTCTGTGTCACTGCATTATCTGATGGGGCAGGTGATATTGTATCCAGTGACCTCTTTCTTCTCCTGTTGTTTTCCATTTTTGGGAAGTCGTCAATCTTCATGTCTTTCTTGGGTTCTACGAGTGAGGGCATGTTGATGTGTACTAGGGAACATAGTCCTCCCTAGTCTGGTGGTACTTTCGCATATGCTTTAGATCCACAAGCCCAATAGTGATCCATCATCACTGCTGTTCCTGCTCCCATTTCTGCAATTCTTTTACACCCTTAATTTTCACCGACCTTTTCATTGCAGTTGGGTTGATAACACAGGGCCGGTGTCTTCAGGGGAATTATTAGCATTGGCCCAGCTTCATTCTCCACCCAGGCCACCAACTTTGTGCTCCTATCCCACTCTTTCAAGGAACTTGTCATTTTCTTCTTATACCTTATTCAATGCTGACTTTGCTAGGGTCAGTGCCTTACTTCCCACTACTCTGTCATCCTAACCATTGTTACTATATACTTGTCCATAGATCAATACTTGCGGCCTCTCCCAGCAGCCAGGCTCTCCACCTACTCCCTTCACTCTTGTCCATGGACATGGCAAGTCTTGCAATGTGATTGTCTTGGTGTCACCCTTGTCTGGCCCATATGGTATGTACTGCAGTCCTTCATGGAGTTGCCAGTAATTGTTCATCATATCTAGTGTCTTGATGTAACTATCTTCATAAGGGAAGGTCCCTTTGGACATCCATCTCAATGTTTCGGTTCTCCCTTGAAACCTTTAAGTGTCTCGAACATTGCAAGGTACATCAGACATTATGCTTGTGCTATGGGTATTTCTGTTGCAATAAAGGTTCTGGAGGCACTCATAGCGTAGGGGATTAAAGAGCAGACATAACAGCTCTCCTCGGTGGTATCCCTACCAACTTTGAACATGTGCTTGTACCAGATGTTGTTTGTTACTGGTGCTGTGTCTGTGAGCTAGGTGTCAACTCCCTTCATGTCTGCATCAACACTGCGCTTACCTCTCCTTGCTTTATCAGCAGTGTCTTCTCCTCCACTTGACATGGTAGTTCTTGCTGCTTGAGTCGGGGGAACGTTAGTAGGGGTCATATTGGTAGCATGCATTGCAAAATACAACTGCCATAAGACGGAACCCACCATTCCAGTGGGAACTAGGACATGCATAATAGTCAATATAAGCTTTATTTTATCCATTGTAACCACTTACACTGCTTAGTCCGAGCAGCTGATGGGATGATAAAGTTGCCCGCCTGAAAATCCCAACAAAAAGCATTATTGTTTTAGTAATTGTCAGTACCTTCAAACTCTGTGAACTAAATAATCACTTAGGTCAAAGGCAAATACTTCCTCCCAGACTTTTCTTATGATTGGATCTCTTAGTGTGGGTAAACGGGGTATGCACTGCATTCAAGTTGAGGATAGGCTTGGGTCAGGTACTCAATGAATACTCGGAAATATACTTCAGGGGTTCGGGCTCTAAAATGTCTGGGTCTCTGTACGTGTACAAACTGGTTGGACAATGCTTCAGGGAAGTCAATGGGAGGTAATATTAGGCTATTTCCCTAACAATTCTAACACCATATGCAACAACCTGCATGTGAAAGGAAAAGAGAGAGAGTGAAAGCAAAACAGTGTCACAGTTGTCGTGTGCGCAAAACATCAATTACTGCTTCACAACCTGTGTGTGCGAAAAAGGGGGTTATGTCATAAAAATGTGCTGCAGCTGTCAAGGGTGCGAAACTCGTTCAAGTAGCAACTCTGTGATTTGTAGGTGCTGAAGGATAGCAATGGCAATGTTCTTCACTGGTCAAGTTGCGCCAGTGTTATTGTGGCTGCTCCAGTTGCTTGAGAGTGTCTGATCATGAAGTGGCTAGTAGTCTCTGGTTCATGAGCATTTGCACTGTCCTGTGGATCATCAGTAATCGTAGCCGTGGCCCTGTTAATCTCTGCAGTTGTGCTTCTGGGTGAGGCTGGTGCTTTGTATGGCTTGACGTCTTGGAGGAAGTTCCAGGCAGTTTTCTCTTCTAAGTGAACAGCTTGATCTGTTACAGCCTCCACTGCATGAGGTCCTGTGAATCTGGGCGCATACCAGCACCTCACAAAGTTCTTAAGGAGAACCAGATCTCCTACTTGCAGTAGAGGTTCCTTTGCTGTCTCTTGTACTGTATTGTCAGAGTTTTCTTGCTCGCCGTCTTCAGGCCTGCCCTAGGTCCGTTGTATCCGACGAGAGATAAAAGAAGCGCTAGAAACCAGTGACGTAACATAGTTGTGCATTTCCTTACCCAAAATTTCATCAGTATTTTCACATTCTCTTAGTTCTCTAGTGGGAGGAGCCCAAGGAAGATGCATGCATCGTCACGCCTCAACCTCGTGGGGCGTTAAACGGTGGTCGGACCCTGGCTTGTGCAATTCGAAAAGTGCCAATGGCAAACAGTGAAGCCAGTTTTTCTTGATGCTCTGCTGAGTTTTGGCAATACTCTCCTTTAGGAGGACATTGAGGCGTTCACACACCTCATTTGCTTGTGGGTGGTACGCACATGCAAATTTGTGTTTTATTCCTAGCAGGGTAGTGATGTGTTGGAACATTTCATTGGCAAAGTGAGGGCCAATGTCAGACCGCAGGACCTCAGACACGCCCCATCTTGGGAATACTTCCCAGACCAGAAATTTGGCTGCCTGCAGTGCGTCAGCATGGGAACAGAATTCAGCCTCTATCCACCTTGAGAATGGGCAGACAACCACTATCATATAGCGGTGTCCTTGACATACTTGGTTCATGTCCATGTAGTCAACGTGGATGTGCAAAAATAGGCCTTCGGGTCTGGGTATAGTTCCTCTCACAACTCTCAGAGTGTGCCCGCAGTGAATTGCTGGCAGGGAAAACAGAAAGTAATGAAATTTGCCACATGTTCATCTCAATTTGAACAGAACCATGATTCTCCAATGTGTGCAGCAATTACCTCTTTCCCTGTGTGCGTTGGATGATGCAACTGTACTAATGCTGTTTTCAGCAGTGTAAGTGGCATGACCACTTTCCCTGTGTTGTTCTGCCACCATAGGGTGTCTGTGGGAGACATAGAGCATCCTTTTTTTACCCATAGTTGCTTTTCTTCCTTACAGGCAGCTCCCTGCAGTTCCATAATGTGATTTTCTGGTAGGTGATTGTACCCTTCTCGCATAACCATGTTTCTCATCCCTCCCGGGACATAGTGCCTCTCCTTCAGTTCCCAGAATACTCCAAAATACAAAGCACATTTTGCTTCATAGACAGCTGCCTCATTTCCCCTCGAGATTGCATCTTCCCCTTTGGTGTATGCTTGGTGCTTCACTAATTCTACTTCCTGTGGGTATGTTATTACTTCAATTAGTTCACCTAACAGCAGTGCATGCTGTACTGGGGTCCCATCTGCTCTCCTGTACCCTCTCCTGAGCCATCGTGCCAATCCTGAATGTACTGCTGATTTCACATAGGCACTCTCGGAGTAAATTGTCGCACCTACCTGGGCGCAAAGGGAAAAGCCTAAAACACTGGTAATCCCAAGTCATTCCGCAGAGCAGATTTTCAGGATTTTTGCTCATGTGGACAACCTTCAGGTTTGGGCGTAGGGTTTCTAAGCCAGCAAGGAAAACAGGGAACCCCATGCATTTCCGAAAATAGGACATGCATGGGAATCCACTTAGGTCTGACTTGCGCAAATCGGCCCAGAAAGTATTACCCACAATCCCCAGCAAAAATCGAAATTTGATGAAAAAAAAATACAATTTCCGCACATTTCCCTCTGGTCAACCACCAAAACACGCCACCAACAACACAAGGCCTACCGTCGCGTGTTCACACAGGTGTCCCAGCGAAAACGGTACCCCAGAGAATATTTCAGAATAAGATATTCATTTTTCAATCACAGACAATATTCATTGACAGTCTTGAATCATAAATTACTTGTTTAATTTAATTACTCACGAGTTATATATTTTAGTTTCCATTCAGGATTTTGATCTTACCTTTCATTCCTCAGATGGTTCTACGGCTCTAACTTCAGTGTGCTCCTCAATCATTCTTAAAGCTAGTCTGGGATGACAGCTTTTTTTAACTGATTGATATGGACCCCTTTCTCTTCCATCTGTTCTCTTTTTGGGAAGCAGATCTTATAGGCAACATGTGATATTTTATCCATAATCTCAAATCTGCTGCGCCAAGACGGAAGAGATTTCCATTCCATGGTTTGGTTTCTCTGAAAGTTGCACAGATAAACCTTGTCACCTACCTTGTACTCCTTTTGTTGTGGCCTTCAAATCATAGTATGGTTTCAACCATTCAGCTGACTTCAAGTTTTGCTGGGTATTAGCAAAAGAGTGCTGGAGGGTTTCCTTAGGCTCTCTATGGACTCATGAGTGGTGGATGCATTTATCAGCATCTGCTCCTGATTTCTATAGAGCAGATGCTGAGGCAACACCATTTTCTGTCCGATCATAAATTCAAATGGAGAAGACATCTTGGTCGCAGAAGATGGTGTAGACCTAATAACCATCAGGGCAAGTGTTAATCAAATGTCCCAACTGGGTCCAGGGTCAACCACAAGCTTTATCTGTATACTTACAATTTTCTTATTGTATCTCTCAACCCCTCTGCTCGATGCAGCAGTAGGCAATGTGGAGTTTTCTTTTTACCCCTAGAAGCTCCCACATCTTGGTCATCACCTCACTGGTAAAATGACTTCCTCAGTCCAACTCAATCCTTTCTGGGAGGCCAAAACGAGAGAATATGTGGTTGATCATTAGCGCGGCAGCTGTCGCCGCCTTACAATTTGGGGAAGGAAGGCATTTTACCCACTTTGTAAACAAGGATGTTACAGTAAACATGTACTTGTTTCCTCGAGAGGAGCGAATCAATGGGCCAACAAAATAGACTTGCAAATCTGACCAAGGCAGTGTCATTCCCCTTTTTTGTAGGGGAGATCTGTGTGGGGTGTTGGGTGGATTTGGCTGAAATTGAGTACACACAAGACACCCCTTTACATAAATGTTGAAGTCCAGGCCCATGTGTGGCCAGTATGCAACCTCTCGCAAGATTTCCAAGGTCTTTTGAAAACCCCTATGACCGGCAGTGGCCACATCATGGGCGTGATTCAACATCAGGCTCTCAAATGCGGTAGGTACCACCCATTGGTCACATCCAGATAGGGATCTCCGTATCAACAAACCATCTTTGATTTGGAATATTTGGGAAAATGTACTCAACAACCAGAGATTCTCTTCACCAGTATAATACAATTCTGTTAGAGGAATACTCACTGGGTCTTCAATTTGTTGATAGAATTTTCCAGTAAAAGGGCCCACTTTTTGTGCAGAGATAAAATCTGCATCTGTGGCATCTGTATTCCACTGAGAAGTTGAAAGTTCACTGTTGGCACAAGTTTGAGACCTGGTCACACCCTCAACTTAGATTTCACCCAACAGGGATTCCGTATTTATGAAATTGCCCTTCAGAGCTCCAGTATTAGCCAGCTGGTCCACCAGTTTGTTCCCAGTCTTATCTGGACTCTCTATTTTGGAATGAACCCTAATCTTTTTTCAATAGTTGGTCATCTCATTAGAGTTCAGTTTTCCATATTTTAAGGGTTTACTGTTAGCACCAAGCATGCCTTTATTCTTACGAGTGATCAGGTGCCCCAAAAACCCATTCCTCACATAGTCAGAGTCGGTGATGATCACCCGTTCTTTGAGTTCGTAGTGTACTGCAGTGAGTATTGCTTGATGACTGGCCATCAATTCTACCACCTGACTATTTTGGGGTCCTATTTTGTAACCAGCAGAAGGCTTTGGGGTATCATTCTCCCAGGCATTCCCAATGCCAGCCACAAGTTTGTTTCCTCTGTTACTGGCAACATGGTGAGATCACCCGTCCACATAAACTGTGGGTATCCTCTGGCACTTTTCTTCATAGACCTTGCGTGTGGATACCAAGTACTCCTCCTTATTGTTTTTGGTTGTTAGACTTTCATCGGCGAGACAGTATTCTTGATCACAACCATGCAAGTCTGCCAATCCTTGCACTAGAGGATTCTTCTTCTTTTGGCCACACCTGACCTCCACAGGAAAGCCATGCATGGACAGAATACAGGAAGTAAATCTGTAATTACTAACATTTCAAGGCCGGAATCTGTCACTTTTTAAGTACTGCAAGGGATGGTGAGGAGTGTATATGAGGATTCGTACCCCCTGAATAAACGGGCAGGCATTTTTCAATGCCCATACCATTGGCAGGAGAGCATTTTCACAATCATTGGATTTGTCCTGCATATAGGAAAGGGTTTTGCTCGTGTAATAGATAACTTTGTTGACCTTGTTGTGCTTCTGATACAATAACACTGCCCGGCAGGTATCTGAAAACCCAATCTCTAAGAAGAACTCCTTATTCTTTATGGGGTAAGCCAAAAAAGTAGATTGAGAAAGGCTTCTTTTCAGTTGCTTAACTGCCTCGGATTGGCCCGGAATCCACTTCCTCTTGGCTCCAGCCTTTAATAAATGGACCAAATGACAAATGCATAGTCTTCAATGAACTTCCAACTATAATTACTGAGTCCAGGGTAGTAGGATCTTTCAGTTTCAATAAGGCTACCACTTTCTTCGCCTGTGGTTTATGACCCAGAGGGGTGATTTCATGCCCTAAAAAGTTCACTAGGGTCTTACACCACAGTGCCTTCTGAAAGGACAATTTGTCTCCGGCACACTTCAACTGGACCCGAATATAGCAAATATCTGTAATATGTTCTTTGACAGTTGAGCTCTTGATCAGTATATCATCCACATAGGCCAGGTTTCCATGGCCTGATGAAGAAATATATTGAACTCATTTCTGGATTTTATATATCCAAAGGTTGCTCAGGTCCATGTGTATTGCTGCTCACCAAAGGTAACGGCAAGCTTTTACTGGTCTTCCCTAATCACAGAGGTACTGTCCAGCAACTGTTGGTCAAATCAATGGCTGTGTACACTTTTGACCCCTGGATCTGAGCCAACCCTTGATCAATGTAGGGAAGTGGCCATTTAGACTTGTCGACCAGTTTGTTTATCTCCCTCAGATCTGCACAAAGTCTCCATTGCCCACTGGGTTTTAGTATCCCCAGTATCCCACGAGATTCCAAATTCTTGATAATCTCCATGAGTGACTCCATGGACATGAGAAGTAACGGATATTGTTTCACAAATACTGGAGCCATCTCTGTGTCCGTGGGCATGGTAGATAAGTGAACAGAAGTACGTTGTCGGTCATAAGAATACACTGAAAAGATATTGTGGAAGTCCAGGAATACCTGTTTCAGCTGCTGTCCTTTCTCCTCAGTCTGACAGGCATCAGCTAGATTGATCAGTTCCTCGACCATCTAACTGAAACCTGGAAAGATCTTGAGCATGTACATTTCAGAGGTATCCCCCAGTTGTGTGGAGAGATCTCTTTTGATGGTGTTTACTGGCACATAATGTACCTTGGATTCGAGGTAGTTGTGGTGACCCTAAATACCACCTCATCTTTCCTGATGTCACAGGGTACCTCTTCCACCCCATAAGGGCATGAAGAGTACACCAAGAAATTTCACCCATGACGGGTAAAAATATTTTCTCAAGGAAAATATTGCAGAGATTTTCTATTCATCATTGGTGTCGAAACAGTTTTTCGGGATTGATCCGATGATTTAATTCCCTAAATCAATAGAATATAATTGGGTATCAACCGCCATTCCAATAGAGGTGGACACGCCCAAAGTGATACTGTCGCTGTTATCCATCAATATTCAAATTGTGTCATGTTCTAGATCCACTAAAGGTGTTGGATGTGAATATAAACCTTGTTACTGGAGGTGAGAGTTCAAATTTATGTTGGCACACTGATGTTTGAGGTTCTGTCCTAGTTTATTCTGAGGGTAATGGTGAATTGTCACAGCTGTCCTTGGATGGCAACCTTTTCTTCCACTTGAACTCCAACCACATAAGGTAGCAATTGAGCTCAGTGAAATGTTCTTTCGGTATTGTCAAAAACCTTGGGATTACCCACAGTCGTGACCATACTTTATTGTTAATTAGATCTGAGCTAACCGCAAATCGATTTAGAATGATGCAACATCAAATTAAAGTCAGAAGGGACATCTCTAACAACCCAACAATTGTGTTCTATAATTTTATTGCCAATGGACATTTTTAGAATAAACCTGCTAGGCAGGAAATGCTTAGAATATGGTGTTTGCAGACCCACTTCTCATTTATCTATCAATTTAAAGGCGGAAATGGTCTGATCTTTTCGGAGTTTCCAGAATAATCCTTCACTGACTAAGCATTTTTCATTATTCAGGCATACTCTGGTGAGAACTGGCTCATCTCACTCATTTATCATCACCCTTTTTCTGAATGTCTGTCAGACTTTGAGCTTGTTTTTCATCAATCTCTTTCAAGTGGTTTGGTGTTTCTTCTGATTTTTGACTGGAATACAATTCCAAAGTGTTCCCTTCAAGTGTGGAATAACACTTGCAACTGGGAGGAAGATTAATGTTCAATAGATGAGAGGAATTCCCATCAAGATTTTGTTCTCCACTAGAGATGATGGTGATATCTGGGACTTGGTTGTTCTGGAAGTGAAATTCCAATTGATCAGTATATTGCTCAATCAAATGGCAGGTGCCAACCAGGCTTATATCATTTGTACTCCTCTTGAGTTTTATGGGCCAGCACACCTGGTTCACAAAGTCAATCAGAGGTGATAACCCCCAAAGGAAATTGTTCCCCAGTAAACAGGCGGTGCCCTCTGGAGTCACGACTATCACGGGTTGTTTCAAACTGTATTGCCCAATTTTTATCTCTCGATCTGCAGTCCCTTTTACAGGAATATCATTCCCATCAAAGTTTTGGAGTTGTCCGTGAAGAGGTACGAGGGCAATCTGGTGACTCTGCCCCCTTCCTGATTTGGTCAAAAGCCTTTTTGGACAGAAGAGTAGCTTTGGTTCCAGTATCTACCAGCGCCTATAATTCACACTGACCCTGTATCTTGACCGCTGTATAAAATCTGCCATCTTTTGCCTCAGGTCAACAAAGAAAGTGTGAGATAGTTGCCAGCTTGGTGGTCATCTTCTTAATATTGAACTTGCCACTGTGTGATCTTGGCCAATTTTCTATGTCAGATTGTGGGATGTTTTTATCCACGCATCCAAGCCCTACCTCAAAACTGTGCAGTACTGACATGGAAAAAATCATGATGCCCAGAGCTTCCCAGAAAATGCACAGGGAAATGCATGAAGAATAGGCTGCCACTCATTTTTGCCGATGTTATGGGCACAGAAGGACACTGCCTAAAACCACCATTGGACTACCCACACAGTAGTCTGAAACCATTGGGAATGGCAATGCTGATTGCCAAAAGCAAAACCATAACTGTTGGGAATTCATTTTCTTAAATCCCAAAAAGGGATGCAGTGCCAGTACTCACCACTATCAGAAAGCCGGTGTTTTAAAACCACCAGATTTTGTAGAAAACTGAATAAATGAACCCAAAGCCTGCCAAAGAAAGACTTACTGAGAGGTGGATCCAATGTAAAGTTATATTCTGAAGTGACTTGAAGGTTTATAACAAGACTGGCTGAGCTGTGGATTTCAGCAGTTTAAGTAAATTTGGACTGAAAGACACTAAAAATCTAAATGTTTAAAAGAAATGAGTGACCTACTTTGAGTGTCACATAGGTTGCAATTGTTTAAATGTCATAGTTTTAAACTTAGAATCAGCATTCTAGCTGCATATGTAAACATTGTCTTGACTTAAACTGGGTAACAAAAAGTGACATTTTATCTGAAACCTGGCTTAAGGAACTGAATTCTGCCCACCAGCTACCCCCGACAGGAGATGAAACTTGAGTCACAGCTGTGTTCCCAGGCCTATCTGCCTTTTGCTGGCCACACTAAGGATATGCCATCTCTCTGATAATTGAATTAAGGGGAGCCCCCACAGAATACAGGAGCTCTGAACAAAGCCCTGCCCTGACTCAGGCAAATGTTTTATTGGCGGGAGTCGTAAATGGAGCTTCCTCCTGGAAGGACAGGGGAGGAGCACTGCCTGTGAGAGCAAGCTGGCTTGGCAGAACTGGAAAAACCAGAAATTCAACCTTGTGCTGGGGGGAAACCACACCCCTTTGGGGCCAGAACATAACTCTAAAAAGATGAATAACTCATAGTACGGACTTGTGAAAATTATTTAAATGACACCATAATTCTTGTGATTTTTCTGCCCACATTTTAAGACGTGTTAGGACCCGGTGGTATGTTCAGGGGGGTTTTAGCGGAAAAGAGGATATTACTCAAAATGTGTGCATGTGAAAAATCTGACACTTCATCAACTAATGTCCATACTCCTTGCGCACATGTGTGTAAATTTGGGTTAATGTCCGAAATTGCAAAATCAGTTAAAAAGTGCAAATATTGCCATTTCTGAATGCAAGCTCCCAGGAAGAGCAGATTTGGACAAGGGTATACCTCCTGTGATATGTGAGGGGTGCGTGTAATTTTAAACGAATGTGTACCTGTGCAAATATGTTTTTTGAGCAAATATAGATTGTGTGTAAAGTTGACAGGGGTGGGTTCTCTGTATCATAAACAGACCTCATCATGATGACACTTCATTTCATTCCCCCAATCAAGGGGAAGCGGATGAAGTGGCCAATGACAAGGGGCGAGGGGTAGGGCCTAGGAAGCTAGCCTCTCCACCCATTTTCAAAACACATAAAAGCAGACAGGCAGGACAGATAGGGACCTTCAAATCCATTTGCAGCTGGAAGCTCTGCCGGGAAAATCCATACTTTACCTCCCTCAACCTTCAGAGAGCAGACATAGAGACTTCAAATCTATCAAATTTCCAGAACCAGAGAGAGAGCAGAGCTGACCCAGATCACTGTTAGCAGAACCAGAGACCCAGACCAGACCAGCAGAGTAGAGCTGACCCAGACGCTGTGCGCAGAGACCGTCCGGGGCGAGTGAAGAAAACCTGACCAGATCCGTGGCGAGGCCCATTCTAATTCAAGAATATAGTGTGAGTACCTAGTAGAACTGTGCAGAACCAATCTCTTAGTTAAAATAATATAATTCAATCTATTTTAATCTAAGTAGAACTGCCTCCTGTCACCTGCCATTTTCTAGTTGCTAGCTGTCACTTGTCTTTTTGAACTTTAAAATTTCAAATCTGAAAAACGACCTTTATTTAATCGCTCATATCTCCGTGACCGTTTGTCCTAGAGACTTGCCAAACTTTCCTCTGAAAGCTGGGAATCGTGGCTTTCCTACCCCCTATAGTTTTGCCGTAATTGCGAAAGACGCACTCGCGAATTTTGCCGCGATTTGCAAATTTCTCAACGTGTGCTTTCATTTGCCAAAAATTCGTTTAACCTGCTAACCACCCTATATCCTTGCTAAAGTGAGCCTGGACTAATATTAACTTGATACCACTCACCCTAAACCTCTAGAGGGAATTAAAAGCATTTTAGCATATTTTTCACTTCATTGCCAGCACATATAAAAGCATTTTGGGCCTGTGTTTTAAACTTCTGTAGTCCAAGCTTGCTGGGGTGAACTGAATTACAGTTGATTGCATTTCTGAGAACTGTGTGCTTTCCTTCCATTTCCTTGCATTGCATAAAAGGGGGGAGGGGATTGCCAGAGAAAAGTGATTACATTGTTATGTTGAAATCATATTGAGTATTTTCTGTATTGCATTTTCATTCAACATTGCATCCATTTGAACTTTATAAAGCATTCTCTATCACATTATTCTTCTGTCCCTACTTACCAGTGTGCTACCTTATCCATTTCATGTCAACTCCTTAGCGATTATAAAGAGGTGTGCCAGTGCCAGATTCTCTGTTGTTAATCTTTATCATATCAGATTAAGTGTGCTATTCAATTATTAATTTATTCTAAAGTGTGATATATGTACCTATTGTTTAAATTATCAATTAAACCTTTTAACTTGCAAAACAGAACTACTTCTTGGCTCAGTGGGGTCAGGGGGATTCCAATAGAGGGGTGTTATATAGGGGTAGTCATCCAGAACGCATGAACTGGACATAAAGATATATTAATAAGGGTTTCCATTCAGTATCCCAGGCTAGGCATTGACTTAGCTGTAGTGTTGAATTGAATCCTCTTACAAATTGGGGGCTGGTCCGGGATGTTTGGATTAGATTTATCACTTGTGCAGATTAATACAGAGTGCCAGCTGACCAAATACACATATCCGGTCGGAGCACACGCTGTGTTACGCTGTAAAGCACTCCTCAAGGAATGCTCTAAGGAAAAGGTCTGTTTTGCAAAAATAAAATACTAATTTCTGTAAGTCAGGACAGAGACCAATCTCTAGAATGACGACCTTAGTAGACATGAAAATAGCCAGAGAGCACTTCTTACATAAGTTATTTGTGAGAGGTGAGTGGACTCACCAGGACCGCATGGTCTGGTTGCAGGCCATCACTCAACAGGTCACTGAAACAGGGTCAGATATATGGGGAGATCAGGGTCCCCTACATGTGGCCCTGAGTGAACTATACATGGCTCCTAAAGCTAAGGCTAAGGAACAAGACAAGATGGTTAGGATAGCGGCATACCTGTACCTATATATGGGAGACATGCAGGATAAATGTACTGAAAGCCAAGATCTGGCGAATAAGCGACAGATGGCGTTAGAGAAGGTCCAATCTGACCTGGTCTCTTCTGAGCAGAGGCTGCAGGGGAACCAGGAGTCAGAAAATGAGAGTAGACAGCACATCATTAAAATAAAGAGGGATATGGAAATCCTGCAACAGGAAAAGGCTGACCAGGATACCAGATTTCTGGCCTTGCAGAAGGAGTACCAAGAAGGTTTGGACTCCCTACTGCAGAGCCAGAAAAAGCTGGAGCAACAGTTAGACTTCAATAGGGCATGTGCTGAGCAGGTAGTCACCCTGCAAAGCCACCTAGATAGGGAGAAGGCAGAGAGCAATAAACTGATGTTGAAAGACCTGGATACCCAGGCAGAGTTTGACCAGGAGCGCCAGAAAACTGGTGCCTTCCAAAGGCAAAGGGACGACCTGGCGGCACAGATGCAGGCTCTTAGTCAGGAAAGGGATACCTTAGGCCAGGAAGTCTGCCACTTAAAAAGGAAATTGGAAGAAAATCACCTGGCCCACCAGGGACTGGGTGACCTCCAAAAAGAACACCAGGACTTGCTAGAGCACACCAGGAGGGTGGAGGAGGCTCTGGCAAGACAGGAGCAGGCCAATAGGGACACAGCTCAGGAGGTAACCCTCCTGCAGCAAAGACTGGCCCAGTGCTCCAGGACCAATCAGGAAACGCGGAGAGAGAATGAGGCTCTCTGCCAGCACAATGATAGGCTCCAACAACAGGTAGCGATGCAGGAGAGACTGGTAGAGTCTAATAAGGCTTTAACTGAGGAACTGAAGGCGCAGGCTCTTGCATTGCAACAGGGAGCAGGGGCGGATAGAGATGAGGTTCGCTGGGAAAGAGAAACTCCTGAGCATAACCCCAGGAGCCCTAGTACCAGAGGCCTTTATTTCTCTCAGTCCCTGGACTCTGCCACCCCCATGTCCCCTGGCGCACATGAGCACAGGGCCACAGGGATGGCAGATTACTATCCAGCCAGAAGCATGGGGCTCATAGGCCAGTACCACCCAGGAATGGAGGGGCGGGCATCCGGGTATGGGCACCCAAGCACAGTGCAATTTGATGGGGAACCCCAGGTGAGTAGGCCCATTAAGGGCATCCTGAAAACCTCTGCCCAGTTAGGTCAGTGGGGGGTACCCATCAAATCCTGGCAGCAAGGAGGGATCTGAAGACTCCTCTGAGCGGTACAGGACACAGGAGACCAGGTCTCCACATTCTGCCAGCCATTCCCAGGCTCGCAGAATCCGGGAAAACCTGGAGGAACAGACGGGAACCTCTGGGAGCAGTGCCTCTGAGTCAGAAAATGAATGGACCAGGGTTACCCGGACCAAAAGGGCCAATAAGACAAAAAGGGC
The DNA here is from genome assembly GCF_040938575.1 of Ambystoma mexicanum. NCBI lineage: Eukaryota > Metazoa > Chordata > Amphibia > Caudata > Ambystomatidae > Ambystoma > Ambystoma mexicanum. Next base: position 247,214,091 of record NC_090934.1, read on the forward strand.
CTTGCTTAAGGACCCCTTAAAGCAGATTAAGGCAATCAGGAGCGTCATCACGCCGTATCATAAGAATGACAAGTATTCTGTTTGGGAGCACTTAGAGTTGTTTGAGCAAATGATGGAGACTTTTCATTTGAAGGACAGCCAAAGCTGTATCCAATATGTAAAGTGGACATTCTCCCCAGAGTACTCCAGTTTCTTTGCAGGGCTGGAGGACCAAAATCATTCCAGGTGGTCCACCTATAGGGCGGCCATATTAAAACATTTTTCTGTTCACAGAAATCCCCAAGAGGCTCGCAAGGCAGCCTACAATTTGCAATGTGGGGAGGATCGGACCCCACAAGAGTTTGTGCAAGAACTGAAACGTGCGTTTGCGCAGACCACCAGAAGGGTGCGCACAGACAGCAGAGAATTTGTCAATACATTTTTCCATGCCTTGCCCAAATACATAATGACCCAGCTCGTGAGAGATTTTCATGAGAAAAGATCTTTAGAATGGGTCATTGAACAAGCCACCCGCATCTACGAGGTGCAGAAACCGGTAGATAGCAAAAGTAATGCCCAGAAAAACCCCAAAGCCAACAACACCCCTGCTGCTGCCAAGGTGCTAGAGGTAAAGGTCACCCCCGTTTTAGAGTTGGAGATGGGGGGGCCTAAAAACCTACCTGCACCTAATAATGCTAGGCCCAGAAGGTCCTCGGGCCAGTCACAGACAGGGGGCCAGGGAGGCAGCCCCACAAATGGGGTCCCTCGCTCTCCTGATTATGTAAGCCCCGGGAAAAGGGAAACAGACCCATCCTGGGTTATGTGTGGACTCCTCCAGCCCAAGGGGGGGGATCCAGCCAAGCACCTAACCCAGGGAACTTCCCTCCTAACTTCCCACCGGAGGGCAGAAATTCTCCAAATCCTGGGCAGAACTTTTTCCCCAGGTATCCACCCAATTTCCAGCCCCAAAATCCTCCACCCTTCTTTCCCCAATTCCCTGAGCCCAGACAACCGAATCCGGGAGAGGGGAGGCCAAGGGTGGAGGGGTATCCAAATCTTCCCAACCAGGGGTACTACCAAAGAAGGGATAGCTACCCTTCCCGGGATCAGCCCAGGGGAGAAAACAGGGCCCCGTATCAGCCTGAGCGGGTTTCCCAGTTAGAGTGCCAAGTCCAAAACATGGCGCGGGATCTGGGTCACATACTGAGGGCTCAGAGAACCCTCAGATCGGCATGCCGGCGCAGAACACACCCAACTCTGGACCTGGTGCTCCAGAGCAATGACGGGGGCAGCACCCCGATAACTCACCGGTTCCCAGGGAGGAGGCACAAAGGGAAGGGGGGTGTAAAGCCTTGGAGGAAGCTTCCTTCCTCACTTGTAAACAGCCCCTGGAAACCCAGGAACCGGAAACAAAATCTCTTGCCCCTGAAAGTCTGCCTCCTAAGGAACAGAGGGGGGGTAGGAGAAACAAAAGACCCAAACAGACTCAGTTTGAGGAGGAGGTACAGATCTTCCAATTTGACGGGAGAGGGATCCTCAGAGGATCCTGGGAAAAGGATCTTCTCCTTCAGAGAGGGGGGAACTCCTCCCAAAGATAAATGGGTCCCTACGGATGCAAATCCAGGGAGATGGGGAGACTGAGCTACCGCCGCCCACCATCTCATCCCAGAACCAACAGCAAGAAAATCCCCTGGTTCAAACCCATCCTGGTGACTGCCTCCAAAAAGGGGGGGGGCGGCCTAAAACCGGAGCCAGGGGAACCCACAATGGCTCTGATCTCCAGTTGCCAACTTTTTCTTTCAGATTCCCAAGGCTCTCCACAGAATTCTGCCCAAATCTCTTCGCTAGCGATGTCCAAAACTAGAAAGTTAGCCCACCAGTTGTCCAAAAATGTGCATTATCTGTGCCCCCTTGAGGAGAAGGAGGGAAGATACTATGCCCCGGTACAAGTACAGGGGCAGGGTACAATTTTGGCACTGGTGGACACTGGATCTCAAGCTACCCTTCTGTCCAGAAGGGCCTTTGATGAACTGAATGCAGGAAGGGGAGTGAATTACCAAATTCCTCTCACCTCTCTTCCTGGACAACTGCAGAACTTTGACGGGAAGGAAATTTCCGTTGAGGGGACTGCAGACTTGGACATTAAAATTGGGTGACACAAGTTGAAACACCCAGTCATAGTTGTGACTCCAGAGGGCACCCCTTGTTTACTAGGGAATGACCTCCTGAGAAGGTTGTCACCCCTAATGGATTGCGTAAACAAGGTCCTCTGGACCCAGACTAGCCGACCAATAAAATTAAAACAGAGTGTCAACCATGTTAGTTTAAACGGCACCTGCCACATGGTTGAACAAAAATCTGACCAAGTAGAATTTCACTTCCAGAATAGCCAAATTCCTGACGTGACAGTAATAGCAGTAGGACAACAGACTGGTGATGGAGGGTCCTCTCTATTTCTATCTCTCTTCCAGTCTAAAGTGGTATTCCATGCTGGAAGGAAACACTCTGAGATTCTTTACTAATCCACAATCAGAAACTCCCACTCCAATAGTCCAGAAAGATGTGAAATCAGCTCAGAGCCTGGCTGATATTCAGCAAATTGGAGAGCAGTTGTTCATCCCTGTCCAATTAAATGATGGGAAGGACTCTGTTCTCGCTCGAGTGTGTGTGAACAACGGTAAGAGCTTCATCAGCGAAGCCATGTTCCGCCAACTCCCAAAAGATCCAGCCATTCCCACATTCAAACTGATAGACAAATGGGAAATGGACCTGGAAGCACCCAATTCCAAACATCTCCTGCCAAGCAGGTGTATGCTCAAAATCTCCATTGGCAACAAGAGCATAGTCCAGAATTGTTGGGTCGTGCGAGACGTCACTGCCGCCTTTTACTTAGGCAGTGACATTCTCAATTGCTTTGCCATTAGTTTGGACCTAATAAACTTCAAAGCTTGGTCCCGATTAGCGGATAATCCCATGGGCTTTGATGATCCAGAAAAAGCATTTAGGTCAGCTCAATTGCTACCTTATGCAGTTGAAATTCAGATCAAAGAGGAAGTCACCATCCCAGAAAGGACCCGACAATTCTCCCTGGAAGTGAAAGTTAAAAGAGGACAATATTTGCAAAACCCTGATGCTTACATACATCTAAACGCTTCTCTCCAACAGCAAGGGTTGGGGGTAAACCCAACACCATTAGTCAACATAGAACATGACACCATTCCAATAGAGGTGGATAACAGCGACTTAAAGAGTATTACTCTAGCCGCAGGCACCATTATTGGAATGGCGGTTGATGACTGACATTTTTCCATAGATTTAGGTAATGAACTGTTAGGACCAATCCCCAAGGACTGTTTTGACAGTGACAGTGATAACAATACAACACCAGACAGGATTTTTACCCGGCATGGGGGGAACTTCCTGGTGTACACTTCCTGCCCCTATGGTAAGGAATATGTGACTTGTGACTTCAGGAGGGATGAGGTGATTTTCCAGGTCCATGAGGGCTGCCTTTCCCACCTGAAGCCTCCGGTCCAAATCAGCACTCTGACCAGGGACTTCTCCACCCAGCTGGAGGAGGCCGCTGAGATAGCCAAACCAGAAGTCTTTCCAGGCTTCAGGCAGATGGTGGAAGAGAGAGTCAACCTAGCTGATGCCTGTGTGACTCTGGAACAAAAGCAAAAGTTGAGACAAGTTTTCTTGGATTTCCAAGATCTCTTTGCGGTAGACTCATATGACTGTGGCCGCACCGACATCCACACAACAACAATCCCCACGGACCCTGGCATGACTCCAGTGTTTGTGAAGCAATATCGTTTGCCTCTCGCATCCGTGGAGTCCCTTACTGAAATAATTAAGAACCTTGAGTCCCGGGGAATAATCCGTCCAGTCCACAGCACCTTCAATAATCCGGTGCTGGGAATATTGAAGCCTAACGGCCAGTGGAGACTCTGCGCCGACCTCAGGGAGCTCAACAAACGGGTCCATACTTCCCGATGGCCTCTGCCCTACATTGACCAAGGGCTGGCCCAGATCCAGGGGTCACAGGTATTCACTGCAATAGACCTGACCAATGGATACTGGACCGTGCCGGTCAGTAGGGAGGACCAATACAAGCTGGCTTTTACCTTTGGGGGCCAGCAGTACACATGGACCCGGACTCCCTTCGGATACCTCAACTCCGGCAATGAATTCAACATTTTCCTACATAAGGCCATGCCCGGCCTGGGTGAGAGGGGTAACCTGGCTTTTGTAGATGATGTCCTCATCAAAAGTTCATCTGTGGAGGAACACATAGCGGAGATCCGTTATGTTCTGACGCAGTTGAGGGCCGCCGGAGCAAAACTATCCTTTCAGAAAGCACAGTGGTGTAGAACCCGTGTTAATTTCTTGGGGCATGAGATTACTCCTCAGGGTCTCTGTCCCCAGGAAAAGAAAGTGGAAACTGAAAGACCCCACAACTCTGCGGGAACTAAGGAGCCTCCTTGGACTGACTAATTACAGCAGAAAGTTCATTGAGGGCTACGCAGAGATCACCAGACCCCTGATTCATCTCCTGAAGGGTGGGTCAAGTGGGAATGGGGTCCAGAACAAGCCGAGGCAGTAAGACAACTCAAGAGAAGCCTCTCACAAGCGCCTTGCCTAGCTTACCCTGTCAGAAACAAGGAGTTCTTCCTGGAGACGGGGTTCTCTAATACGTGCTTGACGGCAGTATTATACCAAAAGCATGACAAGGTCAATAAAGTAATCTCCTATGCGAGCAAAACTTTATCCTCTGTGGAGGAAAAATTCAATGATTGTGAGAAGGCACTCCCGGCAACGGTGTGGGCATTGAAGAATTACCGCCCGTTTATCCATGGGGAACACATCATAGTGGAGACTCCACACCAGCCTCTGCAATATCTCCAAAGTGACAGAATCCGGGCCGGAAATGTGAGTAATTCCCGAATTACTTCCTGGATTCTGTCAATGCAAGGCTTTCCTGTGGAGGTCAGATATGGCCAAAACAAGAAGAGTCCCCTCGCGCAAGGTCTGGCTGACTTGCATGATTGTGCCAGAGAAAACTGTCTCGAGGACGAAAGTCTAAAAATCAAGGACAACATGGAGGCATACCTTAATTCCCCACACAAAGTCTTTGAAGAAGTCAAGTGTGAGGGAATGCCCACTGTCTATGTGGATGGATGCTCTTACCATGTTGACAACAACGGGGAGAAAGAACTGGTGGCCGGCGTAGGGAATGCATGGGTGAATGAGTCCCCAGAACCCTCCGCTGGATACAAAATTGGTCCCCGAAGTAGTCAGGTGGCAGAATTGATGGCTGTGCATCAGGCCATCCTCACTGCTGTCCAGCATCAACTCCACGAACTGGTCATAATCACAGATTCGGATTATGTACGGAACGGGTTCGTGGAGCACCTGGTTAATTGGAAAACCAGAGGCATGTTATGTGCTAACAACAAACCCTTGAAACATGGGAAGTTGATCCAAAACATTGATGATCTGGTCACCTCGAATGAGATGACCATTTATTGGAAAAAGATCAAGGGTCATTCCAAAGTAGAGGGACCAGACAAAACTGGAAATGACTTAGCTGATCAGCTGGCCAAAACCGGGGCCATCCATGGGGATCTAATTGAGATTGAGTCCCTGTTGGGGGAAATCCAGGTCACTGCTATCACTAGGTCCCAGACAAATGCTCACAACGACCTTTCAATTGCACAATGGAGTAAGGAGACCCCTGATGCTGATTTGATTACAGCTCAGAAGGGGGATCCAATTATTGGTAAGTTTTACCAACACCTTGAGGACCCTGAGAACTTTCCCCTGACGGATACCGATTACATTGGGAAAGAGGACCTACGAGTGTTGATGAAATGTCCAAAAATGTTCCGGATCCAAGACGGTTTGCTGGTAGAGAAATCCAAAGCTGGCCACGATCAGTGGGTGGTTCCTACCTCATTCCGAAGCCTGATGTTAAGTCACGCCCATGATGCGGCCACCGCCGGTCATAGGGGGTTTCACACAACATTGGAAATCTTAAGAGAGGTTGCATACTGGCCACACATGGGGCAGGACCTCGACCAATACTTGAAGGGGTGTCTTGTGTGTGCACAATTTCAGCCATCATCCCTCACGCACCGTGCGCCTCTCCAAAAGAGGGGGATGACACTGCCATGGTCAGATTTACAAATCGACTCTGTAGGCCCCGTGATTCGCTCTGCTAGGGGGAATAAGTACATGTTGACTGTGACATGCTTGTTTACCAAGTGGGTGGAATGTCTCCCAGCCCCAAACTGCAAGGCAGAAATGGCAGCTGCCTTGATGATTAACCACATCTTTTCCCGTTTTGGTCTACCTCAAAGGATTGAGTCAGACAGAGGTAGCCACTTCACCAGTGAAGTAATGACAAAGATGTGGGAGATACTGGGGGTGAAAAGGAAGTTGCATATTGCTTACCGGCCAGCTTCTTCTGGGGCAGTAGAGAGATATAACCGAACCATTATGAGCATATTAAAGAAGTTTGTGGCAGATTCTGGGCCAAGTTGGGATATCCGATTACCTCTGGTCCTAATGGTCATCAGATCTACCCCTTCATCTGCAACCAAAATGTCACCATTCGAGTTGATGACTGGACGCAAGATGGTGCTTCCTCAGCATTTGCTCTACAGGACCCAAGAGCAGACACTAATAAATGCCTCCACAACTCATGAGTATGTGGAGATTTTAAGGAAACACCTTCAACATGCTTTTGCTTATGCTCAGCGGAATCTAGAAAGATCAGCTGATAGCATGAAGACCCACTATGACCTGAAGACTTCCAGGAAGGAATATCAGGTGGGGGACCGGGTCTATCTATACAACTTCCAAAGAAACCAGGCAAAACAGCGGAAATTCTTGCCTACATGGAAGGGACCCTTTGAGATCATCGACAAGATCTGCCCTGTGGCCTACAAAATCCACATCCCCAAAGGCGGTTTGGCAGAGGGGGAAGGCAAGTGGGTCCACATTAACCAGTTGAAATGTTGCCATCCCAGGCACACTCTGCAACAACTGGAGGTATCCTCTAGAATCCTAGCGGGTACTGTCTCAGACTAATTCAGTTCCAACCATAAAACATACCACATCTAGTCTCTAAAATATTGTGATTTGCATGAAACTGTCTCTTAGTTATACTGTTTTTTTTTTCAAAATAAGAATGTAATGTTTCGTTATGATGAAATGCATATGCTGCCCCACTATCTCAACAGTGGTGGAAAAATGTCTATGAATAGGTATTGCCGCTCTTCCTTTGTCATCCTAGGAGAAATAAAACCTTGAGACGGGCCAAGGAGGACGATCCGGAGACCGGGAGCAGAGACGCAACGGGCCTGGGGTACCGCCCAATCTTCCCATCAGGACCGGCGAGGAGAACCGATCGATCCGACCGGATGGAGAAAAAGATGCTGAACTGTGCCATCTATTGGAAGAAGATGAGGAAACATCCCAGGTCTTGCGAGTCCCATCAGTGAAACAGAATGGCCATCGCAAGAGGGGGGCTTGTGGGATGTTTTTATCCACGCATCCAAGCCCTACCTCAAAACTGTGCAGTACTGACATGGAAAACATCATGATGGCCAGAGCTTCCCAGAAAATGCACAGGGAAATGCATGAAGAATAGGCTGCCACTCATTTTTGCCGATGTTATGGGCACAGAAGGACACTGCCTAAAACCACCATTGGACTACCCACACAGTAGTCTGAAACCATTGGGAATGGCAATGCTGATTGCCAAAAGCAAACCCATAACTGTTGGGAATTCATTTTCTTAAATCCCAAAAAGGGGTGCAGTACCAGTACTCACCACTATCAGAAAGCCGGCGTTTTAAAACCACCAGATTTTGTAGAAAACTGAATAAATGAACCCAAAGCCTGCCAAAGAAAGACTTACTGAGAGGTGGATCCAATGTAAAGTTATATTCTGAAGTGACTTGAAGGTTTATAACAAGACTGGCTGAGCTGTGGATTTCAGCAGTTTAAGTAAATTTGGACTGAAAGACACTAAAAATCTAAATGTTTAAAAGAAATGAGTGACCTACTTTGAGTGTCACATAGGTTGCAATTGTTTAAATGTCATAGTTTTAAACTTAGAATCAGCATTCTAGCTGCATATGTAAACATTGTCTTGACTTAAACTGGGTAACAAAAAGTGACATTTTATCTGAAACCTGGCTTAAGGAACTGAATTCTGCCCACCAGCTACCCCCGACAGGAGATGAAACTTGAGTCACAGCTGTGTTCCCAGGCCTATCTGCCTTTTGCTGACCACACTAAGGATATGCCATCTCTCTGATAATTGAATTAAGGGGAGCCCCCACAGAATACAGGAGCTCTGAACAAAGCCCTGCCCTGACTCAGGCAAATGTTTTATTGGCGGGAGTCGTAAATGGAGCTTCCTCCTGGAAGGACAGGGGAGGAGCACTGCCTGTGAGAGCAAGCTGGCTTGGCAGAACTGGAAAAACCAGAAATTCAACCTTGTGCTGGGGGGAAACCACACCCCTTTGGGGCCAGAACATAACTCTAAAAAGATGAATAACTCATAGTACGGACTTGTGAAAATTATTTAAATGACACCATAATTCTTGTGATTTTTCTGCCCACATTTTAAGACGTGTTAGGACCCGGTGGTATGTTCAGGGGGGTTTTAGCGGAAAAGAGGATATTACTCAAAATGTGTGCATGTGAAAAATCTGACACTTCATCAACTAATGTCCATACTCCTTGCGCACATGTGTGTAAATTTGGGTTAATGTCCGAAATTGCAAAATCAGTTAAAAAGTGCAAATATTGCCATTTCTGAATGCAAGCTCCCAGGAAGAGCAGATTTGGACAAGGGTATACCTCCTGTGATATGTGAGGGGTGCGTGTAATTTTAAACGAATGTGTACCTGTGCAAATATGTTTTTTGAGCAAATATAGATTGTGTGTAAAGTTGACAGGGGTGGGTTCTCTGTATCATAAACAGACCTCATCATGATGACACTTCATTTCATTCCCCCAATCAAGGGGAAGCGGATGAAGTGGCCAATGACAAGGGGCGAGGGGTAGGGCCTAGGAAGCTAGCCTCTCCACCCATTTTCAAAACACATAAAAGCAGACAGGCAGGACAGATAGGGACCTTCAAATCCATTTGCAGCTGGAAGCTCTGCCGGGAAAATCCATACTTTACCTCCCTCAACCTTCAGAGAGCAGACATAGAGACTTCAAATCTATCAAATTTCCAGAACCAGAGAGAGAGCAGAGCTGACCCAGATCACTGTTAGCAGAACCAGAGACCCAGACCAGACCAGCAGAGTAGAGCTGACCCAGACGCTGTGCGCAGGGACCGTCCGGGGCGAGTGAAGAAAACCTGACCAGATCCGTGGCGAGGCCCATTCTAATTCAAGAATATAGTGTGAGTACCTAGTAGAACTGTGCAGAACCAATCTCTTAGTTAAAATAATATAATTCAATCTATTTTAATCTAAGTAGAACTGCCTCCTGTCACCTGCCATTTTCTAGTTGCTAGCTGTCACTTGTCTTTTTGAACTTTAAAATTTCAAATCTGAAAAACGACCTTTATTTAATCGCTCATATCTCCGTGACCGTTTGTCCTAGAGACTTGCCGTAACTTTCCTCTGAAAGCTGGGAATCGTGGCTTTCCTACCCCCTATAGTTTTGCCGTAATTGCGAAAGACGCACTCGCGAATTTTGCCGCGATTTGCAAATTTCTCAACGTGTGCTTTCATTTGCCAAAAATTCGTTTAACCTGCTAACCACCCTATATCCTTGCTAAAGTGAGCCTGGACTAATATTAACTTGATACCACTCACCCTAAACCTCTAGAGGGAATTAAAAGCATTTTAGCATATTTTTCACTTCATTGCCAGCACATATAAAAGCATTTTGGGCCTGTGTTTTAAACTTCTGTAGTCCAAGCTTGCTGGGGTGAACTGAATTACAGTTGATTGCATTTCTGAGAACTGTGTGCTTTCCTTCCATTTCCTTGCATTGCATAAAAGGGGGGAGGGGATTGCCAGAGAAAAGTGATTACATTGTTATGTTGAAATCATATTGAGTATTTTCTGTATTGCATTTTCATTCAACATTGCATCCATTTGAACTTTATAAAGCATTCTCTATCACATTATTCTTCTGTCCCTACTTACCAGTGTGCTACCTTATCCATTTCATGTCAACTCCTTAGCGATTATAAAGAGGTGTGCCAGTGCCAGATTCTCTGTTGTTAATCTTTATCATATCAGATTAAGTGTGCTATTCAATTATTAATTTATTCTAAAGTGTGATATATGTACCTATTGTTTAAATTATCAATTAAACCTTTTAACTTGCAAAACAGAACTACTTCTTGGCTCAGTGGGGTCAGGGGGATTCCAATAGAGGGGTGTTATATAGGGGTAGTCATCCAGAACGCATGAACTGGACATAAAGATATATTAATAAGGGTTTCCATTCAGTATCCCAGGCTAGGCATTGACTTAGCTGTAGTGTTGAATTGAATCCTCTTACAAATTGGGGGCTGGTCCGGGATGTTTGGATTAGATTTATCACTTGTGCAGATTAATACAGAGTGCCAGCTGACCAAATACACATATCCGGTCGGAGCACACGCTGTGTTACGCTGTAAAGCACTCCTCAAGGAATGCTCTAAGGAAAAGGTCTGTTTTGCAAAAATAAAATACTAATTTCTGTAAGTCAGGACAGAGACCAATCTCTAGAATGACGACCTTAGTAGACATGAAAATAGCCAGAGAGCACTTCTTACATAAGTTATTTGTGAGAGGTGAGTGGACTCACCAGGACCGCATGGTCTGGTTGCAGGCCATCACTCAACAGGTCACTGAAACAGGGTCAGATATATGGGGAGATCAGGGTCCCCTACATGTGGCCCTGAGTGAACTATACATGGCTCCTAAAGCTAAGGATGAACAAGACAAGATGGTTAGGATAGCGGCATACCTGTACCTATATATGGGAGACATGCAGGATAAATGTACTGAAAGCCAAGATCTGGCGAATAAGCGACAGATGGCGTTAGAGAAGGTCCAATCTGACCTGGTCTCTTCTGAGCAGAGGCTGCAGGGGAACCAGGAGTCAGAAAATGAGAGTAGACAGCACATCATTAAAATAAAGAGGGATATGGAAATCCTGCAACAGGAAAAGGCTGACCAGGATACCAGATTTCTGGCCTTGCAGAAGGAGTACCAAGAAGGTTTGGACTCCCTACTGCAGAGCCAGAAAAAGCTGGAGCAACAGTTAGACTTCAATAGGGCATGTGCTGAGCAGGTAGTCACCCTGCAAAGCCACCTAGATAGGGAGAAGGCAGAGAGCAATAAACTGATGTTGAAAGACCTGGATACCCAGGCAGAGTTTGACCAGGAGCGCCAGAAAACTGGTGCCTTCCAAAGGCAAAGGGACGACCTGGCGGCACAGATGCAGGCTCTTAGTCAGGAAAGGGATACCTTAGGCCAGGAAGTCTGCCACTTAAAAAGGAAATTGGAAGAAAATCACCTGGCCCACCAGGGACTGGGTGACCTCCAAAAAGAACACCAGGACTTGCTAGAGCACACCAGGAGGGTGGAGGAGGCTCTGGCAAGACAGGAGCAGGCCAATAGGGACACAGCTCAGGAGGTAACCCTCCTGCAGCAAAGACTGGCCCAGTGCTCCAGGACCAATCAGGAAACGCGGAGAGAGAATGAGGCTCTCTGCCAGCACAATGATAGGCTCCAACAACAGGTAGCGATGCAGGAGAGACTGGTAGAGTCTAATAAGGCTTTAACTGAGGAACTGAAGGCGCAGGCTCTTGCATTGCAACAGGGAGCAGGGGCGGATAGAGATGAGGTTCGCTGGGAAAGAGAAACTCCTGAGCATAACCCCAGGAGCCCTAGTACCAGAGGCCTTTATTTCTCTCAGTCCCTGGACTCTGCCACCCCCATGTCCCCTGGCGCACATGAGCACAGGGCCACAGGGATGGCAGATTACTATCCAGCCAGAAGCATGGGGCTCATAGGCCAGTACCACCCAGGAATGGAGGGGCGGGCATCCGGGTATGGGCACCCAAGCACAGTGCAATTTGATGGGGAACCCCAGGTGAGTAGGCCCATTAAGGGCATCCTGAAAACCTCTGCCCAGTTAGGTCAGTGGGGGGTACCCATCAAATCCTGGCAGCAAGGAGGGATCTGAAGACTCCTCTGAGCGGTACAGGACACAGGAGACCAGGTCTCCACATTCTGCCAGCCATTCCCAGGCTCGCAGAATCCGGGAAAACCTGGAGGAACAGACGGGAACCTCTGGGAGCAGTGCCTCTGAGTCAGAAAATGAATGGACCAGGGTTACCCGGACCAAAAGGGCCAATAAGACAAAAAGGGCCTTGCTTAAGGACCCCTTAAAGCAGATTAAGGCAATCAGGAGCGTCATCACGCCGTATCATAAGAATGACAAGTATTCTGTTTGGGAGCACTTAGAGTTGTTTGAGCAAATGATGGAGACTTTTCATTTGAAGGACAGCCAAAGCTGTATCCAATATGTAAAGTGGACATTCTCCCCAGAGTACTCCAGTTTCTTTGCAGGGCTGGAGGACCAAAATCATTCCAGGTGGTCCACCTATAGGGCGGCCATATTAAAACATTTTTCTGTTCACAGAAATCCCCAAGAGGCTCGCAAGGCAGCCTACAATTTGCAATGTGGGGAGGATCGGACCCCACAAGAGTTTGTGCAAGAACTGAAACGTGCGTTTGCGCAGACCACCAGAAGGGTGCGCACAGACAGCAGAGAATTTGTCAATACATTTTTCCATGCCTTGCCCAAATACATAATGACCCAGCTCGTGAGAGATTTTCATGAGAAGATCTTTAGAATGGGTCATTGAACAAGCCACCCGCATCTACGAGGTGCAGAAACCGGTAGATAGCAAAAGTAATGCCCAGAAAAACCCCAAAGCCAACAACACCCCTGCTGCTGCCAAGGTGCTAGAGGTAAAGGTCACCCCCGTTTTAGAGTTGGAGATGGGGGGGCCTAAAAACCTACCTGCACCTAATAATGCTAGGCCCAGAAGGTCCTCGGGCCAGTCACAGACAGGGGGCCAGGGAGGCAGCCCCACAAATGGGGTCCCTCGCTCTCCTGATTATGTAAGCCCCGGGAAAAGGGAAACAGACCCATCCTGGGTTATGTGTGGACTCCTCCAGCCCAAGGGGGGGGATCCAGCCAAGCACCTAACCCAGGGAACTTCCCTCCTAACTTCCCACCGGAGGGCAGAAATTCTCCAAATCCTGGGCAGAACTTTTTCCCCAGGTATCCACCCAATTTCCAGCCCCAAAATCCTCCACCCTTCTTTCCCCAATTCCCTGAGCCCAGACAACCGAATCCGGGAGAGGGGAGGCCAAGGGTGGAGGGGTATCCAAATCTTCCCAACCAGGGGTACTACCAAAGAAGGGATAGCTACCCTTCCCGGGATCAGCCCAGGGGAGAAAACAGGGCCCCGTATCAGCCTGAGCGGGTTTCCCAGTTAGAGTGCCAAGTCCAAAACATGGCGCGGGATCTGGGTCACATACTGAGGGCTCAGAGAACCCTCAGATCGGCATGCCGGCGCAGAACACACCCAACTCTGGACCTGGTGCTCCAGAGCAATGACGGGGGCAGCACCCCGATAACTCACCGGTTCCCAGGGAGGAGGCACAAAGGGAAGGGGGGTGTAAAGCCTTGGAGGAAGCTTCCTTCCTCACTTGTAAACAGCCCCTGGAAACCCAGGAACCGGAAACAAAATCTCTTGCCCCTGAAAGTCTGCCTCCTAAGGAACAGAGGGGGGGTAGGAGAAACAAAAGACCCAAACAGACTCAGTTTGAGGAGGAGGTACAGATCTTCCAATTTGACGGGAGAGGGATCCTCAGAGGATCCTGGGAAAAGGATCTTCTCCTTCAGAGAGGGGGGAACTCCTCCCAAAGATAAATGGGTCCCTAGGGATGCAAATCCAGGGAGATGGGGAGACTGAGCTACCGCCGCCCACCATCTCATCCCAGAACCAACAGCAAGAAAATCCCCTGGTTCAAACCCATCCTGGTGACTGCCTCCAAAAAGGGGGGGGGGCGGCCTAAAACCGGAGCCAGGGGAACCCACAATGGCTCTGATCTCCAGTTGCCAACTTTTTCTTTCAGATTCCCAAGGCTCTCCACAGAATTCTGCCCAAATCTCTTCGCTAGCGATGTCCAAAACTAGAAAGTTAGCCCACCAGTTGTCCAAAAATGTGCATTATCTGTGCCCCCTTGAGGAGAAGGAGGGAAGATACTATGCCCCGGTACAAGTACAGGGGCAGGGTACAATTTTGGCACTGGTGGACACTGGATCTCAAGCTACCCTTCTGTCCAGAAGGGCCTTTGATGAACTGAATGCAGGAAGGGGAGTGAATTACCAAATTCCTCTCACCTCTCTTCCTGGACAACTGCAGAACTTTGACGGGAAGGAAATTTCCGTTGAGGGGACTGCAGACTTGGACATTAAAATTGGGTGACACAAGTTGAAACACCCAGTCATAGTTGTGACTCCAGAGGGCACCCCTTGTTTACTAGGGAATGACCTCCTGAGAAGGTTGTCACCCCTAATGGATTGCGTAAACAAGGTCCTCTGGACCCAGACTAGCCGACCAATAAAATTAAAACAGAGTGTCAACCATGTTAGTTTAAACGGCACCTGCCACATGGTTGAACAAAAATCTGACCAAGTAGAATTTCACTTCCAGAATAGCCAAATTCCTGACGTGACAGTAATAGCAGTAGGACAACAGACTGGTGATGGAGGGTCCTCTCTATTTCTATCTCTCTTCCAGTCTAAAGTGGTATTCCATGCTGGAAGGAAACACTCTGAGATTCTTTACTAATCCACAATCAGAAACTCCCACTCCAATAGTCCAGAAAGATGTGAAATCAGCTCAGAGCCTGGCTGATATTCAGCAAATTGGAGAGCAGTTGTTCATCCCTGTCCAATTAAATGATGGGAAGGACTCTGTTCTCGCTCGAGTGTGTGTGAACAACGGTAAGAGCTTCATCAGCGAAGCCATGTTCCGCCAACTCCCAAAAGATCCAGCCATTCCCACATTCAAACTGATAGACAAATGGGAAATGGACCTGGAAGCACCCAATTCCAAACATCTCCTGCCAAGCAGGTGTATGCTCAAAATCTCCATTGGCAACAAGAGCATAGTCCAGAATTGTTGGGTCGTGCGAGACGTCACTGCCGCCTTTTACTTAGGCAGTGACATTCTCAATTGCTTTGCCATTAGTTTGGACCTAATAAACTTCAAAGCTTGGTCCCGATTAGCGGATAATCCCATGGGCTTTGATGATCCAGAAAAAGCATTTAGGTCAGCTCAATTGCTACCTTATGCAGTTGAAATTCAGATCAAAGAGGAAGTCACCATCCCAGAAAGGACCCGACAATTCTCCCTGGAAGTGAAAGTTAAAAGAGGACAATATTTGCAAAACCCTGATGCTTACATACATCTAAACGCTTCTCTCCAACAGCAAGGGTTGGGGGTAAACCCAACACCATTAGTCAACATAGAACATGACACCATTCCAATAGAGGTGGATAACAGCGACTTAAAGAGTATTACTCTAGCCGCAGGCACCATTATTGGAATGGCGGTTGATGACTGACATTTTTCCATAGATTTAGGTAATGAACTGTTAGGACCAATCCCCAAGGACTGTTTTGACAGTGACAGTGATAACAATACAACACCAGACAGGATTTTTACCCGGCATGGGGGGAACTTCCTGGTGTACACTTCCTGCCCCTATGGTAAGGAATATGTGACTTGTGACTTCAGGAGGGATGAGGTGATTTTCCAGGTCCATGAGGGCTGCCTTTCCCACCTGAAGCCTCCGGTCCAAATCAGCACTCTGACCAGGGACTTCTCCACCCAGCTGGAGGAGGCCGCTGAGATAGCCAAACCAGAAGTCTTTCCAGGCTTCAGGCAGATGGTGGAAGAGAGAGTCAACCTAGCTGATGCCTGTGTGACTCTGGAACAAAAGCAAAAGTTGAGACAAGTTTTCTTGGATTTCCAAGATCTCTTTGCGGTAGACTCATATGACTGTGGCCGCACCGACATCCACACAACAACAATCCCCACGGACCCTGGCATGACTCCAGTGTTTGTGAAGCAATATCGTTTGCCTCTCGCATCCGTGGAGTCCCTTACTGAAATAATTAAGAACCTTGAGTCCCGGGGAATAATCCGTCCAGTCCACAGCACCTTCAATAATCCGGTGCTGGGAATATTGAAGCCTAACGGCCAGTGGAGACTCTGCGCCGACCTCAGGGAGCTCAACAAACGGGTCCATACTTCCCGATGGCCTCTGCCCTACATTGACCAAGGGCTGGCCCAGATCCAGGGGTCACAGGTATTCACTGCAATAGACCTGACCAATGGATACTGGACCGTGCCGGTCAGTAGGGAGGACCAATACAAGCTGGCTTTTACCTTTGGGGGCCAGCAGTACACATGGACCCGGACTCCCTTCGGATACCTCAACTCCGGCAATGAATTCAACATTTTCCTACATAAGGCCATGCCCGGCCTGGGTGAGAGGGGTAACCTGGCTTTTGTAGATGATGTCCTCATCAAAAGTTCATCTGTGGAGGAACACATAGCGGAGATCCGTTATGTTCTGACGCAGTTGAGGGCCGCCGGAGCAAAACTATCCTTTCAGAAAGCACAGTGGTGTAGAACCCGTGTTAATTTCTTGGGGCATGAGATTACTCCTCAGGGTCTCTGTCCCCAGGAAAAGAAAGTGGAAACTGAAAGACCCCACAACTCTGCGGGAACTAAGGAGCCTCCTTGGACTGACTAATTACAGCAGAAAGTTCATTGAGGGCTACGCAGAGATCACCAGACCCCTGATTCATCTCCTGAAGGGTGGGTCAAGTGGGAATGGGGTCCAGAACAAGCCGAGGCAGTAAGACAACTCAAGAGAAGCCTCTCACAAGCGCCTTGCCTAGCTTACCCTGTCAGAAACAAGGAGTTCTTCCTGGAGACGGGGTTCTCTAATACGTGCTTGACGGCAGTATTATACCAAAAGCATGACAAGGTCAATAAAGTAATCTCCTATGCGAGCAAAACTTTATCCTCTGTGGAGGAAAAATTCAATGATTGTGAGAAGGCACTCCCGGCAACGGTGTGGGCATTGAAGAATTACCGCCCGTTTATCCATGGGGAACACATCATAGTGGAGACTCCACACCAGCCTCTGCAATATCTCCAAAGTGACAGAATCCGGGCCGGAAATGTGAGTAATTCCCGAATTACTTCCTGGATTCTGTCAATGCAAGGCTTTCCTGTGGAGGTCAGATATGGCCAAAACAAGAAGAGTCCCCTCGCGCAAGGTCTGGCTGACTTGCATGATTGTGCCAGAGAAAACTGTCTCGAGGACGAAAGTCTAAAAATCAAGGACAACATGGAGGCATACCTTAATTCCCCACACAAAGTCTTTGAAGAAGTCAAGTGTGAGGGAATGCCCACTGTCTATGTGGATGGATGCTCTTACCATGTTGACAACAACGGGGAGAAAGAACTGGTGGCCGGCGTAGGGAATGCATGGGTGAATGAGTCCCCAGAACCCTCCGCTGGATACAAAATTGGTCCCCGAAGTAGTCAGGTGGCAGAATTGATGGCTGTGCATCAGGCCATCCTCACTGCTGTCCAGCATCAACTCCACGAACTGGTCATAATCACAGATTCGGATTATGTACGGAACGGGTTCGTGGAGCACCTGGTTAATTGGAAAACCAGAGGCATGTTATGTGCTAACAACAAACCCTTGAAACATGGGAAGTTGATCCAAAACATTGATGATCTGGTCACCTCGAATGAGATGACCATTTATTGGAAAAAGATCAAGGGTCATTCCAAAGTAGAGGGACCAGACAAAACTGGAAATGACTTAGCTGATCAGCTGGCCAAAACCGGGGCCATCCATGGGGATCTAATTGAGATTGAGTCCCTGTTGGGGGAAATCCAGGTCACTGCTATCACTAGGTCCCAGACAAATGCTCACAACGACCTTTCAATTGCACAATGGAGTAAGGAGACCCCTGATGCTGATTTGATTACAGCTCAGAAGGGGGATCCAATTATTGGTAAGTTTTACCAACACCTTGAGGACCCTGAGAACTTTCCCCTGACGGATACCGATTACATTGGGAAAGAGGACCTACGAGTGTTGATGAAATGTCCAAAAATGTTCCGGATCCAAGACGGTTTGCTGGTAGAGAAATCCAAAGCTGGCCACGATCAGTGGGTGGTTCCTACCTCATTCCGAAGCCTGATGTTAAGTCACGCCCATGATGCGGCCACCGCCGGTCATAGGGGGTTTCACACAACATTGGAAATCTTAAGAGAGGTTGCATACTGGCCACACATGGGGCAGGACCTCGACCAATACTTGAAGGGGTGTCTTGTGTGTGCACAATTTCAGCCATCATCCCTCACGCACCGTGCGCCTCTCCAAAAGAGGGGGATGACACTGCCATGGTCAGATTTACAAATCGACTCTGTAGGCCCCGTGATTCGCTCTGCTAGGGGGAATAAGTACATGTTGACTGTGACATGCTTGTTTACCAAGTGGGTGGAATGTCTCCCAGCCCCAAACTGCAAGGCAGAAATGGCAGCTGCCTTGATGATTAACCACATCTTTTCCCGTTTTGGTCTACCTCAAAGGATTGAGTCAGACAGAGGTAGCCACTTCACCAGTGAAGTAATGACAAAGATGTGGGAGATACTGGGGGTGAAAAGGAAGTTGCATATTGCTTACCGGCCAGCTTCTTCTGGGGCAGTAGAGAGATATAACCGAACCATTATGAGCATATTAAAGAAGTTTGTGGCAGATTCTGGGCCAAGTTGGGATATCCGATTACCTCTGGTCCTAATGGTCATCAGATCTACCCCTTCATCTGCAACCAAAATGTCACCATTCGAGTTGATGACTGGACGCAAGATGGTGCTTCCTCAGCATTTGCTCTACAGGACCCAAGAGCAGACACTAATAAATGCCTCCACAACTCATGAGTATGTGGAGAATTTAAGGAAACACCTTCAACATGCTTTTGCTTATGCTCAGCGGAATCTAGAAAGATCAGCTGATAGCATGAAGACCCACTATGACCTGAAGACTTCCAGGAAGGAATATCAGGTGGGGGACCGGGTCTATCTATACAACTTCCAAAGAAACCAGGCAAAACAGCGGAAATTCTTGCCTACATGGAAGGGACCCTTTGAGATCATCGACAAGATCTGCCCTGTGGCCTACAAAATCCACATCCCCAAAGGCGGTTTGGCAGAGGGGGAAGGCAAGTGGGTCCACATTAACCAGTTGAAATGTTGCCATCCCAGGCACACTCTGCAACAACTGGAGGTATCCTCTAGAATCCTAGCGGGTACTGTCTCAGACTAATTCAGTTCCAACCATAAAACATACCACATCTAGTCTCTAAAATATTGTGATTTGCATGAAACTGTCTCTTAGTTATACTGTTTTTTTTTTCAAAATAAGAATGTAATGTTTCGTTATGATGAAATGCATATGCTGCCCCACTATCTCAACAGTGGTGGAAAAATGTCTATGAATAGGTATTGCCGCTCTTCCTTTGTCATCCTAGGAGAAATAAAACCTTGAGACGGGCCAAGGAGGACGATCCGGAGACCGGGAGCAGAGACGCAACGGGCCTGGGGTACCGCCCAATCTTCCCATCAGGACCGGCGAGGAGAACCGATCGATCCGACCGGATGGAGAAAAAGATGCTGAACTGTGCCATCTATTGGAAGAAGATGAGGAAACATCCCAGGTCTTGCGAGTCCCATCAGTGAAACAGAATGGCCATCGCAAGAGGGGGGCTTGTGGGATGTTTTTATCCACGCATCCAAGCCCTACCTCAAAACTGTGCAGTACTGACATGGAAAACATCATGATGGCCAGAGCTTCCCAGAAAATGCACAGGGAAATGCATGAAGAATAGGCTGCCACTCATTTTTGCCGATGTTATGGGCACAGAAGGACACTGCCTAAAACCACCATTGGACTACCCACATAGTAGTCTGAAACCATTGGTAATGGCAATGCTGATTGCCAAAAGCAAACCCATAACTGTTGGGAATTCATTTTCTTAAATCCCAAAAAGGGGTGCAGTACCAGTACTCACCACTATCAGAAAGCCGGCGTTTTAAAACCACCAGATTTTGTAGAAAACTGAATAAATGAACCCAAAGCCTGCCAAAGAAAGACTTACTGAGAGGTGGATCCAATGTAAAGTTATATTCTGAAGTGACTTGAAGGTTTATAACAAGACTGGCTGAGCTGTGGATTTCAGCAGTTTAAGTAAATTTGGACTGAAAGACACTAAAAATCTAAATGTTTAAAAGAAATGAGTGACCTACTTTGAGTGTCACATAGGTTGCAATTGTTTAAATGTCATAGTTTTAAACTTAGAATCAGCATTCTAGCTGCATATGTAAACATTGTCTTGACTTAAACTGGGTAACAAAAAGTGACATTTTATCTGAAACCTGGCTTAAGGCACTGAATTCTGCCCTCCAGCTACCCCCGACAAGAGATGAAACTTGAGTCACAGCTGTGTTCCCAGGCCTATCTGCCTTTTGCTGGCCACACTAAGGATATGCCTTCTCTCTGATAATTGAATTAAGGGGAGCCCCCACAGAATACAGGAGCTCTGAACAAAGCCCTGCCCTGACTCAGGCAAATGTTTTATTGGCGGGAGTCGTAAATGGAGCTTCCTCCTGGAAGGACAGGGGAGGAGCACTGCCTGTGAGAGCAAGCTGGCTTGGCAGAACTGGAAAAACCAGAAATTCAACCTTGTGCTGGGGCGAAACCACACCCCTTTGTGGCCAGAACATAACTCTAAAAAGATGAATAACTCATAGTACGGACTTGTGAAAATTATTTAAATGACACCATAATTCTTGTGATTTTTCTGCCCACATTTTAAGACGTGTTAGGACCCGGTGGTATGTTCAGGGGGGTTTTAGCGGAAAAGAGGATATTACTCAAAATGTGTGCATGTGAAAAATCTGACACTTCATCAACTAATGTCCATACTCCTTGCGCACATGTGTGTAAATTTGGGTTAATGTCCGAAATTGCAAAATCAGTTAAAAAGTGCAAATATTGCCATTTCTGAATGCAAGCTCCCAGGAAGAGCAGATTTGGACAAGGGTATACCTCCTGTGATATGTGAGGGGTGCGTGTAATTTTAAACGAATGTGTACCTGTGCAAATATGTTATTTGAGCAAATATAGATTGTGTGTAAAGTTGACAGGGGTGGGTTCTCTGTATCATAAACAGACCTCATCATGATGACACTTCATTTCATTCCCCCAATCAAAGGGAAGCGGATGAAGTGGCCAATGACAAGGGGAGAGGGGTAGGGCCTAGGAAGCTAGCCTCTCCACCCATTTTCAAAACACATAAAAGCAGACAGGCAGGACAGATAGGGACCTTCAAATCCACTTGCAGCTGGAAGCTCTGCCGGGAAAATCCATACTTTACCTCCCTCAACCTTCAGAGAGCAGACATAGAGACTTCAAATCTATCAAATTTCCAGAACCAGAGAGAGAGCAGAGCTGACCCAGATCACTGTTAGCAGAACCAGAGACCCAGACCAGACCAGCAGAGTAGAGCTGACCCAGACGCTGTGCGCAGAGACCGTCCGGGGCGAGTGAAGAAAACCTGACCAGATCCGTGGCGAGGCCCATTCTAATTCAAGAATATAGTGTGAGTACCTAGTAGAACTGTGCAGAACCAATCTCTTAGTTAAAATAATATAATTCAATCTATTTTAATCTAAGTAGAACTGCCTCCTGTCACCTGCCATTTTCTAGTTGCTAGCTGTCACTTGTCTTTTTGAACTTTAAAATTTAAAATCTGAAAAACGACCTTTATTTAACCACTCATATCTCAGTGACCGTTTGTCCTAGAGACTTGCCGTAACTTTCCTCTGAAAGCTGGGAATCGTGGCTTTCCTATGAACTTAGTTTTGCCATAATCGCGAAGAACCACTCGCGAATTTTTCTGCGATTTGCAAATTTATCAACGTGTGAAAACAGCAGTTTTCTTGCTTTCATTTGCCAAAAATTTGTTTAACCTGCTAACCACCCTAGATCCTTGCTAAAGTGAGCCTGGACTAATATTAACTTGATACCACTCACCCTAAACCTCTAGAGGGAATTAAAAGTATTTTAGCATATTTTTCACTTCATTGCCAGCACATATAAAAGCATTTTGGGCCTGTGTTTTAAACTTCTGTAGTCCAAGCTTGCTGGGGTGAACTGAATTACAGTTGATTGCATTTCTGAGAACTGTGTGCTTTCCTTCCATTGCATAAAAGGGGGGAGGGGATTGCCAGAGAAAAGTGATTACATTGTTATGTTGAAATCATATTGAGTATTTTCTGTATTGCATTTTCATTCAACATTGCATCCATTTGAACTTTATAAAGCATTCTCTATCACATTATTCTTCTGTCCCTACTTACCAGTGTGCTACCTTATCCATTTCATGTCAACTCCTTAGCGATTATAAAGAGGTGTGCCAGTGCCAGATTCTCCGTTGTTAATCTTTATCATATCAGATTAAGTGTGCTATTCAATTATTAATGTATTCTAAAGTGTGATATATATATCTATTGTTTAAATTATCAATTAAACCTTTTAACTTGCAAAACAGAACTACTTCTTGTCTCAGTGGGGTCAGGGGGATTCCAATAGAGGGGTGTTATATAGGGGTAGTCATCCAGAACGCATGAACTGGACATAAAGATATATTAATAAGGGTTTCCATTCAGTATCCCAGACTAGGCATTGACTTAGCTGTAGTGTTGAATTGAATCCTCTTACAGGATATCAGGTACCTGTAGGAAGGAATTTACATTCTTTGCTGTCCACCTTTGTCTGATGACAGTTTTCAGAACCTGTTTGTGGAGAGGATGGCTCTACAGTCTCTTTATGATCTGTCTCGCATGGTGGGCGTCTAGGAATCTATCATTCTGGGTCGGTCTCCATACCTCCCCTGTCAGACTCAGGGTCTCTTGGCACAAATTTTTCTTTGGGAGCAATACGCCCATTCCTGAAAGAGAAGATTTCCTTATCTAAATCCTCCATGGATTCTTCTCTTTCAAAGGACATTATCTTGTTTTCCTTCTCATCTTTGGGCTCTTCTACTTACCCTCTGTTCTTTGGGTTCTAACTTCACGGGGTGAGAAGAGTCACTATCAGGCTGAGCGGTTCAGGTAAGAAAGGGAGCTTCCTCAAGAGATTGCCATCTCCCTTCAACCAGGGTCCCATCCTCAGGAACCTGTTGGTTGTCTAGATTTTCTTCCGGACATTTCCCCCGTGAAGCATCAGACTGGGTGTTGGGGCTTCTGGGAAGCATGGTCAGGTTAAGGGCTCAACTGAGCCCTCAGCATACACCCCAGGTCTGTGATCAACTGTTGTACTTGTCGCACCAGTTGCATAAGTTTCTCTTGGTTGTAGGGAGGTTTCTGCTTATACCTCTGCTGCTCCCTAAAAGGGTACATTTCCCTTCCAGCAAAGTAGCTTGGGTATTGTACATTTTCACCATAATTTTCAGTCCCGATTATCCCTTCTCCTTGGATCATGGATATATTGTCCTGGAACAGGGCAGACGGAGGAGGATTATTTTGAAAGTTAGGATTTTGAGGGTAATGTGAGAGACCTAAAGGTGTCTCCCTGACTAGTCCAGGGGGATCTGTCATCCAGATGGCCAGGTCACAGCCATCCCATTTGGATCCAGTTCCTGGGGGTGGATCAATGAGCGAGGATCCCCTGGGTGGGGTCCTTGGGTAGTGGATGTGGGACACCAACGGGTGAGATGTAGTATCTCCCTTCTATAATAGCTTTTCCCCATCCTACCCCGTAGGATTTTCTAACACTTTCTCCACCAGCTTTTCCAACACAAACACTTTCGCACACCGCAAAAGATGATGGACAAACACCAGATCCATTTACCCGATGTGTCCCAGCACAAGGATCAGACAACGTCAGGCAATTGACCACAATCACATACACCTGACGGCCCTTTCCCTTGCCCACAGGGATAAAAGGTGGAGCACGAGAGCACAATACGAGCAAGGCGGACTGCTAGATGAGAGAGCTAACTCACCACAGCAAAATGAGGAGAAAGACGGCACAAATCATAAGGGTGCCAAGGAGAGAAGCGACCTTGCCTTATCCGACAAAGGCCCGTGAACCCTCTGCAGAAGGAATTGTGAGAAAGGAACTTTTTGTTTATTAATTTTGAAGACATCAGGTCCTCAGAGGAAAGAGACTTTTTGTTTAAAAGAGACTTAACCACCGAAGGCCCTGACAAACTGAGAGCGGAACTCTTAGCTTGTGCTGAAGAAGCTTCAGCATGTGCTATGATATATATGATATGTTATTTATATCACTCTCATACACAAATATTTCAGACCACGACAAGGCAATGGAGGGGAACAGGGGAGAACAAAACACCAATCTTACTAGGCCCAGTGAAATTGCGAATGCGCAAGTGCATGGGAAGGGAAAAAGGGCAAAAGTGCATAAAAGGGGGGAGAAGTGGAAAGTGCAGAGAAACAAATAAATAATAATAAATAAATAAGGCGATGAAAGGTGGTAGTGCAGCCAGCAAGTGGCAAGTGATTTGTTTAGCCGACAGGGTATAACTGATAAGTGCAGAAGAAAAGCGGGGTGGGGGCCTGTGTGGTTACAGATACAGACCCCAGTGCAAGGGGTGGCCCGGAGGCAGTGCAGGAGGGTGGAAGGGTGAGCAGTTACCTGAGCCCAGGGGACAGAGCGTGGCCAGGTGCGCAGTGCAGAGAGAGAAAACAGATCAGCAGGGGAGAAGGGAGCAAAGGCAGAGGCAAAGAGGAAGGTCTTGAGGTGCTACCTGAACCGGAGATGGTTCTCCTCAAGTTACAGAGTGGCAGAGAGGCTGTTCCAAAGGGAGGCCCCATCTGAAGACAGAGATCTACCACCGGCTTGTTTCGTAGAAAAACGACTGACCCTGAGGGAGTTAGAGGTAGAGGAGCGAAGAGCTCGAGAGGGGAGGTATTTACAGAGCGGTAGTTGAAGGTATTTTGGACCCAGGCCCCAGAAAGCCTTGTGGACAATGCAGAGGGTTTTAAATGTTATACTTGCATCCACTGACAGCCAATGAAGAGATTTCAGAGCTGGAGAGATACGATCCCAGGGCTTGAGGCCAAGGACAAGTCTTGCAGTCCTGTTCTGGATTATTTGTAAAGAGTGTAGGCAGCTAGATTTAGAAAGAGGCTGTTACAGTAGTCCAGCCTAGAGAGAACCAGAGTTTGGGAGACAGTGAGCTTCCGGGGGAAGGAGAAGAGAGGAGAGGAGAGGAGAGGCAGATGTCAGAGAAATGGGAGGAGAAGGAAAGTGTGGAGTCAAAGATGACCCCAAGGTTCTTAGCTTCGCAGGTAGGGGTAGGAGGAGGACCAAGGGAGGCTGGTTAAAGAGTGAGGAGAAAGGATGGTGAAGGTGTACCGATGAGGAGTATCTCAGTCTTGTTGGCATTTAGACAAAGATCGTTGGCAGCACACCAATCCTGAATGGCAGTTAGGCAGTCAGAGATGAGAAAAGGAGAGGAGGTGGCCAAGGGAAGCTTGAAAATGAGTTGAGTGTCGTCAGCATAGCACTGGAAATTTGAGCAGAAAATGGCAATGCAGCGGGCGAGAGTTGCCAAGTATTGGTTGAAAAGCCAGGGCAAAAGGTTGGACCCCTGGGGAACACCACAGGTAGAGAGGGAGATAGATGATAGGAAAGACCCAAGTTGGACTTGGGAGGGAAGATCAGAGAGGAAAGAGGTCAACCAGGCCAGGAGTCCCACCTTGTCCCGTGCTCTAAACATGAGGAAGGGAGACCCCGATAACTGCATGCTGATTTATCTGTGAACACTTCTTTCTTTCCTGAGAATCCTATCCCACACTCTTTTTTTGTATTTAGCGTAAGGATTGGCAATAGGTTTTCCTTACTAAAGGTCCTTTTATTTGACAAGACGCCACTACGACTGCCTTATTACCATTTGATGGTTGTAGTTTGCTCCCATCTTAGATTTAAGTTTAGATTAGGTGTTTTTCCAACCCGCATTTACAGTTTATTAAGCACCCTTGAACTGTGATCAGTTGTGTCTGTCTTTGTCATGCGCCACCTGTGGTGATTGTGGCCGCGATGGAAGATGCAGTACCGAACGGTACAAATCCTTGACATTGGTTCCAGAAGTAGCCCTCATTCAAGATAGCCATCTGACGTCACAATAACAACACCCGACGCGGAACACGCAGTGCGTTGTATCCTTCTCACTTCCGGCTATCCCGCTGCTGCACTCCGCAGTTCTTTGCTATTTGGTTTGCTTCATTCATGACAGCCAGTGTTTTCTACTTCCCCTGAATTATACTCTCGCTCCTTCCTTATGTCTGTTGCTTGTGTTTCTCTGTTTTTCTTGTTACTTTGTACCGTGCTCTACACGATACCTACCCTGCTATTTCCAGCTTCGGCTGACTGTTCGATTCCGTTTCTGCAAATACGTTTCTCTTCTGCTCTGCTGTACATCTGTACCCTCTAAAGCCATCCTGGCGCTCTATTCATAACTTCCCTCATTCCATCTGTTGTTTTCTTTCCTTACTCCTACGTTTGTTGCCAAAGTCCATTCTGTCCAGATTTTCAAGTCCCTGGCACTCCTGATTTTGAACACTTTATTCTTACCTTAACAAAGGGAGGATTTCTCCGCCAGTAATTTGGAGTTTCCTTGGATTGATCCAACAGCAGGGTTTTTTGGGTGCCGTTCAAGCTTTTTTCCCTGCATTTGGGGTTGGGTCCCTGGGGTTCCCTTTTGGCTTAAGCACCAGATCCTGCCAAGGTGGCATCCGGGGGAGCCAGACCTTACCTTCATGCCAAGAAGGAAAAGAAGACCAAGAAGCCTAAGGAAATAAGAAGGACACGCCACAAGTCTTCATGCGAGACCCAGAACAGCTCACCTGAAGAAGGAGGTGAGGAGGGTTCACGGGAGGGTACAGAGTCAGCTCGTCAGGACACTATACAACACCCAGTAACAAACATGGCGTCCATGGAACAGTATCAGGAATTGGTAGCAGCCATTCAAGGATTAACTGCTGAGGTCTAGAATTTTCGGGCAGAAAATCCCATCCTTAGAAAACAGGTCACCAATCAAGATGTGGTAAGAGGAGATCTGCCTCACATCCCTTTGCAATTCGGGAAGTACGGTGGGAACCCTCAGACTATTAAAGAGTCCATAGAGGCCTGTCAAGTGTATTTCACTTTTCGACCCAAGACTTTTGAAATCGCTCGTTCCCGAGTAGGATTCCTAGTGTCCAACCTCGCAGGAAATGCCCAGGCTTGGGCAACCCCGGTGGTCACGAACAATGACCTAACTCTGCAGGACTATACCCAGTTCTTGCAACTTTTCAGAACAAGATTCAAGAGACCTGAAGTCCTTTTCTCTTCCTATGAAGCTATGCTCGATCTTCGTGTAGGTACCATGGACTTTCTAACTTATGTATCACATTTTCAGAAACTAGCAGTGGAGGCTGGTTGGCCTGATACTGCTCAGCAGACCCTGTTCCAGAGGGGGCTCCATGAAGACTTAAAGGATGAACTGGCCAGGGTAGCCAGGCCAGCTACCTTTTGTGATCTTGTGACTCTAACAATGCAGATTGAATACCGCCTAAACGAGCGAAGACAATAGAAATGAAGAAGTAGCACTTACTGTCCTCTGACTGGCCTTCCTCCCCCGACCAAGGAAGCAGGGCCACCTGATCTATCACCCGAAGAACCTATGCAGGTTGGGATAACACGGGACCCTTGACTCCTGAAGAACGTCACAGAAGAAAAGAATCTTGATGTATTGCGGATCGGCTAAACACTTACTGAGAAACTGGCCGGAAGTACCTCCTAGAAAGAAGGGAAACCTCAGCCCTCGATCCTATGCATGACAGATATCAGGGGAGACCATTCTAACCCCTGCAACCACACCCAAGCAGTCAGAACCAAAGAAGACACAAGATTGATGGTGTTTACAGTGCACCTACAGATTAACCCCTTAAAAGAAGTAGAGATCTTAGCCATGATGCTGCAGCGCTGCAGGGAATTTTGTAGATGTGGACTGGGTGAAGGAGAAAGGAATCACTCTGGTTGCCATGCAAAAGCCGATTCCGTAGAAGGCATGGATGGCACTCCACTTATAGTTGGACCTATAGTTAGGGAAACGGAAGTTCTCCAGCTGAAGATGGGAAGACACCAGGAGGAATTGAAGTTCAACATTATCCAGGCTGCACATTTTCCGTTGATCTTAGGCATTCCCTGGCTTCGCAAGCACAATCCTAAGATAGACTGGAAACAGAATATCCTAAGTTTTGACTCCTCTTACTGTTATCACAATTGCTTACTCCCCTCGGAGACTGAAGATACTCATAAGGGACAGGCCATCCCTGTATTTCATCCAGTGATATCTGCAATACCTCCCCAATACCAGATGTTTTCTGAATTGTTCGAGGACAAGAAGCCCAGGTTGTTACCTCCTCACAGACCTGAAGACTGTTCAATAGAACTACAAGAAGAAGCTGCCGCACCTTTTGGCTGATTGTACCCTCTTTCCCTACCTGAGAAAAAGGCACTCCGAGATTACCTAGATGACAACCTGCAGAATGGGTTAATAACTGAATCCAGATCTTCAGGTGGCGCATCACTCTTCTTTATCTCAAAGAGGGTAACCACGGAATTAAGACCCTGTATCGATTACAGGGGTCTTAACTGCATTACCAAACGGGACAGATACCCCATGCCCCTGATACAGGACATATTAGAGGCAGTTCAGGGCTCTGTAATCTTCACTAAACTTGACCTCAGGTGAGCCTACCATCTCCTGAGGATCAAGAAAGGGGATGAGCGGTAGACAGCATTTCGTACCCCCTTGGGTCTCTTTGAATAGAGAGTGATGCCTTTTGAACTCATGAACTCTCCTGCTATATTTCAGAGATTCGTGGATAAGATCTTTGCAGACCTTTTCTTTAGATCGGTGGTGGTATATTTGGATGATATACTGATCTTCTCATCCTCAGAGAAGGAACACCACAGGCATGTTACTGAGGTGTTAAGGCGACCTCTACACCACAATCTTTTTGCCAAACCTAAGAAGTGCCAGTTTCATGTACCATCTGTATCATATCTGGGGTACGTCTTGTCCAAGGCTGGAGTCGAGATCGACCCAAGCAAGGTCGAGACCATACTTCGATGGCCGATACCTCAGAGTGTTAAGGATGTACAACGATTCCTGGGCCTAGAAATATTTTATAGACGGTTAATTCCTAGTTTTTCAGAGATCATCTTACCAATCACAGCCCTACCCAAGAAGGGAGTGGTGTTTCACATGAATCCAGAGACGATAGAATCATTCTGACAACTTAAGAACTTGTTTTCAACTGCACAAATACTCAGCCCAACTGGTACCGCCAGTTTATTTTCAAGACGGACGCCTCCGACGGAGCATGGGAGCGGTACTTCTCCAGAAGGCGGTGGATGAGCATGAACACCCTATTGCATATTACTCGAAAACTCTTAGAGCCAGCAAGAGGAACTATGCAGTACTCAAAAAAGAACTATTAGCAATCAAGCAAGCCTGCAAAGAGTGGCTGCAACTATTGCAGGGCAC
This sequence comes from Ambystoma mexicanum, assembly GCF_040938575.1. Taxonomy (NCBI): domain Eukaryota; kingdom Metazoa; phylum Chordata; class Amphibia; order Caudata; family Ambystomatidae; genus Ambystoma; species Ambystoma mexicanum. Next base: position 247,243,845 of record NC_090934.1, read on the forward strand.
GGCTCAGCCCTTCTTGATCATAACAGATCATCGCAATCTTAGAGGGCTGCAACAGATGGAGTGTACCAATGCCAGACATGCCAGATGGACGTACTTTTTTTCCCAATATGACTTTCAACTGACCTACATTCCAGGGTACCAGAACTGAGTAACTGACGCTCTTTCTATAAGCTCACGCCTGGTACTCGAGAAACTACAGTACAGCGAGCCACTCTTAACAGATAAGAAATTCATAGCACCGGTGTCCAGTTTTCTACAGGTCATCCGGACGGATTACCTTACCATAAACACTCCTCCACGTCACATAGTCCTGAAGGATGGACTGCTTTTTCAAAACTCAGCCTTATATGTACCTACCAAATCTTTACAAGAGACCGTTCTCTCTTGGTGCCATGAGTCCCCTTTAGCAGGACATAAGGGTCAGAAGGGTACGCTGAATCGAGGTAAGAGATCTTCATCCGAGACCCGGAACAGCTCATCTGAAGAAGGAGGTGAGGAGGGTTCACAGGAGGGTACTCCAGAGTCAACTTGTCAGGACTACTGTTGCCTCCAGTCCCTTACAGTACCTGTTTGAAACATGTACATTTGAGGTGGAGTGGTACTTCTCTCCTGATGGAATTATCAAGGGAAGTTTCCTGGGGAAGTACTTACCTGCGCCCCTCCACTTTGTGCCGGGGGAGTGTACACATGTGGTCACAAATTCCCCGCTATTCGTAGTCGCCCACCAGGAAGTCTGTGAAAATGCCAATTTTTATTCTTGTGAAAACTCCCTGGGTGCCCGATCTTCCCCACATTGTAAATTATGTGCAGCCTTGCAGGCTTCTTGTGGGTTTCTGTGGGTCAAAAAATGTTTCAAAATGACCACCTTATAGGTGGACCATTTATAATGATCCTGGTCTTCCAGTCCTGCAAAGAAACTGGCGTACTCTGGGGAAACAGATCATTTAACAAACTTTTTTATTTCAAATGATGACATCATTATTTCATGAAGTTCCAAATGTGTCACCACTGAAAACTTGGCGTTTTTGTGGAATGGGATTCATGAAGTCCTTTATGGCTTTAATTTGCATGATTGGGTGTTTAACAAAACCATTTCTCTGTTTTGTACTTCTTTATTGCCTCTGAACCCGAGTCCATTTACCCTCGCAATCAGTGCTGATATTGGCACTCTAGGTGCTCTCTATCTCTCTGAGATTGGGAATGTCTTTCAGAATCATGGGATCTGGACTCCTCCTTTCACCTCTGCTGCTGAGAGCTCTCAGGGTCACTTTCCCTGTCATCACTTTTTGTGCAGGATAGAACACAACCTCTTCTTCACACTGTTGCCCATGGGTACTAAATCTGATTCCAGGTAGACTGGGGAAATCCACACATTCACCCAACTATGTGGAGGTTTTTAAAATGCCCTTCCTAGCATTTGGATTCCCCTTCCAACTAAGTGTGCTAGCTGATCTCTTCGCAAGATCATTTTCTGTAAGTCCAATTCTCTGATTATTTAATCAAATGTATTTTCAGGTAGAGAAGTATTTGCAGAACTATCTTTGACCTCCCTTGATACACTGGTCCTTCCACCGTCCCTGTTTTTTGGTATTGGTGAATACTCATCAATATCCAATAAGAACTGACCTCCTGATCAGACTGGCTAGGGATAGGCAAGCCCACCTGCCTCATGTCTCCCAGTTCTGTATAAAAGGCATGTATGCGGTCGGCTCCAGTCTGTACATGGGAAGTTGTACGTAATTGGCATGAGAGCCATACTCTGGTTGATCAAACTGTCTCAGTGCCTGTTTTTATTTTCTATTTAATTTCTCACACTTGTTTCTCTCTGCCAGGATTTCCTGCTTATATTCAGAGAGCTGAATTTGTAAATTTGACACTGAGGATTGGCTGACTTCAAGCACTCCACTCTGAGTCACCAATCGATCCCTTATTGTCTGCACTTCATCATGAAGGCATTTGTATTCTCTCTGAGAGTCTTGCCTTATGCATGCATTTTCACTTTGCTTTTCATTTAAAATGACACGTCGTCTTCCCTAAGTACCTCTACTCTTTGCTGCCTGTTACAGGTCAGCCTCTGCTTGTCTCAAACGCTGTATCAGATTTATATTTTCTTTCCTGATTCTGGCCAGTTACTGATCAGGCTGACCCTTTTCTACAACGATTTTCAATTTTAGGACATCTTTTTCTTGGATCAGCTGTAATTTGTGTTGCTTCGGGATTTGTAAATCCTCATGCATTTGATCAAAATACTTCTGGGAGTCAATCTCTTTTATGATGAGGAGACTGTGTTCACATTTGTGTTCATTTGTGGACTGTTTAAAGTCCATCGGTTTGTCCAGCAATAATCTATTGTTGATAGTCTGGTCATTCAATTGGTGTTGAAGGTGGTTTATAGTTTCTACACTCTTGTGTTCATTTGTGTTCATTTGTGGACTGTTTAAAGTCCATCGGTTTGTCCAGCAATAATCTATTGTTGATAGTCTGGTCATTCAATTGGTGTTGAAGGTGGTTTATAGTTTCTACACTCTTGTTGCGTGTGTCTTGCAGTGCTGAAAACTCCCTTTCTTGCTCTACACTGGCTTGTTGGTGAGTTGTTACCTAATTTTTAAGTTGCTCAATGCGTTTTTCACGTTTGAGCTCTAGAATTTTGCTTTTTTTGTAATTTTCTTCTAATTGCGTGAGTGATTGCTGGGCTTCTAGCAGGCTAGCCCCTTTATTTTGGAATCTTTCTGCGATTCGTTGTAATTGGAAATGCAAGCTGTGAGTTGTACCATTTTACTTTGTTCCTCACAGATATTTTGGGTCATGTAAAATTCTGCTAGAGCTGTATGTAAAATCCGATTTTCATGCCAAATGTCACTGCTTACTAATGTAACTTCTTGTACTATTCTGGCCTAGCATCACTCAGCCCTCTGATCTGGCCACTCGCCACACATAAAAAAGCTTAGCTAGGAGATGTTTCCTGGCATCTTCGATTTCAATGGTACTCATTTTAAAAGTTACTTTATTTTGAATCCTTATAAACATTCTCTAGATTTTAACAATCAATACCAAATTCAATTCTTTTTGTATTAACTCTATACAATCATATTCCTCTGGACACATCCCTGACCCTCAGGGATACGGCAAACAGTGGCAATTTAACAATGCATCATCAGCAACCTGCCATGGACCTTACTGATGTTGCACTGCAATGAATATCCTGTTAGCAATGCACTTGTCATGAATCAAAAAAGAAAGTGCGATCCCAGATGAGTCCCCATTTATGTGGGATATATTTATGGGGTGACAATTAATTCAGAGAGTTTGTCCACCCTGTTCCCAATCAAAAGCAACATGCCAATATATCTGTGGATATATTTCAGTCTAGCCCTGTCTGTGAACCATATAACACCACTTCTGTCCCTCGCTCATTACCAATAGATAAGCCAAGAATCAGGCCGGTGTGTAGAAACAATATATATTTATTAATAAATAGAAAAATTTCTATTTGCACATAAGAAAACGACTTGCAACCTTTTCCGTGGCGCCAAAACAAAGCTTCAATACAAATAAGTAGAACACAATTTGTTCTTTTGGGTTAACTAAAAATCACAGGACCTATAGCACAATCACATATACAGTTTTCATTTCAGGTCAAATAAACACTTCAACTACTTTTGGTCACTTACAAAAATTCCTTAATGTCAAGAATTATGCAGCACATTGAAACTTGACAAGATCATCCACTTGGCAGTGTGCTTTTCAGGGGTTTTAATTTCAGCAGCATGCAACACGTTTCTGTTGGTAAAAGAAATTTGACGTACGCAGCACTCTTTATTTTGATTGTTTAATTTGCATTGCTAACAGTGCTCTAGCACAACCAACCTTTAATAACAAACCACTTTTTAAGTAGATGAAACCCTTTTTCCTTCGCCACTATGCAATGAAGAATCTCTCTTCTATCAGGAGTCACTTTCTCATGCCATAAACATATATAGAGGGTATGCTTTTAAACCAGGTACTTCACTCTATTTAATTAGGCAAGACACATTTCTGTCCCAGTTTAAACCGAGATATTCAGTTTACTATTGAAACCCCTCTGCTTTAAGGCATGGTCTGGGGAGAGGGAAGCAGTAGGGAATTTCATTTTTGTATGCACCCCTCCACTTTAGGTAACTTTCGGGTTGGGAAAAAGAAAATCGGAATACCCAATTACTTTAACAGACTATATTTGTGTCCACACTGGAAGCAATATTGTTGATTTCGACACCCTGTGTCATTTGGCTGTGGGGAAGGGGTCTTTAAACCGTCCTGGGGGAGTATACACATACCCCAGGATCAGTTGTATGCCCTTATATTGAGGGCTCACGTAGATAGCAGGGTCAGAGGGGTCATTGTTCTGATAATGTACCATTCAATTGGGCCTTGGAGGGTGGTCTCCTCTGCATTTCATTCTACTTATCAGCTGGATGAGCATTTTTAGCTACACCGACATCTCCAGGTCCAAAGGATGTGTAGTGCCACCTTCACAGCAGCAGGTGTGGTAGAGGGTTTTGTAGATTTTCAGTTGATTTTATAGTCAGTGGGTTTCTGGACCTCATATAGCCTTGTGGCTTGCTGTATTATGCAATCCAGTGTCGTGTGCTCGGGGAAATTGCGAACGTATTCACCCAGGGGGGCATGGCCCGATGCCCCGGAGTGGGGATTGACTGCCAAAAATTGAGTTAGAAAAAGGTCATCAAAAGAAACGCTGGCGCAGGATGGTATGAACTATCGTGCATATCCCATCCCAACATGGCAGCTGCCGCACATGCTCTGTGTGACTGGCCCAGGCATAGGGTCAGGGGGCGTGGCTGTCCCAGGAAACAAAGAGAAATGGAAGTATGAGAAAGTGAGCATTCCTTTGTGTGTGTTGCCATTTGCTGGTGCTGCTGCAGAGGAGCAGTGGAGCAGACAAGGCATCTAGACCAGCTGTGGCATCAGGTAAAGAAAGAGGTGTGTGCTCGTCTATGGGAGTGGGGAGCCCTGGGTCTGCTGGGAGTGGTGTGGGGGCACCCATGGACATCAGACAGTGAAGTGGTGGGCACACAGGGATTGCTCGGAGTGGGTTGGGGGCACCCAGGGATTGCTCAGAGTGGGGTGGGGGCACCCCGGGACTGCTAGGAGTGGGGTAGATGTCACCCAGGGTTTGCTGGAAGTATGGTGGGGTTCCCCAGGGACTGCTGGGAGTGTGGTAGGTGCACTCAGAGACTGCTGGGAGTAGGGTGGGGCACCTTGTGACTGCTAGAAGTTTGGCAGAGAGTACCAGGGGATTGCTGGGAGTAGGGATGGGGCACCCAGGGTTTGCTGGGAATGGGGTGGGGCATCCAGGGTTTGCTGGGAGTAGGCTGGGGGACAACCAGGGATTGATGGAAGTGGGGCAGGGGCACCCACGGACTGCTGGTAGTGGGATGGGGCACCCAGGGACTGCTGGGAGTGGGGTGGGGGAATCCAGGAATGTGTGGGAGAGGGGTGGGTTAACTGTGGACTCTGCCGGGAGAGGGGTGGTGGAGCCCAGGGACCATTCTAGAAGATGGGTGGGGGAGCACAGGGGCTGAGCAGGGTGGAGGGTGCCCTGGGATTGTGCACCACTGTTCGATAATTTATGGTTGTTTTGACTTACTAGCCATTGGGCACTTTGGGGGGTGGGGCCCAGCCTGCCACAAATGTGCTTAGGGGGTGCCCAGGATGAAAAATGTTGAAGACCACTGTTATAGGGGAATTGATTTAATTATTATTTGGTAAGAAAATGCAAGGGATCTACTTCCGTACCAAACCCACAAAATGAGGTGAATGTATTAACTCAAACAGATCTCCAAAATGCTTGGTCCAGTTGGTCAAGATTACTTACATTGAGCAGCTATGGGTTTTGTGTTCATGAAAGGACAGGGACCTGGTAAGAATCCAACATCAGTCATGGATAGCATCCAGCATCCATCCCTCTATTTGCCTCTCTTTGTATGGATCCCAGCCTCTGTCTCTTTCCCTGGTTTCTTCCACTTGGGAAGCTAGAATCACGGTTTAGCTTCTGACTCTGGATCCCAAGATCATTTGTTGAATCATTTTGATAGGAATGATGGTTCCTGAGATAGTCAACAATTATGATTGTCCCATAGTACCTATGATAATCTCAAGTCATATGCATAATGTTAACTTCAATTACACATCACATTTCATTTGTCCACTTACATGTTGGTCCAGCATCGGTTTCTTTGTTGACCCTGCCTGCTATCAAGTCATTTACATTCTTTCTCTCAGGGCTGATGGACCATCTGTTCCCTTATCTTTGAGAGCAGAGAGGAAAGCTCTACCTCTTGTCATCATCTGGTGGTCTTTTGTTGCATATCATCTGTCAATCCCCAGAGAGGGATCACAAATTGATTTGAACATTTGGGAATGAGTTCACAGCTATTAGCTGGGTTATTGTTTATTCAGTACTGTTATTCCATCCCCCCAATACACTTGGGGTCAGGCACACTCTGTACATTTCCTGGCTGGTATGAGCTTCAAAGAGATTTTCCATATAGGGGAAAGGCAGGGTTTTGTAATTGTATGGGGAGAGGGGACAGTTCTTGGCCTTCAAATCTCCTGGGTAAAGATCTTCTGTTGCTAAGTCCAGCTTATAGCTCGATACCTAGCAACAGCAAAATACATGATGGTTTTACATGCTGCATTTCTATACATTAAATCTTCTTCACATCTTGCAGGAAATGCAAGACATCTCTTCATTTTCCTTGTGCTGCTTGTGTGAGTGTTTTTTTCATAGGTTAAAAAGTCACAACCTTTATTAAAGGGGGCCCTCGATTTACTCCTGTCAATGGAGTCTCTTATTTAAAACGTGACTTGCTTCCAAGTTGCAAAATGCAAATTGTTTCCATGGTAGCTCTCTGTGTTAGCAAAGCAGAACTTTAGACATCAATCACATTTAATGGAAAGTAGTTTTAGGCCTTAAGCCTAGTCACTCGAATACAGGTCCCATTTAGTATTTGTATTCCTCTTTCTCTGAAAACAGCTTTATGATGTTCCGCAGTTGCGAGCGGAATGCTGCCTTTTTGTCTATCAGCCAACAGTGTGCCTTCAATGTCCTTGCATCTTTGGGCCTAACATGGCCCAAACAGTTCATTAAGTCCTGGGTTCAAATTTAAACCCCACAATTGACCCACAACCACCTTAGAGTAATCATCCAGGGAGCTATGTTCAAACTATTTAGCGAGTCTCGGAAACTCCAGTTCTTGGAATGGAGCTAAGCACACTGACTAGGGGATGCACGGGTAGGAAATATCTTTTACCAGCATTGATGCCTTGGATGAGACACCTTCCATCTCTGGATTTCCTGACCACTCGTCCACCTCAACTAGCAACTGTCTATTTGGCATTAGATTCCCAACGCCAGGCTCACACTTTGCCATGGGACAGTACTTCTAGGGGGCATTTCAGTTGGCAGAGGTCACACTGGTTTTCCTGTTGAATGGCACCACAGTCATCTGCTAAAGGCCAATTTCACTTCCGATTCCAGATATGGAAATCATATATTTTCACAGAATAAAATGTTGTCTTTGCCAATGCATTGCTGGCCTTCGTGTGTTGCTGCCATTCTATGATTTTGAAAAAGGTCTCATCAACACGCAGCACCTAAGTTTGCTTCTCCCTTTCCCTCTAGAACACAGGCAATAATAAGGTTGGTGCCGCTCATGGAAAAAAACCTTTTGCTTTTGTTTCTCTGACAGATGGGTGCTGATTCTTAATGTTGCCGCCACAGTCAACTACCTATCCAAATTTGTGTGATTGCAATGCTACTTTTGAGTGCTACTACAGGCGTTCTCAGAGGACTCACCATCGGCTGTACAGTTTCACCTGTAGGCTTGCCAGCTGGTATTGTGGGGTACATTTAAGGCGTATGGCAGAATCCCCCTACAACAAAAACTGCATCGGAAATAATGCCCAAAAACAGCGGTGCTTTTGTCTGCTTAGCACGTGTGCGACGAGATTTGAACACAACCACCCCAAAAATGGCTGCATTTTGTTCTCCTTCACATGAATCCAGAGAAAATAACGTAAATGCAGAATTGCTCTACATTGATGTTCTGTCATTTAAAGACTCAAGGATGCACAAGAAAATGACTTGCATTCAAGACGGCATTGCACTTCTGCTCCTTTCATTTGAAACATCACACAGTTTTGATCCATTAAAACACAGCTCTGCATGGGTATTTCATTTGAATGCCATGAAATAAGGCAATCCCTCCCAGAACGGCACTGTTTTCCTTAATAAACTCCATGAAGAGTAAAGAATTCTATTTCAAGTGCGCACAGCTAAGATTTACTTTTGAAAGGAACCAGCACACATAAATGACTTCCAAGGAAAGCTACAACGTGGCTCTCTCGCTTGCCTCGTGTCAATTACCAAGAAACTCTTTTCAAGTGTATCTCGGTGTCCAGAAACTGACCAGATCTTTAAAAAGCCTTTCAGAAAGTTAAGGCAAAGGAAACTGTGTGTGGCAGAAAGAGCATTTTGTGAAATTAAAATGAAAGAAAAAGAACACGTGTATATCTGATTTTGCAAAGCAGGAAAATTACATTTGGAAAACGAAATGTAAAATAATACCGGGGCTCGCACAGAAACACAATGTATAGGTGGGGAGAGGGGCTGCAAAGCTATGTATATTATTTTCTTTTTCCCCCAAAAAGACCCATTAGCCAAGCTGAGGTCCAGGAATTTCCGTCAAACCAGCTTGGTAGAAAGGCTAATGTCGCACCTACCAGTGAACTGATGCTGCAAGGGCATGTGCTCTGTTCTTAGGGGGCTTACAGTGTGATAGTTACAGGTTCTACCAGGCTGCCAGGCAGAACTGCTCCCAACAACAAAGGATGGGGGTGAAGCCCTGTGTTTTGCCTCAGAGATGTGATTTCCTCTACATTCATTCCCAGCACCCACTTGATGGCTTCAAATGGGAGTCATGGAAACCCTTTGTTCAGGATGACATAGGAGGAAGACAGTTTGGCTGGGGGAGTGGAAGGACCACTCACACAAGGGACTAATCTGGCCCATTGATTTTAAAAACTATTGTACATCAAGCCATTTTGCCCAGCACCCTAAAGAGGCAAGAATTCAATAATGTGCTAGTATTTTGTGAGATTTGTGGACAAGCACAACAAGACCATGTGCGTCTTTCCGGGATGTTGTGAACTGGAATGGCAGAAAAAATGCATTTCTGGGTAAGTAAAAAATTGCAGACTGCTGGAACTAGGAGGAAAACCCTTTCCTAGTCGTAGATTGAGAAAGAAAGGAGGAAGAAAACCTCAGACTGCTGGGACAGAAAAGAAAGCTTAGTCCTAGAGCGCACTGAGAAGGCGTGCACAAGAAAAAACTGGAGTGATGACATGTGAGCACAATCCTTCCTAGAGCATATTGAGACAGAGGCCAGAAGGAAACAGCTGACTAATGGAGCCAGCAGAAAGCCTTCAGCGAGCACATAGAGAAAAGGAGGAGATCATGCTCAGGCCTGAAATCAAGGTCCATGAGCACATTCAAGGAACTGATAGCAGAGGGAAAGATTGCACACAGGGACTCCAAGTCAAAGTTCCCAAAGGCAGCCAAAGACAGCAATCATTGTCATAGACGAGAGATAAGTTTCAGAGTCCTGGGCCACCTGACAATTGGTCAATTACATCTTCCAACTAATCTGAGTTTCACCACATCCTTATTGGCGGCCTCATCACACTTAGATGTTCCCAATAAGGATTAAGACGTTCTTTAGTAATGGCTGAACGGGGGCTGGTCAACACCTGCAGCATCACTTGAACAGACAAAACTTTCGCCAGGTCCAAGGACGTCTCCAGCTTGTCTTTAGACAGTAACTTGGCGCAGCATCCATGATGCGATGTGAATAGCTCTTGATACAAATCTTTCAGGTCCCGGTGGGAAGTTAGATAGGCAAAATAGTGGGGTGCAAAGGAGCCTGCCTCTTCCCTCCCCCAAAGCAGTGAGCGATTAAGAGACCCAAGTTAGTGTGCTCTTCGAGCAAACCAATGTGTATCAGTGGACAGATCTATTTGCAATTGTGTAGGGCACAGTAATGCACTTTTCTTGTCTTATAAGAACTTAACCCGACTCTTATCTGCCTCTGGTGTCCCTTCTCATCCAAATTCCTGGAGCACTCTGGGTGCGCCGCTGTAGGAAAAGGACTAGGTCAGGAAAGGCAATAGGTAATGAAAATTCCCCAAAACCCATAGGAAGAAACACTAGGTTAGAATATCCAACCCAAGAAAAGGCAGCCAAGGGAATGCTGGTGCACAGTCTTTTAGTTATTGGTTAGAATATATATAGATCTCGACTTCGGCCGCAGTACACCAGCAGTTTTCTAGTTTTATATAAAGAGGGGGAATCACATTACACACTAGAACTACTCCTAAGCAGCTGCATTTAAAACATTATAAAAAAAGAAAGTTCTTATAGCGTGCACTTAATATTATATAAACTATCAACAAAATCCTTCCTTGAGTTACAGCCTGGTCAGGGCTGTCTCAAGGTCCGCTGTGCTGCAGACAGCCTTTTAAGGTGCTTGTGGGTCCTTGGATGATGCAGGCAGGGACACAGCACTATGTAGGGGGCCCTAAAGTTCTTGTTAGCCGAACTGTGAATGCTAGACCCCGGCAGGTGAGACGCAATGGTCCTGCAGGGAGTCTGGGCTGGGCCACGTATGTCAGAAGCAGCCCGGTGTTAATTGCAGCAAACCAGGGTTCCAGGCCAGTCCTTCTACCAGGGTCGCATCTGCCAGAAGCAAGCCAGGGATTCAGTGAAAGCCCACAGGGACCAGCCCATCACTAGTCACCCAGCGCTACTCTCCTCATGCGTAAAATAGTGCAGCGGCGGTAGTTTAGGTGTGGCACTGCCTGCAGTGCCTTAAGTGGCACTGCTAAATGAGCCGGGGCTCATCAAGGGCGCATGGCCTAACCGCGGGGGTCGCCTGCTTGCCCGCTAGGCCACGGGTGCTGATCTTTGTATTTATGTTCTATAGGCTTGCCTGGCATGAGACAGCGCTTCGCCTATTCAGCCTTAATGGTGGTGCGGCCCCTTGCCAGCTGGGCGGGCAGCATCACCATTAAGGCTGAAAGGGTGAGGCCGCTGAAAGCTGAGGCCTTTTTCCTAAAGACTGAAACTCCTGCGAATGCGCGGGAGCTTCAGGATTTAGAAAACAAGGCCTCTGCTTCCAGCGGCCTCAAGTTTCACTCCATAATGGTGGCTCCGGCCCACGGCATCTCTTGCTTGAAAGGATGCCTTGCAGGTGCGACACCACCATTATGGATGAAAGGCATTTTATTCTGAAGCCTGAAGCTCTCACACACAAACGAGAGCTTCTGGGTTTAGACAAAAATCCTTGTCATGTAGTGGCCGGGGCTGCCAGGGGAGACTAGTGAGCCCCGGCAGGGTCCCACCTCAAAACGAGATTTCGGAGCCTGCCGGGGCTCGGCCCCGGGCCACTTAAAGGCTCCCTGTCCCCACGAAGAGAGCCAAACGAGTGAGCCAGGCCGAAACAGCGATTTCCAGTGCAGTGACCCTGACAACAGTGCTCTGAGTCATTTAGAAACCTAGACAGTGGCAGTGATTAAAGCGTAGCACCCCTCCTCACAATGGGGTGCCGCAACAGTGAAGAGGGCAAGTCAACCAGGTATGGGTTTGGCATTGAGCGGAGTATCGTGTCAGCACTCCTAAGCAAGGGTCAGGCAGTCTTAAGCACAGTGTCTGCTTTTGTTTGAATGGTGTCCCGCATGGCAATTCCTCCAAGTGTGGGGAAAACAGTTATATATCATTTTACCGAAGGGTAAAATCAGAGTGATAAATTTCAGAGTTGCCAAAAAAAAAATTGTTTTGTTGTTTTTTTATTTTTTATTTGGGGGGTCTGTCCCCCAAGCCTCTTGTTTTTCTACACTTTTGACCCCACACCAACCATTTGAACCCCTTATTAATTAAAAAAAAATGTATTTTTTTTGGTATTTGGGCTTTTGGTGAAACCTACCCCTCTGTTTTATTTTCAGTAAAATGACTGGGTACCAGGGAAAACCTATTTGAGCTACAGAAGAAAAATGTGAGCATTGATGCTTGCTCCGTGGGAGAGGCCGCCATGAATTTCTTTGTTGCCACCACATGGTAGCAAGAGCCAATCAGAGAGAAACATCGTGGGCTTTAACCTATCATTGACAAATCTGAGAATGACCCTACAACTCCAGAAACAGGGCAGCAGTTCAGAACGGTAGCAATGAAGTTGATACCTATCTTGGTTTGCAGGGTTCTTTCCAACCAATAGACCATTGGCAGCTACATATGAAAGGGCTTTTGGCATTAGCTGAAGGAGCCTTTGATTAACATCCAAATATTGAACAACGGAAAGAATGGTACCTAACAAATGAATAATGTTATTTTCAGCATAGAGAAACCATGGATTCTGGCATTAATCCTTCTTTCGGTGCATTGGAGCTCTAGAGTGGGAAGTAGATCATAGACCATCAATGCACTTGGGACAGATCATCAGGAACCCTATTCTCAAAGTGCAATAGTGACTGGAGATTTTGCACCCTCCATGTGAGCAGTGCACAGGCAACATTTGCACAAACTAATCATCAATTCAGAAAACACACGGCACACCTTTTAAGTAGGTTCATATTGGCATAACGTTGCCTGGCACAGGTGCATTTTATATGATCCTGCCCCAGGGATTTTGTCATCGTTGTCTCCATGAATTATTCGTATAAGCACAAGATGGGGGCTTTGCATGGATCTACGTGGCGATTGATCAAGAATGTTAGGGTGCACTGAAGCAACTCTGAGAAGGACAATGACAAGTATGCAAATGTTGTGCCCTCTAATCCAATGCGTTTCTTTTGTCGCAGGCTCTCTGGTAAGGTTGAGCAATGACACATGCGACACCAGATAAATGTGGTTAAAAAAGATGGCTTTATTTGGCGTTTTCCCATAGGAACTAGGGAAATATCTATAAATAATTAAGACATTCCTAAAGCAAACAGTGTCAGGGATGGGGCAATACAAAGTGGTCCTTCTCCATGTGCCTAACAGTGTCTAACTCCAAAGATTAGTGTCCAAATCAAAGTTCTTAACCTTGTTTTAAGAGTCCTTTCCCTCCAGGGACACCATAGTCCACAAAATAATGTCAAAAGTAGCCCACAGAATGTACCAATCCTAACAAGTCCTTAGCCTCCTGGCTACCATATGCTACAACACAAAATGCTTCAAGGAATAAAGTTCATAAACTACTTTCAAGTGTGCCTCACTAGTCGAAACACTAGAAAGCAGTGTCCTGGGAAGGCTCTTTCTGGGATTACTCACAGTCAGGATCCTTCCTTCGTCTACCTGATCTCATGATTACTCTAAACACCAGGTTTTCAGACCTCTTTTCTCAAGTTTCTGCTCCTTCTCTGGTGCTTCCAACTGGCAGCCGATTGCCTGGAGTGTTCCTTCCCACACTCAGCATTCGATTTAGGCGTCTCCTAAACCTTTGGTTACTCAGCATTCACTTTAACATCAATGGGTATTTCTTCCAACCTCCCCCAATCAGGTATTTAGTTCAGGTAGACTAGATTATTTTACCCTTGTCTTGAAAAACGTCAGAAGCGAGGCTTCATTTTGGTGTGACTTCTTGGCTCAGGGACCCTCCTCTAGGTCCACTTCTTTATTCAACATAGCCTGTTGTTGGGGGGTTCTCTGGTGAGCCTTCCCCCAGAGTAACTGTTGCACATCTGGTTAAATGTGTACTACGTCTTCCCATAAAGTGATTTGCAGGAGTAACCAAGGACCAACGGGAAGATAGTCAGCTTCCTGCTAGTCTTCTGCTTCTTACCCTCTCTCTGGTTTAACCCCATCTCTTTTCTCCCTTAACTGCCACACCACTTGGGATTGGCTGGGGCCATATTGGGTTAGTTTAGGGGTTTTGAATTTGCTCCTGCTGTGCACTTCCGCTATCAGATTTTCATACTTGTTTGAATTAGTCGCTATGCATTTGATAATGAGGTTATTTTCACCTGTTTGTTCTGCATCTTTAAAGGTCACTTGTAGAGTTGCTGCCATCTTGAAATCCTTCCTCCGAGAGTTTGGGTGTTGGCAACGCTCTGCAGTGGCGGGAACTCAACACTCAGTATCTTGCCATCTGTCCATCCAATCGCTGGGATTGCGGTTGGTCCACTCTGTTTTTTGCAGAGAGTTCAGGAATTGCTTCTCCCAAATTATGCAGAATTTGCACTTCACTTTACAAATGCTCTGCTGGTCTGACTGGGACATTACCTGCCAAGGTTTTACTGTGGGGAACTTGCAATAAAATCTAGTCACCATTTTCATACAAGTGTGGACCAGAGTTTTGTATCAGGTTTTTTTTTCTTCGTATAAATCTCTGACGGTATGGTTCAAGGTGTCCTTGACAAATGCATGTTCAACACTCCTGAGGATTTAATACTATGTCTTGTTGGAGGTGGCAAGCCTGCGGGATCCCACACCTTCCACCGTCTGGAAGGAACATTGGCTGTTTGCCAGATCATCCCAGTCCACAGCGGCTTGCCCCTGACATGAGGAGTTAATTCAACTCACCACAGCCAACAGTGATGAATCCAGTGGATTCAGAGATGGTGAATAGCAGTATTCCACTTACTGGAGCCGTGAGAACAGCAGGCGTGCCGAGTGGAAGCCATGGAGGTTCGGCACACGAAGGAAAGCAGACCGTGAGAGAGAAACAGAAGGGAATCCTTCAAATGCCGACCATGAGGGAAGAATCCAATGCCTACAGAAACCAGTGAGTCCTCCTGAGAGCAACGGGGACACTGGGGCCTATTGACAAACACGCAGAGTACAAATTATTGAGAGTTGCGTAGCCGATACATAGCAGAAAAATTGACATTTAAGTCAAAGGAAACTTAAGTCACAAATGAACACTTTGCTAATGTATAAATATACGCAGTGCAGTTATGCAAAGAACAGGAAGAAGATAATATATCAAGCAGATTGATTATCCAATATTGTATAGACAAAGATTTTGGAGCGGATAGATAATCCAAAGAAACAGAATTCCTGGCAAGGGAATAGACTCGGCAGTTACAAGTGTGAAAACATTGGAAGTCCTGGCAGGAGAGGACACCAGGCAGTGGAAAAGGATTGTGTAAAGCAAGTCGGTGTGTGCAAGTATTGCTCTTTACCTGGAGAAGCCCAACAAACTGTTCTGAAGAGAAACTACAATTGTGATGTCAAACAGTTGTTCTGAAAGTGTTAAACTTGGCCAAGAAGGGCCCAAAGAGCGGTTACAAGTAATGAATCCAAAGAATAAAGAAGAATTCCGGGGAAGGGAATTACCCTCTGGAACCAAGACTATTATCCTTGAAGAAAAGTATGTTGAAGTAATTTTCCTTTATGAACACTTTTTCCAAACCAACCGAGGTACAAGACAACTCCTTTTCACCTTAGAGTTAAGGTTGTAGTGCGAGGGTCAGAATAAAGCGTTGGACACAGGACACTTTTGTTTTTTACATCCTGACACGGACAGAGCCTTCATGTTTGTTTAGGTAGGGACATACCTCTTAGAGCAGGGTCAGAGAGGCATTTTCCCAACCCCTTATTGTTAACAAAAGTATTTAACCAAAAACATGGCAAACTTGTGTCCGACTGTCATTTCTGACTCCTCACATAATACATTTGAGGTTCATTATCATTGGTGACTACTATTGGAATAATCCCCCAGGGCTACAGTGTGGGCATAATGCCAGCAATGCTGTGTCATGGATGCATCTACACTGCTAAAAAACACAGCACTGGAAAATGTTTTTTGCAATCGGATCCTCTTTTTCTGATCTCTCAGTCTACAGATAAATTGTTCCAGTCATACTGATGGCCCCCTTTCATCTCAAAGAGCAGTGTGATCATAGCTGCAAGGGCACTTTTTATGCCCTTGCAGAACTCTGCTCACTTCAGCTTGGCACTCTTTATTATCCAATTGATGGCAGCTCATTCACTCCACTAGTTTTGGGAGTGTGTAAGGGAGCTGCCTTGAGCAGCCCTTGTACATGATCTACAGTTCGGAAATGAAACCCCATATCATAGCCTGTATTCTCCTCCAAAGGTGCTACACATTTATGCTGGACTTGGACTATATGATTAGGCAAGAGAGTCCCTTCTTCTCCGTGGGGGGTGAAACCCCACTGACTACTGGTAGGCAGCTACCACAACTCCATAGTGTATCCCGATAGGAAAACCCTGGACTGCTGGACTACCCTTGTGGTTGGGACCAGACTTGTATCCAAATGCATATGCTTCCTTTGGTAATGAACAGTGAGCTAAAAGTTGACTGTAGACCCTCCCAAGTGATAGCCATCCCACAGAGCAAGTAGGTTAGATGTGTCTATGTTTATTTTCAGTAGAGAGGCTCCCACATTTTCTCCAAATTCTGAAAAATGTGGAGTGATTGAGGGTGATCTAGAGATCGACTCCTAATTCATTTTACTTAGAGTGGAACAGCACCAAAGCCACATCTCACTGATGATGTCCAACAAGGCAGAAACATATGTCTGGTGTTGTTGCTGGTACTCTTATTCAGAAGAGAATTGCCTAGCATTTCAGTGCTGGACTGCCCTTGTGGGTGGGAACAGACTGATATGCAAATGACTGATTCTCTTCTCTGTAGGCTACAGTGAGCTCAAATGTGGTTGCATTAAACAGTTCATTTGACCGTGTTCTTTCTCAGAAGTGGGGCTCCCACATTTTTTCAAATTATGATGCACAAGTAACTGAGGAAACTTACGAGAGGTAAAGGCCTAAAAGGCGAGGTCAACATTTCAATTTATAACAAAACATTCCTGGAAAGAACGGGAGACTCTTATATAAAATGTGTGATATATAGAATTAATCCGATGCTAAAAGAAATCAACTGAAAATAATTTTCAATTGTAAAATCCAAACAAAATAGGTCACAGCAGATTGCAATCCTAGCTCGTGGGGTTAAAGCGGCTGCTGTAGAGATGCTCTCTGCTGAACATTGCTGCAACCCATCAGTGTGCCAACTACTCATGGCTAGCAGAACGTATACACATTTTAGGAGCAGACCATAGGCAGTGACTTTGCATGACAAGCTTTGCTGGGCGTATTATCTATGGCCTATAGACATGCACCGCATAAGAGTTCGGGGAAGGGTCTGCTGAATTGCCTCTGCCCACAGGCCATTCGCCACACGAATCCCATGGGCACTGGGATGAGCTTGGGGACTCAGCCACGTCTACCGTAAAGGGGTATGCAGCTATCATTAGCTCCACAGCTTGCAGCACCTCAGTTATACTTTCTTGAACACCTGTGTGCCGTGGTGATAAGTGGGATGAGGATGGATTGGATTTCTCCACTGCAGCTGGATGACTGTTGTGCATCGTTATGCCAAGACCCTGCCTAAGGGGATAGGTACAACAGGCCCCTTAGGGTAACACAGGGGCTCGTGGAATGTCTTCAGATGTACTTTATGGAAGTAAAGGAGACTAGTGATGCTGCAAAGAAATTGAGGCTCCTGTACACAGCTGGCAGAGCCTTCCACATCACAAAATCTTCAAGACTCCCCGTCTGTCCAATGACCCCTATGCTGCGGCCAGCTTCACACCTAGCCTGATCAAGGGGAATTATGAGGAAAGTGGGTATCCAGTTACAGAGAATTTGAGAACTGGGCTACTCCCATGAACTTGCAGACTCAAGAGCTACTTATATGATAGAAACTCTAATGGATGTCACAGGGGTGGAAGTGTATGAAAAGAAGTAGTGGAACTATGTTCCCTGCTGGCCTTCCCCCTCTCCTCACAAACCCCATTGCCACGGCCCCTCACACGCGCCATTCAAACACCTAAACAAATGCACCTGCTTTTTAAGGGACCGTTCCGTGCACTGCACTGAAGAGCAAGTTTCAACTTCTTCCTACACTTTTATTTTCAAATGAAACCATTCCGGAACGGTTTCTTTTTAAAATGAAAGTATAGGAACTGCAAAACAGAGGAGCACTCCCAACCGGTTCGATCACTGGGTATATGTGATCTGGGGCCACCCAAAGTCTTGTACAAAGAGTGCTCCATGCCCTCCCTGCCAAAGGCCACCATCTCTGGCAGATGTCCTCTGTGATTACTGTGGGTGTTCAGTCCCATACCAAGGTCAGTGCCCAGTGGAAAGGTCCTTTTTTGAGCCGACGTGGTGGCCCCCTGCATTTTTTGCTGGATTAATTGGTTTTTGCCTCCCCTTTTCATCCCAGCCAGGCTTAAACTGAAGTCTCTCTGGAAGAGTGTCTCTGTATTCTCCTGATCTACCTTAAGAATCCATAAGACTGCTGATGTAAGGGTGGATTTATCCATCCTGCAAGCCATGTGGCTAGGCTGGTGGCAGCTGTCCTTTGTACAAAATGGACTCCACCAGGGGGAACCATTTTGTATAGCTAAGGTTCTCTTTGATACACTCCCCTTCAGGTATCTAAAATGGATGTTGTCTTTATCATCCTCAGAGTCCTGAGGGGTCATATGACCATACCTTGTCCCTTTCTATAGGCGTGGGAGGATTGGCCATGTATGGCAACTGAATGTCTGTATCCCTGAGCACGAGGCTCTAGTAGCCTGAACCAGTTCAGAATGACATATACCAGTGTAAAAGAGTGTGAATTTGGTTGTTTGTGTGTAAAATCACTCCCTCAATGCTTAGGGATGGCGGAGTCAGAGACTAGTCATTGGCTGGCTACCAAATGTTTGAATGTGGCTTAGGATACTGGAGCCACCACTGCCTTCCGTGTGGGGATAAAAGGAGACCCCTTACCTAGTCACCTCGTGAAGTGGAGGAATGGAAAAACAGACTCCAGTCCCTGCCCTCTCGCGCCTGGCCTAAAGGATCACGGCCCAGGCACCCGCCACGAGAAGAGTTTGCCCATCTACCAGACGACCAAATACCCTGGTACAGGAACATACGGGTGTGTCCATCTGCCTGCCCGACAGCACGACCTGCCCATGCTGACACCTGCGGCACGGATCAACTAGATTAAAGCCAACACGTCGTTAGAGATGCCATGACGACCTAGTCAACGATCAGCGCACCTGTGCAAATATACATGCTGGACACTCCCGCACCAATCTACACGAAGAATATACTCAGTGCTATGACGTAGGTGACAGACATACTCACGGACGTGCATCTTTATTATTTTTCATATAGGCTTTTTAAATGCAGAAACGCAAGACGCATCATGAACTCACCTAAAGAGCTTGCTACGCTTTTCAATAATGAGAAATATAACGAAGACATGATACTGGTCATAAGACAATATGTTACTATAACCTAAAGCGCCGTGCACCAAATGGTTCTACCTATACACCAGGCCTAAGTAGGCCGCAAGCAAGAGCTTCCATGAACGTGAAAAGAACAAGAGTCGAGTTGCTGATCCTGCAGAAGGAGCTCGACCGGAGCAGACAGCCAAGGTCGTAATGTTGCAAACCCACATTCCGAAAGCAGACCATCAAAGGCACGATGTTGCAACCTCTCCTGCCGCACACCAACGTCAAGGTCACACCTGCAAAATTAAACTAAGCGCACAATGGAAAAACAATATTAATGGTGAAAAGTCTGCCTCAAACACGGTCCCACCTCACGTGACCAAGCCGAACCTGACAGGATGCCAAGCCCAGAAGAAAGAAGGCGTCTGGATCCCTCATTACAAGACACAGGCAGATACACTTGAAAGGCTCAATGGGCATCTGCGACAGTAGGAGTAGTCGGCCTTCCAGCTCATGAATAAGTCTTCACATTGTCTACACGTACTCATAGTGAAACATTGTTGCAAATAACAGGTATACCGCGAGCTGGGAACAGCGATGGTCCCAGACTGGGAGGCTCGCGAACGCACCAATCAGAACATGGGGCTCTTATCACTGACGCCATTAGCTTGACCAATCATTAGTAGTCTTCATGTAACAATTCTCATGTATCTAATTGTAGGGACAACCCAGATATATCACCTGACCCACTTTACCCACTAATATTGTTCTCTATACGTATGCTATACTAACCCTACCACTCGAGCAACCAATCCAGAGTGGAAATAGGTTTTTTGCTAAACTTTGTAAGATGACGCAAGTAGCGCGTCATACTAAGGTAAAAAGGGCCTGCGAGCCCACGATTGTGTGTGTGTCAGGACGGACGCGTACGCTCCTTGACACATCCCTGCCGTTTGTGTTTAATAAACAGCAGAAGTCACCTTGCTTCTTGTGTGTGTTGCATACTCTATCTCGTTTGGGATACACGGGAGGAGTTGGGGCCTCCCTGCCCGGAGGTCTGCGGACGGCCCGGCCGACCCCGGCAGAATTTCCCCCCGACAAGTTGGAGGCACTGCTGAGATCTTTTTAAGATCCGCCTTTTTATTTTTTACTTTTTCCAGGGACTCCGGTTGCGAGGAGGCCCGGCGGCGCGGCCCCCTCTGCCGTTGCCCCCTTCTGAGGACTACAGGACCATCGCGGAGCTGCGAGAAGACCGGACAGCGCAATCCGAATATTGGCCCTCGGGAGCCGGTTGAGAAGTATCCCGCCCGCGGTTGGCGAGTGTCCAGACGTGGTCCAGACGAGGGGAGGTGGCGAGCCGCTTGGAGGGGTGCACGCAGTCGAGCGGCCCCGCATCAGGAGAACTTGGTGAGAATGCCACGCACAACAAGAAATGTGAAATTGTAAGGGAGGGGGGAGGAGTTAAATAAGGGAGGCGGGAGGTGTTACATGGGTGTGCGGCGAAGGGTTGAGAATTTGGTGTTGGAAATGGAGTGAATGGTAGCTGGAAAAGTGCGAGAGCAGACGGCTAAGTTACGCGAAAGGAGGGGGGCGGAGCACGAAAACATCACGTGCGGCCGCTCGTAGACACTGATTGGCCTAGGTCGCGACTACGTGTAAGGGTTTGGGTGTGCGTGGTTTCCTACGATTTGGCATTTATTGATCAATGAGTAGATGAGGATCCCTATTGTTCGAGCAAGAAACTCGATAGGTAGATGACTTTTCCCTGTAGGCGGTAGCTAGTTAGTTGCCTAATACGGAATAAAGTTGGCTGGTTAAGCCCTCCTGTTGAGGGGCGTATCACACGCGAGGCGACGCAGCGGGCGCAGTCCGATTATATGATTGATTTGATTACCTTGTTCCAGGAGTGACAGGAAGACAGCTGTAGGGTTAACGGGGGTAGATTAGAAGTGTATTTTGAATATAAAGAATATATGAAGAACTCATCAGTAGCTCGAAGAAATCGGTGACGTCACCAGTAGGGTTTTCATAGGATATCCCGAGCACAAGGCGTATTCCATCGTGAGGTTGGTGGGGGAGAGAATTGTGGTAAGGAAGTGGAAACGGGGATAAACGGAAATAAGTGAATTGGGGAAAGGTGAACAGAGGGAACGTGGCCGCGCACGGAGAACGCCGGCCACGGTCAGTGTAAAAGGGGGAGGAGCTCGTGGAAATAGGACGACTGTATAAGAACGTATCAAGGGGTACGCAGCCGCAGGGGGCTACGTGTGCCTCGGCCGTAGGGGAGACAGAAGGAAACATATAAATGTAACATACCATATTTTCTGTAATTTTTCTTAAACGGACTATCGTAAGTCCCCAAACGTACGGGGCCAGGTAAGAAATATAAGGCTGTATATTGCAATCTGCTAGTGAGATAAACTGCTACCAGATAGGAGAAGGGTAACAAGTGGAGCGCTACTATGTCATATGGGGCAGGATCGGGAGGGTGGGGGAACACACTAACTACCCCACTACAACACATCTGCACAACACTGCCACCCCATAGGGAGAAACTGATTAAATATAGCATAGAATGGACCCAGGGGACGGATAACAAGATGATAACACCATGGCCGCCTAATGGTAGCTTCGATCGATATGTCCAACATTCATTGCTAAACCATCTGCACAATACATATAAAGGGAAGAAGTTGGCAAACCATGTGGAGGTGTTTAACTTATGGAGGATGTTCCAGGGGTCCAGACCAGGATCAAATGGAATGTTCACCATGGGGGAAATACCGGAAGGAAAAGAGATTAAGGAGGAAGGAAAGAATGGGGAAAAGGGGAGTGAGGACCCAAAGAACACGAGGAACAGAAGAGAGGGAGGAGAAGAGAATAATAAAACAGATGAGATAAAAAAGGAACAGGGCAACGAGATACCTATAGCAAAGGGGGAAAAAACAGAGGTAGGGGGGTTGTACCCTTTAAGAGAATTAGGAGAAATAGAAAGAGGACAGTTAAGGGCGGCTGAGGGATACTCGAACCCGGCATACAGCCCTCCACCATATGTGTCTCAGAAGAAGATGCCAGCGGGGGATGGGGGAACTGGAGTAAACCAGACTGTGGAAATAGGAAACGATGAGTGGGTAGCTGCACAGATATTATTAAAACTACGGGGTTCATTAACAGGAGAAGAGAAGAGGTGGTAAAGAAAACAGATGAGGATAATGCCAGAGATAGTGAAATGAGGGGAGAAGAGCTGTTGCGACAACAGGAAGAGATTTTGGAGGAACGACTAGCAACATTAAGGGATGAGAGGAATGAATTGATTAAGGAGCTTATAAGGGAGGAGAAAGAGAGAGCGAGGAAAAGAAAAGAAGGTATGGAGGAATTGGAGAGAATAAGGGAACGAAGGGAGGAGAAAAAGAGAAGCTGAAAGGGTAAAAGCAGCAGCAGAAAGGGTATCAAGAGTAGTACTGCGAGAAAAGAAAAGGGAAGAGGAAGAAAAAGAAAAAGAAATGGCAATATGGAGGAGGAGAGTATTATCAGAAACTAGTAAGAAATACGAAGAAGGAAAAGTGATAGAGAGTATAGTAGAGAGAGAAAGGATGAAATGGGAAAGAAAAAAGGAGGATGAAAGAATATTAGAAAAGATGAGAAATGAAGTAATGGAGGAGTTAAAAAGGAAAAGGGAGGAAAATAGTAGGGAGATGGAGGAGAGAGATGAAGGAGAAAGAGAAGATAGAAGTACGGAGAGTGGAGAATGGGGGAATGTATATAGAAACACAGAAGTAGCAACAACATCAGCGCAAAGGGGAGTGGTTGATAGAGGAGAAACAAGAGAACTGGACCTGATAGATCTAGAAACAGTGACGATAAAGGGGAAAAAAACCGAGTGGGGGTTACCGTCTATGTCTGACTTTTGCAGTGGGGGAGAAGAAGGAGTGGAGAAAGAAGGGAGTAGCAGTGGAAGGGAAAGTCTAGACAAACTATACATCACCCGAACCAACGTAGATTCACCATGGATAAGTAGGAGAATGGATGAACTGGGAAGAAGTGAGGAGGGAGAGCGAAGAGTAGTGGAAAGGCAAACACATGAAACAACACCACCTCCATCACCATCACACCCTCACCCATTGCACCCTACATGCTCAACCACCTCACGCTCGTTACGCAAAGTAAAACTGGCGCCATTCACAGAAGAATTGACACCCTATGCATATCGGCTTAGAAACCTCCCCAGTCGCAGACAAGAAAGTCGAATAAACATGCCCACATTAAACACAGGAAAAAATGTAGAAGAAAAAGTTGAGACCAGGGGAAATATGGACGAAATTGAAGATGTAAAAGAAAGGGAGGGGGAGGAAGGGTGTGAGGACTTGGTATTGTGGAACACACTGGGTGAAACAAGACATAACTTGATGCCACTTTTAGAGAGAGGAGGGGTTAGACCACAGTACGTCCCTTGGAAGCATACTGATAAAGAAAATATAAAATGCAGGCTCCCATCATTAAGTGGAGGTGCGGGTAAATGGATATATGAAATGGAAAAACACACCGCAGGACAGAAACTAGCGGTAGGAGACGTAAAGGGCCTGTTAATATCAATATTAGGGGAGAGAGCGGATGACATTTGGAAGAGAGCGGGATTCCACGGGGTAACAATAACAAACACATCGCACGATGGGGCACCATTCGCAAACTGCAGACATGCACTATGGCAGGCACTGAGGGTACAGTACCCAGACACATCAGACATAGGTGCAATTACCTCTCGTAAGATGCGTGAAAATGAAGATCCTGTTGATTATATCCAGGAGATTCAAGAGAAGTGGCGTATGGAAACGAGGGAACAATGGGACAAAACACCAGCAATATTTTATCATATACTAGTACAAGGGCTCCCAGAAGGAGTTCAGAAACAACTAAAGAAGGTAGTGGGAATGGAAGCAAAACCATGGCCAGAAATACAACTTACTATAGTACATCATTGCAGAACATGGCAAGGTAAAATGAAACAAAAAGAAGAGGACAGGAAAACAGAAGAGGCTAAACTAGTACAGAAAAAACTTACCAAGTATACGATGGAAGGGGCACTAATAACTACGCCCACAACAATGACCCAAAGCCCAGCACAAGTAGTGGCTGCACAAGATTGTGCACAAATACCACCCTCGCAGACTGTAACACAACAGGCGCCGCAAATACAACCATACATGACTAGCATGGGAGGTGGACAAACGATGACTGGAGCTGGTTATTATAATTATAACAGGGGGAGAGGAGGATTTATGAGAGGGAGAGGATACGGATATAACGCCCAACAACAGGTGGGAGGATTTAGAAACCCCTACCCCACAGGGCAACCAGTATACCAGGACAACACAGGGAGCTTTCCATGGCAAAGTAGGGAACCACCGGTGTGTTGGAGTTGTGGACTATTAGGACACATGTCCCGCACGTGTAGAGTTAGACCTGGTATACCATCATGGAGTGAACAGGGACAACAAAGACCCTCACAGGAACAGCAGGGCATACAGAAACAGCAGGCGTTGCAACAGGGAAATGAACAACAACCACAACTGACACAACAACAGCCACAGACGTGTTCGCTGCCACAACAGGTAGCGATGACACAGCAGTCCCAAGCACAACAAACAACTGGGTAGGGTGAGGGTCTTGGGACACAACCCTTACACAGGGAATGGCCAATCATTGTACCCCCAATAGGACAGCCCACAGACGGCCTTAGTGTGTCCCATCCTGTCAGTAACACCTAATAGTGCGGAGGAGCCACGCATAGAGGTAACGATAGGTGACAAAAAATTATCATTCCTTGTTGACACCGGGGCAACCCGGTCTTGCATAAGGGAAGGTAAGTTTAAGATGTCAGGCGAAGCCATGAACACCCAAGGATTCTCTGGGGCTAGAGGGTTGGTTCCCTTTACTGATAACATTCCCTTATCTATCGGAGATCATGATTTGTCAGTTCCACTTTTATATTATAGTGCCTCACCAGTGAATATATTGGGGAGAGACATAATGAACAGGTTGAATATGACGATCTCCTTTACTGAGGATGGCATAATTTGCTCTACTCCAGGGATTAACATGCTCACAGCGCGACAAATTATGCAGGAATATTGCGGACAGACCGCGATTAGGGCGGAGCCAATAGATGGCAAACTATTCCAGTATGGAACTGACATGGCGATTGCATGGATGCCAGGGATAGAAGGGAAAATATGGAGGAGGCCAGCAACCTATCTATTCAGACCAGAAACACCTGCTAATGAACCAGAAGGGAAGGTGTTATTAATGGACATTGAGAGTATTATTGCAACAGCTAACTACATTGCTGTACATGCCCAAGACAAAGAAGGAAGAGCATGGAGGGCAGTGATAGCATTAGCAGAAGGATGTAGGCTCACCCAGGTGTCAGATGAGGAGCTGTTCTCAGATGAAAAGGAAGAAGATGAAATAGTATTTATGATGAGTGTGGAAATATGGCTAAGGGTGGCGTACAAACAAGTAGCACAGAAAATTGCAATGGCACTTGAGGCACCCGCATGCACCCCAGTCCCCTTCTTTGAAGAGGATATGTCAAAAGTACCCAAATCATTGTGGACCACCGGCCCCTATGACGTGGGGTGTATAAAAAGTATAGGGGGAGTAAGAATAAAGTTGAAAAAAGGTGCAATACTTCCCAGAGTTAAACAGTACCCACTATCAAAAGAGGCAGATGAGGGTATCTATGAAACCATAATGGCCCTTGTAAATAATGGCATATTGGTCCCCTCGGAATCACCTTGCAACACGGCTGTGTACCCAGTGCGCAAGGCTAAAGGGGGGTCTTGGCGCTTCATACAGGACCTCAGGCCCTTGAACAATATAGTAGAAGCAGAATATCCCATAGCAGCAAACCCGGCCACAATAGTGTGTGGCATTCCAGCAGAGGCATCACGATTTACAGTGATCGACCTTAAAAATGCTTTTTTCTCAATACAATTGCACCCCGACTCACAAGATCTGACGAGCTTCACTTACAGAAACACAAAGTGGAAACACACTAGATTGCCACAAGGGTATTGCGAATCACCCTCAATTTTCAATAGAGTGATACAGATGGATTTGGGTAATATTGAAGTGGAAAGCAGTATGTGGATGACATAATAATATGCAGCACGAACGAGAGAACATGCAGAGAGGACTCTTTAAAGATGTTGACAATATTGGCTGAAAAGGGGTACAAGGTAGACATGGAAAAGATACAATACTGTCAAGAACAGGTACTTTACATTGGTCAACTTATATCCCAATATGGAAGAAAGATTGCACCACAAAGAGCACAAGCAATTTCGAACACTCCACTGCCACAAACTGTGAGGGAACTGCAGCAGTTTCTGGGGCTGTGCAACTATTGTAGGGCATGGGTGTTTGATTACAGCTCGTACATAGGACCCCTGCTTGAGGCGTTGAGGGAAGCTAATAAAGGGGAGAAAAAGCTGGGGTGGACAATGGAGATGAAAGAGGCTTTTGGTAAATTAAAAGATGCGATATCTACTGCTCCAGTGCTTGCATCCCCAGATTATGAGAGAAGATTTTTTATATTCTCACACTGCGACTCAGCAGTAATGAAAGCAGTGTTGGCTCAAAGAACAAGCATGGGCTACAAACCAGTAGCATTTTACAGCGGCCACTTAGATCCTGTAATGTTGGGTCACTTCCCTTGCGAACAAGGTCTAGCAGCAGCTGCTTTCGCAGTGGAAAAGGCATCAACAATAACCATGGGATGCCCAACTACCTTGTTTGTGGAGCATGCACTATTTGCGATATTGAATAAACCTAAGTCCACCCTAACCACGCAGAGAGCATCTGGTTATGAGATCATTTTATCGAGAGCTGAACTATCAATAGTTAGATGTAGCACGGTCAACCCTGCAAGGTTCATAGCAGAAGTAATTGAGGAGGGAGACTATGCCCATGACTGTACGGAGGTAACTGAAATATACTCATGTAGCAGGAAGGTGGAAGAAAACGCACTGGAGGGTGGTGAGCTGTTATTTATTGATGGGTCATCAACTATCAACCAAGGGAACGGTATTAGGAGAACTGGGGCAGCAGTGGTAAAAATGATGGAAGTACCGGTGTGTGTGGCAATAAAATGTGTACAATTACCACAGCATTACTCAGCTCAAGCAGCCGAATTGGTTGCACTGATCTTGGCGTTAAAAGAAAGCCTTCACAAACGAGTAACCATATACTCTGACAGCGCATATGT
Source organism: Ambystoma mexicanum (assembly GCF_040938575.1). NCBI lineage: Eukaryota > Metazoa > Chordata > Amphibia > Caudata > Ambystomatidae > Ambystoma > Ambystoma mexicanum. Next base: position 247,271,401 of record NC_090934.1, read on the forward strand.
TACATCTACTGTCCACTCAGGGCTGTCAAAATGAAGGCGGAGAGGATTTAGAAGAGCTGATGGCACTCCAGTGCAACATGCTCTGTTATTGGCTGAACTAATTGAAGTAATAAACGACACCCAAGAATTAGCCCTAGTAAAATGCACAGCACACACCAATGGTGAAGATCACGTCTCAAAGGGGAATGCAGCAGCAGACGCACATGCGAAGTATGCTGCATACTTTGGAGAGATATGGAACCCCCCAGAGTCACAGAGAGGGAGAGGGAGGGGAATAGCTAAGAAGATGTTGATAAGAGAAGGGTACTCCCACCTCCCAGCCACGCAGATTATGGAGCTACAAGCGGCCGCACCAATGGCCGAAAAAGAAATATGGGTAAAAAGAGGATGCATAATGTCACCAACTGACGCACTATGGCGCCAAGGCGGCACTGGAAAAGTTGTAATACCGTTGGCACTTTTGGATACTGCCCTAAGCCAACTACATCATCCAGCCCACACAGGCAAAGAAGTAATCGCAGCACGAATTAGGGAAGACTGGTCCTGCCCCGAGCTAAATTCGCATGTGTCTAAGTTTATCAGTAATTGTCTCACATGTCAACAGTTTATGGCCGGCCATACTCTAAAGGTGGTAAGAGGTACTATACCCCGGCCAGAGGGACCTTTCCGGCATCTCCATATTGATTATGTCGATATGATCAATATATGTCAAGGAAATAGGTATATGATTGTAGTAGTATGCCCATTCTCTAGGTGGATTGAAGCAGGGCCCTGTTCACACCCAGATGCATTTAGAGCAGCTAAATTCCTAGTAAGGGAGGTCTTCCCAAGATGGGGAGTGTGCGAGGTGTTAAGATCAGACAATGGCCCACATTTCGCAAACAAAATGTTCCAGCATATTACATCCTTGTTGAACATAAAACGTAAATTTGCATGTGCATACCACCCACAGGCTAATGGTGTATGTGAACGCCTGAATGGCCTATTAAAGGAGGCTATAGCAAAGATAAAGCAAGCAACTAATGAGAATTGGTTATACTGTCTTCCATTAGCCCTATTCGAACTAAGGAATAGACCAGGGTCCGACCACCACCTCACCCCACACGAGGTGGTTACCGGACGTCAGATGCGCCTTCCCCTAACGCCAACATCAAGAGCATTTACTGACAATGAAAGTACTGCCGATGTCTTTGGAGATGAAATGTACCAATATGTGTCTTCTTTGATTACTAGTGTGGTGTTTGTGTCTCAACAGCTCGAGCGCACACGGGGCGGGTCTAACAGCAGTCAACAAGAAGACGCGGATAAAGAATTGGACAAAGGAAGACTGTGTAAAGTTACTAAAGGTGACCACGTATTGCTTCACAACTTTAATAGAAAATGGAGCGACCCCCGATTTACTGGCCCACATCTAGTAGAAGAGGTATCAACGAGAGCAGTAAAGCTACAGGACAAGCGCGCCTGGAATCACCTACACGATGCAAAGATCTACAGACCTCAGACCCGTGCCAAGTATATAATGCATCGTGCTGTCTTTTCATCTATTTCTGTGGCCACAAATGTTCGACAGGTCTGTTGGAAGAACAACAACATCGCCAACGGAAGAAGAGAGTTCTATCACAGCCAACGACCCAAGTGTGCCCATACCCTGTCACTTCCCAAATTGCCCAGAGACAATAACTGAAGAAGAAAAGGGTGATCCCCATACTGCCCACCCCATGGTCACATGCTCCAAGAGTAAAACTACTTCAGCCAATTGAACAAAAACCCCCTGCCCATTGACCCCTACCCCAACTACGAGTAATAACTGTACTAAAGGACATTATATTGCACAAATACACATGTAAACACGTGAATGCTTTCTTTTTTTTCTCTCGCACATGCAGGAACTGCGTATTATTGTACTGTTAAGAAAATAGTTAACTAACAATTTCATTGCCCAGGAGTAGATGGTAACCCCAGACGATTACTACCCAGAAGAATTGTCACACCAATTTGTATATGAAATAAAGAGGCCAACGTATCTGAAAAAGAGAAGGGTACGTGTGTACTACACAGCATTCCTCTTGGCCATAGAACATTCAATGCCCCACCTCCACCCATACCTGCCTGCCCTAAGAGATAGGTCTCTTAGATTGGCGTGGGAACAACTCTTCGCCTGGGCACTGAATGACTATCTGATAGGGAGAGCTTAATTAACAACAACTAATATTTAATAATAAGCATATTGAGAATTTTCAGGCGGGCAACTTTAACGTCGCAAGAATACGCTGCCGGACCGCAGCAAAGGTAAGAGCAAAATGCCGGTGAAATTAGCATATGTAATAAAAATAATAGGGATTTTGATGATCACCGGGTTCTTGGCTGCCTCTGTATGGCAGTACAGCTGTGCTATCAATATTATTGCTGTACCCAAACCTAATACACCCCCATCCCCAGCTGCAACAGGTGTCAAGTCAGGTGATATTAGTAAAACTATACACAAACAAAATAGAGTTAAACGCAGCACATACTCAGATAATAAAGGTATTGATAATTATATCCAAGATTCAGCACATGTCTCAAACAACATATGGTATCAACACATGACCCGCATTGGTAAGCAGACAACAGAAGACAGCTGCTACGTTTGCTCATTAATACCATACGCCATGAGCGCGTCCCGAACATTTGTGGCCACAGAAATAGATGAAAAGACAGCACGATGCATTATATACTTGGCACTGTTCCAAACGAAAGGAAGATTTCAAGGGACAGTGGTGCACATGGTGTGGAAAACACGAGATTCATACCCATACGAAAACAACTTCCTCAAGACCTATTTGAGTTATCACAAGAGCAGTTTACATGCTGAAGCATTCAGATACATAACAAGTGGTCCTGCAAAAAGGGAAACAAAGAAAGTGACATTGCAGTATTTGCCATGTGATTGGTATGCAACTGAAGTTCCTGGTAAACTAGGATGCTGGGAGAGGCCACTGGTGACGATAACAGGGAAGGTGTACCTGGATAACAATTGGGAGATAGGAGTGATTGGAAGCAACATGGTGACAAAGGAAACTATCTCAACTATCGAGGCACACAACCACAGATGTTGGACAACTTGGATTAAGTACGTACCAATGCTCACATGGGTAGAGACAGATGAAGACCCAATAACAATTCTGCCGCTGACTGCGCCTAAGGTATGCTACCAACATAAAGGGGAAGTGGACGTAGGATACAACACCAATTGTGCCAGCGTGATGGAGTTGCCTGAGGGGGGGAGCAGGAACAGCAGTAATAATGGACCATTACTGGGCCTGTGGAGAAAAAGCATACCACACACTGCCCCCCCTGTGGAATGGTGTATGCACGATGGTGCACGTCAATGTACCATCACTAGTGGTACCCAAGAAGCATGTGAATGTGGCAAGCTTTCCCAAAATGGATGAAGGGGACAGGAGAAAGAAGAGATCCGCACCACCCCAGGAGGAGCAAGGGAACAGGACCAACGGTAACAAAACCGTCCTGAATAGAAGGAAAAGACAAGGAGAACCTCTGACTGGAAATTATCTATGGGGAAGGTCGGAAACATCACTGACTTCAATTCCGCCAGAACACAGACTATTCAGCAGGGCAGCAATGTTCTTCTCCTCAATAATACACCCAGGACTGCAGGCTTACGCAAACGCAAAATGGCTCCAGATAACTAGATGGGAATTAATGATGACCATCAATTCTACAGTGAATGGATTTAACGCAATCAAAGAGGAGTTGCGAGCTGTAAGGATGGTAGCACTGCAGAGCAGATATGTATTGGACCTCCTCACAGCCATGGAAGGAGGAGTATGCGCAAAGATTGGACAATCATGCTGCACGTTCATTCCTGCCAACGATGCTGACAACGGCACACTGACAGAAGCAGTTTCACAATTGGCCCAGATGCACTCCAAAATGATGGATGAAAGTAACGGCGTAAAAAAGGATGAGAGCTGGTTTTCGTTATTATGGTCATGGATGCCATCTTGGCTGTCAGATGGACTGAAAATAATAGTTGGTTGTACTATTTTGGCTGGAGCTATACTGATCATAATAAGATTTTGGAAGGCCCGGAAGGCACGCACCACTGACGAATTGCTTGAAATGGTTGGTATGCACCCCTTGATGCCAGTAGATGACGGCCAACACACAGGCATAATAATACAAGAAAGGGAGAAGCTGCGAAACCAGATCATCACCAACCATCTGGACCCACCTTCAGTGAAGATCGAAAACCCAAGGAACCCCAGGAGTTACATAGGGAAATGGGTATACTGTACTCCTGGAGGAACATGTGAATATATGTACTGGTCGTTTGAAGATCATGTTAACCACTATGGACATCTAGGAGGGATAACTAAAATATGGAGAGTGAGAGGAGATAACGAAAAGGATATGTTTGTGGTCGACAAGTCGACCAGAGGGGGGACTGAAGTGGGAGAATGGAAAAACAGACTCCCGTCCCTGCCCTCTCGCGCCTGGCCTAAAGGATCACGGCCCAGGCACCCGCCACGAGAAGAGTTTGCCCATCTATCAGACGACCAAATACCCTGGTACAGGAACATACGGGTGTGTCCATCTGCCTGCCCGACAGCACGACCTGCCCATGCTGACACCTGCGGCACGGATCAACTAGATTAAAGCCAACACGTCGTTAGAGATGCCATGACGACCTAGTCAACGATCAGCGCACCTGTGAAAATATACACGCTGGACACTCCCGCACCAATCTACACGAAGAATATATTCAGTGCTATGACGTAGGCGACAGACATACTCACGGACGTGCATCTTTATTATTTTTCATATAGGCTTTTTAAATGCAGAAACGCAAGACGCATCATGAACTCACCTAAAGAGCTTGCTACGCTTTTCAATAATGAGAAATATAACGAAGACATGATACTGGTCATAAGACAATATGTTACTATAACCTAAAGCGCCGTGCACCAAATGGTTCTACCTATACACCAGGCCTAAGTAGGCCGCAAGCAAGAGCTTCCATGAACGTGAAAAGAACAAGAGTCGAGTTGCTGATCCTGCAGAAGGAGCTCGACCGGAGCAGACAGCCAAGGTCGTAATGTTGCAAACCCACATTCCGAAAGCAGACCATCAAAGGCACGATGTTGCAACCTCGCCTGCCGCACACCAACGTCAAGGTCACACCTGCAAAATTAAACTAAGCGCACAATGGAAAAACAATGGTGAAAAGTCTGCCTCAAACACGGTCCCACCTCACGTGACCAAGCCGAACCTGACAGGATGCCAAGCCCAGAAGAAAGAAGGCGTCTGGATCCCTCAGTACAAGACACAGGCAGATACACTTGAAAGGCTCAATGGGCATCTGCGACAGTGGGAGTAGTCGGCCTTCCAGCTCATGAATAAGTCTTCACATTGTCTACACGTACTCATAGTGAAACATTGTTGCAAATAACAGGTACACCGCGAGCTGGGAACAGCGATGGTCCCAGACTGGGAGGCTCGCGAACGCACCAATCAGAACATGGGGCTCTTATCACTGACGCCATTAGCTTGACCAATCATTAGTAGTCTTCATGTAACAATTCTCATGTATCTAATTGTAGGGACAACCCAGATATATCACCTGACCCACTTTACCCACTAATATTGTTCTCTATACGTATGCTATACTAACCCTACCACTCGAGCAACCAATCCAGAGTGGAAATAGGTTTTTTGGTAAACTTTGTAAAATGACGCAAGTAGCGCATCATACTAAGGTAAAAAGGGCCTGCGAGCCCACGATTGTGTGTGTGTCAGGACGGACGCGTACGCTCCTTGACCCATCCCTGCCGTTTGTGTTTAATAAACAGCAGAAGTCACCTTGCTTCTTGTGTGTGTTGCATACTCTATCTCGTTTGGGATACACGGGAGGAGTTGGGGCCTCCCTGCCCGGAGGTCTGCGGACGGCCCGGCCGACCCCGGCAGAATTTCCCCCCGACACTCGTCTTGTTGCTGGAACAGAAGCCTGCACACCTACAAGGCCTGCTGTTCAAGGAAGGGGACTGATTTTCTGCACGAGCATCTCAAGCACTCCAAGCAATTCAGTAGCAAAGCTCTGCCTCTTCACAGTCAAAGAAGGAACCGACTGGCACGCTCATTCCCACTGATCCAACATGGATAGCTGGATCACCTGCCAAAAAGGCTGTCTCCCTAAAGATCCTGTCTGTGCCTTCATCGCCTGTACCAGATGCCTCTTTGCTGCCGACAACCTAGTGGTACTCCAGGACTGCTGGACATGATCCACTTCACCTGGAAAAATTCAATTCCATCTCCATCAGCTGGGAATCTCCAGTGACCTGTGTTGCCTGGATGCGTCGCTGAACCTCCCTTCGGAAGACACCAATGTCTCTGGTCCTCTCCAGTTTTATCCAGAGGATGGCTTGCTTATAATTCCAGTTCATTTGCCTCTCCTGATGCTGACTCCCATCATTGGAGCCAGGCCCTTGAACTGATGGACATTATAGGAAATTGTGTGTGCCAACCTTAACTCCAAAGACACAACACCTAATTCCCCTGTGGCTGAGTAGTCGGAGAATAAAAATATTGCATCCTTCCAGGGGGTCTGCAGGTCCCTTTCTACACCATTGCTGAAGCCTTTGGTGTTCTTTAGTGAACCTTACTTCTGGTCCATCCCTGTAACTGTGCATCACAATTGCATTGGGCCTGTTCTCTTAGATTCACCTTTCTTTCCTCTGGGGCTAATCAGGGGCTTTTTCTTCACCTTGAACCTCATCTGAGGAGATCCTCTTCAGATCTGAGGGCCCGTCATCCTTCAGATCTGACTGGAACATTATGACTGCAAAGCTTTGCACTTTTCACAAACGTGAAAACTTTTTGTCAAAGAACATAGTTTTTCTAAAATTCTTTCTGCCATTGAGTTTCACTGAACTGTCTTTTCTAATTTGCATTTATCCCCCAATTAATCCCACCTTTGTAGCATTGCCAGCAGTAACCTGATGAGGGACACGGCGATGTGTGTACATGGATAGAAGACCCGCATCAACGTGAGCAGGGATGGCGCGTAAATAAAGCAGTTAATGTTAACCTGAAGTGTGTGTGGACATGTGTTCCTTGAGCTGCCTATGCCCTGCCCTGTGGGCCCCTCCCCATGTCGGGATCTTACAATGGCGATGAGGAGGTGAAACCTAGGGCGCCTGCACACTACAAAGTGCCGGCTACCTAATTAAGCAGCCTCAATCCTTACCAGCTCGGGAGACCAAAGAGGAGATGAATCACACCAGGGCCAGCAGCTTCCCAAAGAGAGCAGGAATTAAAAGGTGCCTTCCAGAGCCCACAAGGCCAACCCAACTGGCAGAGCAAGGGGCGAGTATGAGCTTGAGGGACAGCATGTCCCAGTGCATAACCTGTACACTGCCTGAAGTACGGGGGGCACAGAACACCCACAGAGACCCTATGAGACAAGGGTGTGCTTGAAACATCGCAGGGCATAAGGTTGGTGGTTGGCCCAGCCATCCCTGGCAGGTAGTAGCAACAGAATTGCTCAGTGAGGGAGCCCTCCATCATCAGGTGCCTTGACCCGCAGCAGCAACATGTCGATCCCAGTGCAAAGTCAGGACCAGGCTGCAATAGCTCCCGAGCCTGCTCAGAAAGGGAGAGATGTCTTCCCGGTACCGTCAATCAGGCCTTTTGACACCATAGAACCCACCAGTTTGGGTCTGAGGCGGACCAGATGGATGAAAGAATTCAATGCTTACTTGGATGCAGTGGGTTTGCAAGAGGATAAGCTTATCATTGGTCTTCTCACCGTTACGGCTGGCCTAGAGGTGTTCGTAGCGCTATATAAGTGCCTAATTATTATTATTATTATTATTATTATTATTAGAGGTGAGGGATATCATTTTCAAATTGCCAGAGGATGTGGAATACACATATGAGGACCTCAGGAAGACATTAAAAGAACATTTTGTGACACACAGAAATGTTGACTATGAAAGACATGTGTTCCACACCACAAAACAACTACTAGGAGAAAGCATGGACAAGTTTGTGACACACCTCAGGTCCAGAGTCGAAGACTGTGAATACCACCTATATAACAATGAAGAGGCCATCAAATCCCAGGTAATTGCTGGGTGTGAGTGCATAACACTAAAAAAGGAATTGCTACAGGCACCACACACGCTAGCTGTGATCCTCTTTCTGGCATTAACATCGACATTAGACCTCCAAATATCAACCCTAAACAAATCTCACATTTCAACGCCAACCATCAAGGAAGAAGCAATAAACAAACTAATGAGTCAGGAGATGCCCCGCAAGACACCCGTCAAGAGAAACGGCAGTGCTTTAGTTGTGTGTATGATCTCCCTCATGATGGGTCGTGCCCAGCCATTGGACAAATATGCTCCACCTGCAGTGGTGTAGATTATTTTTGCACCATTTGCCGCAATCCAAAGGCGGCTAGAGCCAGCTCATCAGAACGAGGACTGCACCAACACAAGTCCTGCCCCAACATCATTGGGAAGAGCGAACGAGGATCCCAGAAAGATGGCATTACAAAATAGACAATATACAAGAGAAAAACATTCACTGTCACCGGGTAGCCGTCGAAAAGCCAGGAGGCGGATTCACCGGCTTCACACAAACACACCATCAACAAGCGAGTCTGAGTCGCACTTGAGCATGGACAGGAGGAGAAGGGGGTACCTATATGCATTAGGGAATCCCACTGCATCAGAACACCGTCCTACTCTGCCACTCTCCGTTCAAGGTCACGAGTTTGAGTTCCTTGTTGACTCTGGAGCAACCATAAATGCCATGCCAGAAGCAGAAGATCAAAAACTCAAGAGTAAACCGAGGCTGAAGGAAGCACGAGTGGCCATCTATGCCTATGGGGCTAAGGAACCGCTCCTGTGTTTGTGCGCATTCAAAACTCTCTGCCGACACAATGACAAGCAAGATCGCATACGAGTACACGTCCTGGCAACAAAATCTGCAAGTGGATGTGTGCGGAGTTTCAAGTCAGCTGTACAAATGGGACTAATTCATATACTCTATCAGATCATGACAAGAAAATACATCTCGCCTGCAGCTAGGGTTACATCAAATTGTCCTTGATTATTCAAAGAGATCAGGAAACTCAAGGGACGAAAAATAAGGCTACACATGGATCCTACAGTGAAACCTGTCGCACAGCACTTCAGGAGGTATCCCCTTAAATATTCAACACCACGTAGAGAAGGAATTGATCGTGCTCACAGGGGCGGACATAATTGAACCAGCTTCAGGACCAACACCAGGGGTTTCCCCAGTGGTTCCTGTACCAAAAAGGGGTCCGGGAGGTCAAATACAGTTGTGCTTAGACATGTGGCACCTAACCCAGCCATCCTCAGGGGGCATCACCAATCACCATGCATCACTGATAAAGAACAGGGCATGAGTGGCAGATCTGGAGGTAGGAGACCAGGTCTTGGTGCATCAAACAATCCCACAAGGCCATCCCGCCTTTTGACCCACGGCCACTGACTAACACACACGTAAAAGGGTCCATGGTGATAGCTGAAAGAGAGGGATGGACAGTAAAAAGGAACAGCTGGTTCCTCAGAAAAGCAGGCGAGGGCAGATCATGAGGGCTGCAGATTTGGAGCGAGGACGAGGACTACACAAGGGAGACGTCAGTCTACTCAGAAGATGAGGATGATTCAGAAAGGGAGGAGCAGACCTCAGTTGAAGGAGCTCCAGAGGAAGAGAATGCAGCTTCCCAAACCAAAATAGACCCTGCTGCACCATTCGAATGCTGAGAGGGTGGATCGAGGAAATGGTTTAAGTGTTAGCTAGAATTTTCATTTTAGTGCTTAATTCCTCCCACCTTAGATACCCCCAGCTCTTGAGCTGGACTTTTTAATTTTAACCCTGGAGTGAGTGAGCCCATGTTCTCACTCTCTCATGTGTTTTGACCTGATTTAGATTATGTGTTTCCTTTGTTTTTGGAGTCTGACAAACTTCATAGGCATCTACTTTTTGTATGGTGACACACAGCACCTTCAGTGTAGTGTCACAGAGAAATCCTTTAGATTTCACATACGGTTTAAATACCTTTTCTTGTGAGAACTACTGTTCCCAAGAATAGTAAAATTGACTTTACTACCCTTTCTCTTTGTAGGTCCAGCACACCCCATCTTATGTGGAGTGCTGGGGGGTTACTTATTAGCTGCTTTTTCCTACTTACTCATGTAACATTTTTTATGTTACCCTCAATAATTTAAATGGCTGGTGGCAGTGGTTTAGTTTTCCTACCATTGTGCTTTTCTACTGCAGGCTGAATCCCCAGCAGCAGTATAGCACCCATGGGTGACCATTTAGTCAAAATGGCCCTGATCCTCTTTTTTCGCCATTTTCTGTATGTGAGGTCTTTCTTGTGTTTACTCTGCGCGCCAAACCAGGTTTGAGCTCTTTGTTCGTTTTGCCTTTGGCGGGCTTCAGTACTGTAAAGTGAACATTGGCAAGAAGGAAGTACTTTTCCTGATGGACACTGGGTGCCTTGGTCAATGTGATGGCATACGCGCTTTTCCAAACCATCGTCACAAGACCACGCCTCCTGCAACCGAAGGTGGGCATCTTTATATTGGTTCGATGGCTTTACGGCTGGATTACACAAGATAAAAGGGGGAGTGAGTAAAGAAATGGGTAAAGGAAAGAAGAGATGGCAGAAAGAGAGGTACGGGAAAACAAAAGGCAAAAGAAAAGGGAAAGAAAGTGAGAAAAGGCCAGAGAGAATATGGGAGAAAAGGGGGTAGAGACAGGAAGAGCAGGCTTGTGAATGGCAGAGAGGGGTGAAGAAAGGTTGCAGCAATGGGTAGAGTAAGTAAAGGAGGTGGGACAGAGGAAATGAAAGAGGATGAAAGCAAAGGCTAACAAAGAAAATGTTAGAGAAGAGGAAAAGAACAAAAAAAGGTATGAGCATACGAGACTGAATACCAAGGGGAATAGACTGAGTATGCCATAAGGGGAGTGAGGGCAGATGGCAGGGAGAGAAAGAAGTGTGAATGTAACAAACTCGTACACATCCCTGTAACTGCAAAAAAATATGTTTTTATTTGAAATTATTAACATGTGCATTGTATACCCTGGGTCAGGTGTTGCATGAACAAGTCTAGACCCAGCTTACATCCCTTTAATTCCTATTGACAACAAAAACACTGGAAGTTCAAGTGTGCATCAAAGCCTGTGCATGACCGCACTGATCAATGTGCAGCGCAGCGTGATAACCCATCATTGCAAACACTAGAGGCAGGTGGATGCACACCCAGAGAGCTTAAGCAAATGTTGAAGGGTGTGGAAAACGCAGGCCTTTGTCAGTACCTTCTACGCATGCTCCAGTGCACCAGCCTGGGGAATCTACCTGCCCAGCATCTGAACGACAAAGGAGGATTTGGCCACTTTGTCAAATGAGCACATTACCTGCTCTGTAATTCAGCAGCGCGGTTCATCATTTTTCCAATAAGGGGCACCCATGTACTGTATATCACAATTATAAATAACAGTAGTCTCGTTTTGGTTACTGTCACTGCACATCAATTGTTCCTAAAACTCAGTGGACACCTTTATCGCTTTTTAGTGGACTGGTCATCGAATCCATCCTGTGATATTTCCGCAGGTGTGGGGAAATCGCAGTTCCGTTCACTACAATAATGGCGTGACTCTGTTGGCATCTGTTGAACCTCTACAAGGTTGACTCAGGAGGGGACTCGATCAGAGCCTTAAATTATCCAGGTCTATATTTGAACCGGTTCGAACCACAAACAAACAATTAGTTTCAATTACATTCAAAAGGATAAAAGAAACAAAAAGAGAAAAATTGAGCACAAACTTGAGCAAGGTAAACAAAACACGACCATCGATCTAAGCCAGTAAGTATTTGGTCATGAATCACTCAATTCATTTCGGGTTTCAGGTCCAAAAGGCTCCAGGGGGTGTTCGATCAGATTCTAGCCAATTCACTCATCCCTCTATAAAACTAGATGGGTATATGCGTGGGTCCATAAACCCTGGATAGAGTCTCTGTAAATTCGATCCTTTTGGTTGAAAGTGTAGCAGCATGACCATTTGCAGTTTGTTTAATTTTATTTGGACCCAACAAATAATCATGGTCCCCTCACTGTTTCACTCACGACGAGGCACAATCGTGTCACTCAGGAACCAGACTCTGTTGGATATGCACACACCTGTGCATTGTGCTTTTGATGGACGGTTGTAATTGCAGAGTTGAGACTCTGGTGCCTGGGTTAGCCATACCCCGCCTGAATGTGACTATTCTACTAGTAATGAAACCATTCAATCTCTATTCTTAAATTAAAGTAAACTGCAAAAGATTCAACCAGGATAGATCCCATTACGATGGGTCCATTGTGCATGAACAAATTGGCCATTGGTGGCTTCTACTTGCTGAAGGAAGTACGGAAGTGTGGTCATATCTGCTTAAGAGACAGTTTCTCAGTTCACAGAACGATTGGCCGGTGCTGGGCATTAGAAGGCGCTTACAGTGACAATGCCTACAAGCTTCTTGGATAGCATTCGGTGTCCACCAATGAGGAGAGCTCTCCAGCACACAGAGATCCTAACGGAATGCACAGTTACGTGTCTCGGAATTATATCAATAGTAAGATTTCTAAATCTGCCTGCCTCTACACTTCGCCCTTTACAACTAATCCAGAACAGGACTGCAAGACTTGTCCTTGGCCTCAAGCCCAGGGATTGTATCTCTCCGGCCCCGAAATCTCTCCACTGACTCTCCGTGGATGCAAGGATCAAGTGCAAGACCCTCTGCATCGTCCCCTAGGCTTTCTGGGGCCACGGACCACACTACATCCAACGTTCTCTCTCTAAGCATCTTCCTTCTCGAACCCTTCGGTCGTCCACTTCTGAGGGTCAGACGCTTCTCCAGGCAGAGCGGGGGGTAGATACCTATCCTCGGCTGAGACCTCCCTCTGGAACAGCCTCCCTTCCTCTCTCAAACTTCAGCAGGACCACCTAAGGTTCCAGAAGCAACTCAAGACCTTCTTTTTAGCGTCAGCTTTCTCTCTCCCTTGCTGATGTCCCAATCTACTGCACAAACTGGTTACCTAGCCACCCACTGAACTTACAGGACCATGCTCCGTTGCGACCAGTTGCCCATGCGCTGCCTACGGGCCCTGGCCACTTAGGGACTGTACCTGCAACCCAACAGTGCCCCCAACTCCCTGCACTTATGAGCCACCTCATGGCCGCATGTATACATTCCTATGCACTCTCCCCTCAGACCTTCCCCCCTCTCCTGGGACTTTCACCCCAACTACCCCCCTGCACATGCGCGATCTGAATGACACAAGGCCTAGTAAGATCGTTGGTTTGTCCTCCTTCTGTCTTCCCTTCCTTGTCTTGTAGTGCCTCAAAACACTTGTGTACAGGTGCGTTCTAAATGACTTATATCAGAAGTGGGTGGGACCTTCACTGAAAAAGAAAACCATTTCCCTATTTCACACAAATATATTGTGTATGTTTAAAAAAGCAACACATCTTCAGCACTTTTTTTTTCCTTTCTGTTTTGGAAATTTTTACAAGTAATTTTTCAACCAAGATTAAACGAACAATAACATATTTGCGGCTGCGGATATATATATATGTGGCCAATGTTTTAACTTCTCTCATCTGAGCCTAGGGAAAGTGTATGTTTTCTGGGATGCAACATGTACGGGATAGAGCGTTATGCAGAATGATAAAGTCACTCTAACTGGTCAGTGGTCCACACATGCAATCACACTGCTTTTGGGAATTAAATGGTCACCAGAGTAACTCCCAGAGCTCATGCGTGGGGCGGGGGGAAGCAAACTTCTATGGTTAACAAACAGGATTCCTTTCTCAGAGAGGCTTTCTCGAGATGTTCGAGGGTTTTGAAATGTTCCAACATCAAGGTGCGATCATCGGACAAAAACAAGGGAAGGAAATGCATACGAACAGCGGAAGGTTTCAAGAGCGTACACCAGAGGACAGGTTTCCATATATTCATGAACATCTTGAAACGCATCCTTTCAGTCTTTCGTTTTGTGCCTCCATACGCTTAACAGTTATTAGCAGCCCTACCCTATGTGGAATTGGTATTCACATATCTGTGAGGGTCACCTGACCCCTTTTCTAAGTCAAGATCCACAAAGGGCAATGCCGGGCACGTCCTATTGTGACCCATGTTTCAACAGCACTGCTGTGTGTGCCGGGCAGAATATTTATATCAAAGTCCACATGGCATGACAACAGACCAAACAGGTCATGCAGTACCAGAAGGAATATCCCCTGTGAAAGTGTCATGTCTTGTGCAGCATAATCCTACACAGGTATATGAGCATACGTCACACACAGTGCATTTTGGCTGGTTGGAAGAAGATCCGCTCACTGGTAGGAAGTCCGCCACTTCAAGGTCAAGTCATAGTCACCACTTACAAGAAAACCAGTTCACTAACTGGAGAGCATATCCAACCTTGGGACTACAGCCCCAAACTCTGGAGGGAGGTCTCACTCCCTGGACGGCAAGCTTGCACCAAGGGGGGGTGGGAGGTCAAAGGTGGGGGTCTCACACCGACAAAAACTCTCCAGTACATCCAACAGTCGGCTAACTCCTACCCCCGAGTGCAATCTCAGGTCAGTCATTACCAGGGTCAATGGAAGACATACAAACAATACACAACCTAAAATGAGACTGCTCTCGGTCAACCGGGTCAAAAGTCGGCACAGCAAAATGTTTTCAGATATAAAATTCAATAAACAAATGACAAAGGTAAGTAAGGAAATATGGGAAGGGAAACATTTGTGAAACGGAAAGAAAACCTTGTTTAAAATCCAAGTTAAATAAGTGATAGAATAAGGTATGAAGTGGCAAAGGGAGGAGCGGAGGGTCATTCCCCCCATAAATACAATAACAAAAACATAAAAAGTTTGACTTTTAAATGAGTAGACTATTTTTAGCAGTCTCTTTTCTGGGTAATATTTTTAAAAGACAACCGTACGACATAGTCAGACAAACTCTGCAGGCCAGCCTCAGACCATGGGAGTATACTCTGATTGGAGGGCAGCGTTTCTAAAATAAGGTGTTCATGTCAATCCCACAGGCAGTCTTCCACAATGGACGGCAGTCTTACTCCATGGAGTGCCAGCTTCCACAATGAATTGCAGTCTCCCACACCTGCGCAGAATAGAGTCTCATTTAGAGGGCCACATTCTCAGTCCGAGCTGGGCTGGTTCCATCAACGGAGGGTGATCTTGCTCACCCCAAAGGAAATTCAGGCACACTGGAGGGAGGCTTTGGACACTGAAATGCAATCCCGTTCATTCAAATGTTCGCCTGTTATCACAATGTAGCACATCCTTGCATGATTACCGTACAGACAGCTTGATCCCCCTTATAAGTTCTACTCTCTGTTCCTCAGGAATGGAGCCAACAGCAGGGTTAGCAGCTCAACATTGAACAGGTCTGTGTGTTGGGTTATCCACAAATGGCAGGAGGTCGGGGGGACCATATTAGTCCCATCACTGTTTAGGATTGCTCCCTTTTCACCCCTGGAAGGTACCCCACCGGTACTGCTGAGAGCTCGATCAGTCCTCCTGCATGATTTGGTGTCCCGGGACAGAATGAGAGGAAGCTCCGAAGCAGCACAGGTGTTCTTCTCAATTCTAGGTACTCTTTGATGCAGCACTCAATCCTGCAAAGGGTGAACCGAGCCAGCCGGAAACGTCCCCATCCTGGATCCATTGCCCTCGACATACCCGCTCTGTAACAGAAGAAAAGAGCTTAAAAGTAGAATAACAGATTAAAAGACCTCCATACAATGCCACTAAGCTTCATATTTATATTTTGAATCTCAAGTACTCCATTCCAGGAACTTCAAAAACTTATGGAAACCAGAAGCATTAAATATCTCAAGAACACCCAAGAAATACTCACCCATAAAAGGGGATCATCATCAGATGTCACTACAATCACGTCACCTTTCAAGAACCTCAGCTCACCAGCCTTGCTGGCCCTGGAGTCCACAAGAGCTTTAACTCGCTTCTGGCGGAGCGTCCCCTTTACCTGTAAGTGCAGGAGGGAAATTGTTGGTTATGAAGGGTTTTTCAGACCGTAAAAATACCAGATTGGCCTGAGAGTTATTGAAGAAATGCAGAGAGCATTCGTACTCTCGGGATATCCAAAGACCAGGCTGCTGTCCTGCTTTTGCAGTGTTAGGGGAGCAGATCTCAAGGCTACCTCAAATCTGAGACCTCATGAACACTCTGGGAGGTTCCTTACCTTGAACTGTACACCTCTGAAGTATCAACCAATGATGTACTTTCAAATTTAAAACCCACCAAACTCATCAAACATTATTGACACCTCCACTAGAGGGAGAACACAGCAGAGATGAAGGACTGTTTTCATCACCTCTTCCAGAATCCAGTTCACCAGTTTTGTTACATGAGTCCTATACACTCTGGCTCTGCCAGTTTATTATAATGCACCTGTGACCCTAACTTCCCCTCTACCAGGTTATTATAATGCACCTCTTACCCTAACTTCCCCAACACACATGCGCATTAGTAACCGCATACCCTCCTTGTTCTGTTGATCAGTATTCCAACCTGGTCTATCCCTAAAACTAGGCCCCCAAGCCTTCATAGAAGGCACAAGTCTGGTATTGCTTCAGATCAAGATATGAGTCCTTAAACAGTTATTACCAGCATAAGCATCTTTGGAAAGAGGGCTGCTCCAGAGGTTGGAGTTGGTATCCTGCTGAAGGGCACGTCTTCGCTGCTCCCGGGGCTTTGAGGGGAAAGGCTGGAGTTGGAGGACTTCCCGCTGGTCCTGCGGTATGACTTGATGCCATCCGGGCTGAGTGGAGGTAAAATAAAGACAGAGAATGTTGGAGTAGGGTAGAAGAATCAAGAATGGAGATTGTTCCACCCTATGCACATAAGGAGGCCACGCTGACAATATAATACTCTACAGTAACAGTAATCAGGACACGAGAAAGACTACATAACTTGGGTTGATAGGGTTTCCAGTATTAAACATGAAGCATCTCATAGCCTAGCATATTCACATGGATAACCATTTTGCTTCTAGAAACTGCAGAAGTCTATTCCAAAGTGTCGGCGAATTACTTATTCCACAATACGTAGAATGACAAGTTAGTACTCTTTAGCAATGTAACCTTAAAGGAATTTTGCAAACCTGCTACTTGGAGGTGTGATGTGGGCCAAGGACTATCACCACACCACAGTAGGTAAATGGTGGATGCCTCAAGCTCCCCAGTCCATCCCTAGCCTTCTATGTTTAAGTACTGCGAAGTGACAAAAGTACCCTTTACCAAGATTTCTCGAGACCCCATACATGTACACAAGAAGGTCCTGTTTGATGGGGTGAGGAGCACCCCATCAAACAGGAGCACTCAGGAAAGATGAGGGCACAGTGTCCTTCATATTCCCTGAGTGGGGCCCTGCTACTATCATACCCACTCAGACCTCTTTCGAATGCCTTGTCTACCGGCTTGGCGTCTCCTCTGGACTCTCTCTGACTTTGGCCACCATCTATAGGACACCTGGCCAGGTCTCCCATTTCCTCTCTGATTGGTCTGACCTCACCTCTTCTCTCCTGTCCTCCTCTTCCAAGCTACTGTTCCTTGGAGACTTAAATATTCACTTTGACTCCCCGGATGCGTTCTCTGGGTTTTTCTGCAACCTCTGTGACTCTCTTTCCCTCTCCATTCTTCCTCTGGTTGGGAAGCACTGTGCCAGGCACACCTTGGATGCTCTCATCTCCTTAGACCTCCCCATTTCCAACCCTCTTGTTACTCCTCTCTCCTGGTCTGATCATGCTCTCATGTCCTCTTACTTGGACCTCCCTGATCCATCGGCCAAGCCTCTGTCCGTACTGCCAGTCTCCATCTCCTTCATTCGAACGATGAAGCATGTGTAGAGGAGGAGGTGGATGCCTCTCCTCTGGACCCTACAACCTCACCACCATCTTATTAGAGTAGCAGATGAAGAGCTACAATTGCGAACCCATGCACAAATGTATGCCACGTGTCCATACCGCGTTGATTGTATGAATGACGATATGCATTCAGACAGCCATTCAGAAGATACCCTCACGTTGAGACAGTGGAAAGAAGTTATCAAGAGGATGCTCACTGCCAAAGTCCCGGAATGCAGCTATGGGAAGTATGGATGAACTCTAAACCAAGTCTGAAGATGACTGAATAATGTCATAAAGGAGATGTATGAGCCTAGGCTGAAATGAACAATATGAAAATACTTAAAATGGACAATGTAACAGAAGCACAAAGAGAAACATGTACCATAACGTATTGACCAATAACTGTAAATACGCTATAATGCAAGGTAGAAAAGACATAGAAGCCTGCTGAAAAGAGGTATACATACAACGTTTAGGACGGCCATTGGAAGAAAATGGACGACGGCCTGTGTTAAGAATCAATCCTGTTACTTTAAAGACACGCGCCTAGGATTGCAAATTGAAGAACTAATGAAGAAGGTGCTTTCGCATGCAGAATAATGGAGTACCTTGTCCAAGGATCAAGAAGGCTATTTCAAGAGATGGGTGCAAGGTACAAAGGGAGATCACATGCGTAAGACATATTTCTGTTAAGATTAGGAGGGACAAGGAAATTTGCAGGTGCCAAGTACTGAATAATCACAAGGGCAAATGCCTATGTGAGGTGGAGTGAGCAAGTCTCTAAAGGCCAGATAGGGTAATGGCACCCTGTTTAATAAAATCAAATAGTCCTAAATGAAAGGCTGAAATGGACAAAATCGTTGTACTCTTACACATGACTCAGAAGTCAAAAACAAAGGCTATTCATTCAAACCCAGCTGGAGATAGTGGTCTGTTCATACCCCCTCAATGTTCCAGAACAATGAGCAGACTATGAGGTCAACTACAAACAGAAGGCCTTGGGGCTAAGGATCAGGCCGATGACATATGATGGACTAATTGGGAAAACAAGAAAGAATTGACGCATCTGACGCACCTATGGTTCGTTTCTACTCACATGCTGCTAAACTAGCCGAAAGTCCAAGGTTAGATG
The DNA here is from genome assembly GCF_040938575.1 of Ambystoma mexicanum. NCBI lineage: Eukaryota > Metazoa > Chordata > Amphibia > Caudata > Ambystomatidae > Ambystoma > Ambystoma mexicanum. Next base: position 247,290,519 of record NC_090934.1, read on the forward strand.
GGGTTGCCAAACAATCATAGGGCCTGCCATGCACTTTCACATACAATGTTGCAGTTACCAATCTGCTTCCATATTCTCTGCTATAACCAGTATACTACGTATGTAGAAGTTGCTCTGGGTGTGTGCTACAGACAAGGGGCAGCCAATGAGATGTTAACCTGTATACATTCTCTAGGTAGATATGTTTCCCTTAACCAATCCCTCCCGTTAATCAGTTTTGTAAATGCCAACTCTGTATACACAAGAGGAAGTGTGATTATGCAAGCATCTATTTTGATAGCTGTACAACTCCCTGCTTTCTTTCATTGAGATTAAAGCAGTATTTTACCATCTTTCTTGAGTCTGTCCAATTATTTGGTCTGAGATGTTAATTGGTAATTCCATCTAGCGCATCGAGGATGCTTCAAAGTGCTACAGCACACGTGTGTCAGCTGCCGCTTTTACTGCCACCTTCATTCACCTCCTAGCCCTTCCTCTGCCTCACACTCCGACATAGCCCTCTTCCATCTTTAATTCTCAATTTCCAATACTCAGGACATCCAGGCCCCCGTCATGAGGATTCCAGTAAAGCCTGCCTCCAAGTGCAACTTCTGGTATGATTCCGACCTGGCCACTCTGAAACGCAAGTGCTCTCTTTCAAGCTACCCTCCTCTACCTCCTCTTCTTCCTCTCTCATTACTGACTGCTCGACTGCTATTCAGGCATAGAATACTATTAATGATCTCTACCTTCATGCAAGTAAGACAGAGATCCTTCTCATTGGGACCCGTTCCCTCTTTTCCCCCCACAATCTGGCCACCCTCTTTGGGCCCTCGCCCCTCATCTCCCTGTGAAGTTAAACACCTTGGCATCATCTTCGACTCCTCTCTCCTTCTCTTGTCACATCACGGACCTTGCCAAGAAGGCCCACTTTCAGCAGCATCTCCTCAAAGGCATTCTCCCCTTCCTCAACTACCCCCAGAAACTCAATGTCTCCAGAGCTCGGATTCTCTCTAGGCTGGACTACTGCAAAAGCCTCTTAATCAACCCAATTCCTCCTTTTGACCCCTTTAACTAATCCAGAATAGGATTGCGAGAATAATCCTTAGCCTCAAGCCTATGACTGCATCGCTCCAGCCCTTAAATCTCTTCACTTGCACCCGGCTGCTGCTATGATCAAGTTCAAGACCCTCTGCATCATCCACAAGGCTTCTGGGGCCTTGGACCCTGCTACATCCAACTCTCTCTCCCCAAATTCTCCCTAATAGAGCCCTTTGTTTGTTTAGCTCTAACTCTGCAGGTTTTTCCAAGCAGAGAGTTGGGGGTAGAGCTCTCTCCTCAGTAGGTGCCTCCCTCTGGAATGGCCTCCCTGTCCCTCGCAGACTTGAGCCATATCTTCTTAAGATCTGGAAGCATCACAAGACAGTCCTTTTCTCTTCTTCCTTCCCCTCCCCTTCCATGCTAATGCCCCTTTCTGCCTGAGACTGGTGGCCTGGTTCACTCAGAGTCATACACAGCATCAGCACCCCTGCCAGACTACCTCTGCACTTGTTCTCCCTAAAACCCACCCTCCCAAGACTCAACCTGCACTGCCCTCCCCGGTACCCCACCTACACTTGCCTGGCTAGCTTGCACCCTGGAGCCCCCTTAACCTGCGCTTATCTGTGGACCCCCCTCTTCACCCTCTGCTTCCCCTAGCCCTGTCCTCCGGCCCTCCCCTGGTACTGTCCTTCTCATGGGGCCCTCCACGCAGTTCCTCCACTTTCCCATCTCCCCTCCCCTTTGCACTTCTCGTTACCACACTTGCATGATCTGCATGTCGCCTGGCCTATTTGGATTGCTACTTTTCTCCTACCTGTTCCCCTGCCTCCCTTGCCTTGCTGCGCCTCGAAACACTTGTGTATAGGCACATTACAAATTACCAATACATAAAATAAATAAATGAAATAAAGGTAAAGAGTCCCCAAATTGTGCCAGCAGCAAGTGTTCAGCATATACCACAGACCATCATGGCCTGGACATTGTTAACATCAGCACCTATTTTATTCACAGACATCACTTGCGGACCCTACGCTCATGCACAGTGGTCATTTTGTCTCAAATGCGGGTGCCCTTGAAGCATCAGACAGAATTTGGAAATGGCAACAAGCCAAGCATCTGCACACTAAAGCAAGAGCCTCTGAATGGCCACGTCCGTGTACAGCCACAAAGCAAATACAAGATGGTAGCCGCAGTGGTTAAAGCCAAGGCCATGGACCCACACTAGCGTGCACACATCAAACAAATGCAGCTGTGGTTTTGGATATCCTTCCCAAGCTGAGCAAATAGGAAGCTCACATATGACAAGTCAATGGGCAGCCAACCCACTTGACTATAAAAGAGGACAAAAAGGCATGTTAAGTGTGGGAGTTGGGATTTGGAGGTGAATAAAGTGATATAGTGCACGTGGCAGTGGTGAGGAGAAAAGATATTAAGGAGGAGGGGAGAATAGAGGAGCCACAGTGGTGGTGAGTACACTGTGGAGAGGAAGATTTGACTAAATAGCTCAGAGGAGGATGTGGTAGAGGAGGCAGAGAGAATACCATTGAGGAAAGGAACGGAAAGAGGAGATGGAGAAAACAACGAGGGGGACTAGATGGAGGTAACAAGAACAAAGGAGTGGTGAGGAGGTGGCAGGAAGTGCATTATGGAAGTGCATAGCAGAGAAGACTATTGAGATATGGAAGGACATTAGGAGGAGGGTGTGGAGTGAAAAGACACAGAGTAGATTGTTCCGTAACATCAAGAAGAAATTCTGGGGAGACAATTTGACATAGGGGGAAAGCAAAAGAATCCAAGGATGGAACGGAAGAGATTTAAGGAGAGGAGTTTGACATGGATCAACATTTCTTAAGTGATGCCAAACTAGGTGGATGAGGCTAAGCCAAGCCAGGCTCCAATAATTGATATTGATAATTTATTTCTATCGCGCTCGTACACAAGTGCAGGGAGGCTGTTCCAGAGGGAGGCCCCAGCCAAAGACAGAGATCTACCCCCAACTCGTTTCTTTGAAAAACGACTGACCCTGAGGGAGTTATAGATAGAGGAGCGAAGAGCTCGAGAGAGGGGAGGTATTTGCGGAGGCATAGCTGAAGGTATTTTGGACCCAGGCCCCAGAAAGCCTTGTGGACAATGCAGAGGGTTTTGAATTTAATCCTTGCATCCACTGGGAGTCAATGGAGAGTTTTCAGAGCTGGAGAGATACGATACCAGGGCTTGAGGCCAAGGACAAGTCTTGCAGTCCTGTTCTGGATAAGTTGCAGAGGGCGGAGAGTAGAGGCAGGTAGATTTAAAAAGAGGCTGTTACAATAGGCCAAGCTAAAGAGAGGGACAGGAAAGGCAGAGTACCTCTGAGGAGGTGCAGTAGGAAGCTTGACTTTTTAGAGACCTCAGAAATGTGGGCAGAGAAGGAAAAGGTGGAGTCAAAGATGATCCAGAGGTTCTTAGCCTCGCAGCTGGGGGTAGGAGGAGGGCCAAGGGAAGCCACCTAGAGAGTGAGGGGAAAGGATGGTGAAGGTGTGCCAATGAGGAGGATCTCGGTCTTGCTGGCATTCAGACAAAGATCATTGGCAGCACACCAATATTGAATGGCAGTTAGGCAATCAGAGATACTCGAAGAAGGGGTCAAGGACAAAAACCCCTTGACCCCAACGCAGCCCTACCCATGACCATAAAGAGTGAAATGACTGGCACTGCCCTAATGATGCAATGACTAGTGGCTGTGGTACCAAAGACATCTAGTACAAGAAGCAGTCAAGGGGTAACCTGACAAGAAATCTATCACAGCAAAAAAATAAGGTCAGGGCACTTAAACCCGTTGAGACTAAGTGACCTGTTGATCACTGCCACGTGGGTGGAAAGACTGAGGACTATGGTCGTGAAAGGAAGTTCAATTATTTTTGCTCACATTTTACTTGAGTCAAACCTAATCCCATAATGTTCTGTTATAATAAATATTGCATTTACTTGATATCTGCAAGATCTAAAGTTGCCTGTGGTCAGTTGTGAGAAGGCCAGCCAAGTGCATCCCTCCCCCCTTTGTATTCTGGGACTTGTATTATTTTCTTATCCATTTGAAATTTAGGAAAATTAAAAGACCCCACTTATAAGTAAAAACAGGACTGGATGGCCTTCTCACGCATTGGCCCTAGGAACCTTGATGGCTTTGTATCTGGCATCATCTCTTGATCAACAAAGCGTTTGGCATAGGTCAGTTGTGTATGCATTCTCAAATTGATCTCAAATTTCTCTCAGTATCCATTAGTAAAGCAGCTCTGTAATATTTTCACAGCTCTCACCACCCCTGTGATTGGTACGACACAGTTTAGGGCTCTATTCAGTATGCAATATTGACAATGGAAATGATGTATAGCATGCAACAAAAGGTAAGATCCAGCATTGATATCCTGAATCAAATCAAATAAGACAATGGCCCGTTCCTTCAGGTGAATGGGTTTGTGTTCATCAGCTTCACAGAAAACTGGAAATGACCACTGGGGATAGGTTATTTGCACACTGCAAGGTCAAGATCAAGAGAATCTGAAAACCAATAGATGATCATCTTAAAGTTACTGAATCATCAGCCAATTGCCCTTTATCCTTGTGTTGAAGACATACAAAAGTGTGACTCTCTCTACAGAACTTTGGCATTAAAGAATAGTTGGTACATGTCAATAATGTCTTGCTGTGCATCAAGACCCCAAACCTCTCTTTCCAAGATACTCCCATACCTGAAAAGTGCAGGGGATGGTTGCAGCTTGTCCACTGGGCTTCCGTAAGGCTGAAGAGACACAGGTTCTGATCCCCGTCGCTGGAGACCAGCTGTAACATCAGGACCATCCCAGCAGGCCACGCTCCGACTGTCCGTGAGGCTACTGGCAGCTGGACGCAGCCAAGAAGTGTTGCCTGCCTCCAGAGTACTTGGGGCACTGGACGTGGAGAGATGGTGGATACCCATGCCCTCTGGGATACTTGCAGGAGGTGGCTCAGAGGACTGACGTGGCATTTCTGAACGATCTGTGAAACAAGATATCAGACAGGCAGCATGATTAAATGAACTTTGTCCAACATTTTCACCATTCATCTAAATCTCAGTATTTCAGGTTGTTCCCCCACTGGATTTGGATTTACTGGTGTTGCCACTCTTAAGAAAGACAAACCTTTTAGATTAGATTAGGTTATGTATTGTATGCATATCTTCTAAGAGAAGAGAACTGGGCAGAAATTATCTGCTTCTGGGTGCAGATTGTGCAAGTATGTGAAGTTTACGAATGGAAGATAGAAGTTTACTGAAAAAGATGGGTTTTCAGGCTTTTTCTGGAAGCCAAATAAGTACTCAATGTTCTGAGTTTGATGGGAAGGGAGCTCCAAAACTTCCTGTCCCCTTTGTGGACAAAATGAGAGACAGTGATTGCTAGGCGATGTTGGTCAGAAGAGTGCATGGTGCGGGACGGGCAATTTGGGACTAGTTTAGACACGCAGTAAGCAGGGTCAAGTCCAATAAGGTATTTAAAAACAAGAAAATAATCTTAAAAGTGATTCTTTGTTGGGTTGGTAACCAGTGAAGATTCCTCCTGCATTGAGAAATGGATGAGAATTTAGAGACTTGAAAGAGAAGCCTTACAGCAGGATTGTGTGCTTTTTGAAGCAGTGCTGAGATCGAGGCCAAGAGTTGCAAACGTTCAATTTGGAGTTAATCAGAGAACCCACCACTGCAGGTCGCTCTAACTAGGGAAGAAAAGAAAGAATGGGTTGTAGAATGCGTAGGTGAGAGAAGATGGTCTTACTGTTTACCATAAAGGATTGTCAAAGTCCTGGTTTCATTGCCAGATGCATGCCTGTTTCCTTACCTGACTGGCAAAAGAGGTCAGGACATCAAACAACAAAGGGCAATGAGGCAACTCAGATTGGGTATTCAAGATGTTTTTGGGGCCGAAAAGAATAACCTCAGTTTTGGATGTAATTTATTCACCTGCATCCAGTTTCCAACTTCCAGTGCACAGTCCACAATGGGCTGAAGAGAGTTAGTTGCAAGCAGAGAAATCTGTGTGTCATCCACGTACGCGTCTTAGTATAGCTTAAGTTTTGAAAAAATCCCCATGAGCGGTTGAATATATACGTTAAACAGATATGGTGACGGAGCCTGCACCCTGCAGAACCCTGCAGGTGACAGGGATAGAGCTGGAGCAATAATGTTAACCCATTGGGTCCTGTTGATTAGCAATAATTCATGGTATCACCCCATTACTGCGTGTCCGAAAATACCAAAGCCCAAAATACAGAATTTAAAATGCTGCATTTCGCTGCAAATATATATGAGGGAGGTCGCTTAGGGTGATAATAAATATGGGGCAGGGGGTCTCCCCACCTATATTTGCGGTGAAATGGGTTTAAAGAAAGAAATCTGCATTTTGGGCTTCGTTTTATATTTTTTTCTTCCAAGTGCTCACATAGATCCATAATTGAAACCATTTTAAGGAGTTGTGAGAAATGCGGGCAACACTGGAAAGTCTAGGCAGCAGTATTTCAAAGTCGACCGTGTTGAATGCTGCAGAGAGGTTGAGCAGCACCACCATGGTAAGGGTGCTGCCATTGACAGAATTCAGGATTCAGAATGCTGGAGGAGCCAGGCACTGAATTGTCGTGCTCTTGAGGGCATACATGCACTTCTTGCTGCTGCTGTAACTGGCCAACAGCATTCAAAGCAGACAACATTGCAGACTGCTCAAGACGATGAACAGAGCCTATCTGTGAGCAAGCAATCACTCTAGCACACCCCTGCATAAAGAACAACACTTATGAGAGGAGACACAATTCAGCCCGTTGGTATCTGCTTAGTGGTATACAAAGTAGACCCACGGCAAAGGGTGACGTTGTTGTCTCCTCCGAGAAACAGGAAATGCCCTGCAACTCTAGCATTTCCTCTCTTTGCTATAGGCTGGAGCATATGCCACTTGGGTGGCATTTAACTCAATTGATAGGAGTGAAATTTGAAAAGTTGATAACTATTAAATGAATACAAAACACGGGAGCAGTGATCTATCCCAACTTGATTAACAATCATGTTATTTTTTGTGTTGTGTTCTGTCCGCCAAAATGCCACTTCACAGGGCAAGGGATATATGACGGTCAGAGAGTCCGCGGCAAGAGGGCAGACCTGGTGGAATGAAAGGCACCTGCGGCACAACTCAGAGTTTGCTGGTCCGGTAACGGCAAGCATACCAGTACCGTTGTTACCGGAACGGCAACCTCGTAATGAGGCCCAATGTACTTTATATTGTTATAATCCTTCAGATAGCGTCACTTCTCCCCAGGGTGGAGCCACGTTTCATGAGGCTTGGGAGGTGCAGCCACTAACCAATTTTCCCCCTAGTCGTGGTTATATGCAGGAAAATCGGATGGGAATCAACCCCACTCCTGGGGATAAGGTCGTAGGTCGGGAATATGTCCCTTTAACTCCCAATGCTGTAAGGCCACATCTGGGTCAGAAATTCCTCCATTTAGGGTTATGTCTAAAACAATGTATTATTGTAATACTTTCGAATTTACTGGTGGGACAAAGGAGGAAGTGCACCAAAATTCAAAACCACTAGCTAAATAAAAACATTGGGCTGGCATTATTCTGGGGCCTGCCCCCGCTAATTAAACTGAAAGGCAAAGAAAGACTGTTCTGTGTCATTCTCTGACCTGTCCGGTAAACATGTTTGGCATGGAACTGTGCGGTTCTGAGCTTGTGAGAGCCATGGCACACTCAGAAGGAGAACCCGGTGTGCGAGGATGCCACCTGGGAGCCTGTAGGACTGAAATTGGGCTCCGGGAGACTGCAGCGAGGCCAATATCCAAACCTGCAGAGACAACTAGTGGGATGCCCAAGAAGCGTCTTATGAGTCAGCACGAGTCCAGCGGAGAGAAGGAAAGGTGGTGGCGTGACCCGTCGTGGGTAGAATGGTTGGTCCGACAACTACGCTGAAACCATCAGCAGCGAATGGCTGCATGAAGAAGCAAGCCGCATATGTAACCGGCCCAATGCGGTCCCTGGAAGAAGAAGATGCAGTAGTGACAGCAGTTGATTGGCCCAGGCGGTGGCCAAGAGAAGAAGAAGCAGTAAGAAGGTGAGTCGACCTGGGACCCCCTGGTGAAGCATTCCCTAAGAGAAGGTAAAGGGAATAAGCCAGGGGGCTGGAGGAACGAACAGTAAAGAGAATAACCAAGTCATAAACCACTTTGTCGGACAGTTCTCTGGGCAGTTCCACAAGAGTGTGAAACGAATAAGTCAAAAGGCACGCAGGGAACAACTTTCTTGCCCCAGTGGGGCCCACCAAGATGAATAGGAAAAGTAGACTGTTTGGAACCTTGTCTAGAGAAAGACCAACCGGGTTAAAGTCTACACCGAACTTTGGGGAATCCGCTCGGAGAAGGGAGTTGTTATCCTATAGCATGTTGTGTGTGCCTGCAGTTTGTTTTGCATTTTTATGAACTATCAGTTTTTCTAAAGACTTTGCATCCAGGGAAATGGAGTCTTTCTCCTGGATTAGAAAAAGCCTACATTTTCTTTGAATTCTCGGGAACTATCCAATTGTTGAAAGACTTTGCATCTAGGGGAAAAGGGTCATTCTCCTGGATTGGGAGAATACTGTGTTCTTTTAGGACTCTGATTATTGTAGCGATAGGAATAAAGTAGGGGTCTTTTTGTTTGACTTTCCCAGACTTCCTGACACTTGCCCCAGTTCCTTTAGTTCAGGCAGGGAAACCCTGCTAGAGTTAGGGTTAGATAGGTTATCATTTTGTTACAATGTTTATAGCAATCAATATGGCACCACTTGGTCAGTCTCATCATTCCTTGTCGCCACAATCTGCAGGTAAATTGTGTCAGAACTGCTTCCGGCTTGAATTTGCACACATGATTTCATTTTGGTTACGGCAGATAAGGAGGTAAGACTATCTTTTATTAAAATGAAGATACATCCTACGCTTCGTGTCAGCACAGAGATTGTTATTGACCTCTTCTCAAACAATCAGAACCTCGATAGCACAGTCAATAACTGCTGGTATTGACTTCATTCCAACTTCAAAAGCAGACAGGTAAATCATAATGGAATTTACAGTACAGTCAAGGTTTCTTTCAAAGCGAAAAACGAGAGAGAAAGCTAAAACATGGGAATATGCTTTGACTTTCTTATATGTAAACCATTTATTTTTGTGACGCCTAATGCATGTTTATGATAAACCCACTCCAGTTTAATGACATTTGCAATTAAAATACTTAACCTATGAATACAACCTTGTTATTTAAACACTACAAAATAAAACCACATTTAATTTACTAACTGAATTTGTCCATTTACTTCACTAACTACCAAAGTAACATTTTTACTTCCCAACCAAAACATTTATTGCTACTTTCACTATGTGTTAATAGCCCTGGAGTCCTCAGGACGAGTCATTATTGCTTGGGATAATCACACTTTGCCAACTTCTGGCCCTCTGCTTCATTTTAGGGCATAACTCAGTGGTGTGTCATTATCTAATGATAATGACCCCTACATTAGTCTATAAGGCTATAATATCATTATGACTGACTCCTCTCAACCAAATAGAATGTGCGGAATGCAGTCAATAACTACAGGTATTGACACCACTACAAACATTCTGCTAAAGCAGATGGACAAACAAAATAAAATATTTCAATGCAATTAGGAAACAACAATGCACGTTCCCTGCTTGATGTCTTCAAGTAAGACCTTTTTCACTTCTCCAATGTGTCAGTCGTAAATAATATTAAATGGACCAAAGTGAAAGATAAAACTGGGAACAATGATTTACTTTTGCAAAGAAAAACTCTTTACTTGTACACTACTGTTCCAGTTCAACTATGTTTATAATTAAAACGCTTATCTTATAAGGACAACCTTGTTAAATATTACATAATAAAGCCACATTTAATTTACTACCATGTTGTGGATATTTATTTTACTCACTATTAAACTAACATTTTTACTTCACCCTACAACTTCAAACCTATATTGCAATCAACAGTATGTGTTAATAGCAATATAGGCCTAGGAAAGGGTAATCATCGCCTGGGATAATGAGCCTTTTCCAATGTATGGACCATGGGCAAGACAGTAGCCTATTTTCCTCTGAGAATTGGACCTGCCTCGTTCAATAAAGCTATTTTAATTGCAAGATGCATCCATGTGAGATGTTGGCTAGTGGAAAAGGTCCCCACAAGTAAAGAACTGGAGGCGTTCTTAACAGGCAGATGTTGGAACATGATATGATGAACATATATATATTCATGATTTTATTATTGTCAAAGTTTTCAAAAGATTAAACAGGATTTTGCTCAACAACATAAAATACATAAATACAAAGAATTATTCAAAGACATGTAAAAATATAAATAATCTCTTATTGGAAGGCTACCCGTCCCTGCCATACCACACTCCATTGAAAAAAATCCACTGCCATCAACACCTTCTTCATTGACAAAATCAGCAACATTCGCCAGCAGACACCTGTTCTGTAGCCACAGACCCAGTTCACGCCCCCGTATACAGACAACATCCTCCAGCATCCATCCTCAAGACCATCTCAGCAGAAGCACTCCTTCCCTACCTGGTGATCAACAGCTCCCCAACTCAAGGCACATTCCCATTGTCCCGAAAGACAGGACAAATCCTCCCTCTACTAAAGAATTCTTGGATGTCCAGTGCATATTTGAAGTTTAACGCCTCCAAGACCGAATTCCTACTCCTCACCAACACCACCGAATACCCAGCCATACAGACCTGGCTATCACATAAACCCAAAGGGCTTCACACAAGATCACACCTGTGCCAAGTCCCTTGGGTTCCACATTGACAAACGTCTCTCTTTCAAGACACACATAGGCAGAAACCAAGAAAACCCAGACAGCGTGGCATCTGCTCTCCCTTGTGAGAAGCATTGTGGCTCCTGTGGCTTATGGGCACAAGGTCCCATTCTTCTTAGGGGTTAGACTTCTGAAGATAGCTTATTTGTGTTCTGATTCCATCATTGACTGCATCCAAAATACTTACCTGCTCACTCAGTTATATGATGTATGTAATAGAGTGCTGCGCGATAATACTACTTGTCAGATTAACTTTGCATTGTGTTCAGAAGTCCTGTAATAACTAACTGGATTTTGTATACTTGCCGTCTAAATTGAATTATTGTGTGCCATTCCGTGTGGACTCATTGACGGCTCCTGACCCCACCCACACTCTCCTGAGAATAAGCCTCAACTGCTCTCCATTGCTTCCTTGATTGGGGTTTGGCTAACCACTGCGTTCCGCGGTTCACTATAGGTAGGGTGGCCACCTATATTCTGTCCACTGGACCACATTCTAGTAATCCATTTTAACAACAGACAAGTCCTGTAATGAACATACTCTTAAGCATGACGTTCTGCAATTTGCTGGCTAAGCCTGCAAAGTCGGTGCCTCCCTGGAGTTACTTTTTGTGATGTGGTACTATTAGGAAGGTAGCATTGCTCTATATTAGCAGTCTTACTTAGGTTTGTATGGTATAATTTTCCTTTGACTGAATCTTGGCCTCATGAGGAATTTTGGTGGACAATAGGTGTGTAATTTAATCCTGTAATTGGTTGCACCATTGGCGGGATAAAATCCCCTTTCTCTAATCAGAGTAATATTTTGGTAGCTGCATTTTGTGCTCTCAATAGCTTGTCTCAGATGGTATTCTGCAAGGCCGATATAGGCAGTGTGTGCATAGCACAGGATAGACCAAACCATGGAAAGTACTGCTAGCATTCTGAATAATAACAGGTTGAGGCCTCTCTGTGGCATTGAAGAACATAGATCTGAAATATGTGCCATCTCACCCTTTAATAATATCTTGCCCGATGCCCAGCATTATATTACAGAATTGAATGTCCTCTTGAGAGTATCTGTACTCCCCTAACACAGCCTGAGGGCCATAAGCCGTGAATATATGAGGACAGTCGCTCTTATTAAAGGACATCTTTTTAGGTTTGAAGTCTACACTCCAAGTATAGCAGGCATTTTAAAAACCTACATCTGGATGAGATTTAACATGCAGAGTGTTACATGAGTTTCAGCTCGTGAGACGGTGATGCACTTAATGTTGCACAGCAAAATCCCCCGTCCCCGAAGGGACCCAAGGCTGCTTTTAAAGTAGCGTCCCATTCCTACGGGAGTTCAATCCCTCCTCTCCTCCCCCGACTCCACTCTGCTTATCTTTCAGCATGCCCTTCGTATGGAAAAGAGCAAGAAATAGGTGCTAAAAAAAAACAATGCCTCTTTTGGGGAAATACATACATTATCTTTTAAACATTCTTTTTTTGCAATATAGATTGAAGCCTCGCCATTGTGTTGGAGCCGACAGATCTTAACTCCATGCCAATTCAACCTTTAATATTTTGTCTTTATTTGCTGCTTACTTTTTTTACGCCTATTAATTTTCATAGGCCCAAATTAATGTAATTTAATGAATAACTGATAACATTTGTTTCACACATTTTATTTTGAAACCAAGAAAAGGGAATTTTGAAGTATTCAGGAAGACAGTCACCTCTTCCCAAGATGGTGCCACCCCTTTGGGACTAGGAAGGTGAGCCTGCTACGCTTAACGCCCCCTAGGGGACAGTGTAAGCAGGATCCCTCTGGAAGTGACTCCCAGTTAGGGGACATGGACCCCGATAGCGGTTTAAGTCACCATCCCTCTCCCCCAGTCATCAACACCGTTGCAGGGTCCTTCGGGGTTAGGCTTAATGATAATCGGATATACAACCTTTACTAACGACTGGCTTGGCTACCGACCCTATGAATGCCCAATCTCCTGTGAAGACTAAGGATAGACGAGTAAATCAAAATCACTGGAGGAGCATCCCTGGGACAACCAATCACGCAAGATCCTCAGCAGGCCCAGCACAGTTTAACCGGTCCAAAGTGGAAAGAGGAGGGATAGCCAGAGATAGACGGACAAGCCAGTCTTGGGGGACAGGGCCATAATGTGCACCAGGAGAGTGCAGAGAAGTGCAGCCAACCTCTGGCTGGAGCAGCCCCGAGAGAACGAGAAAGAGGTGTCCCAGACTGCTGACTCAGAACCTAGCTGAAAAGTCGCATGAGGGACTCTGCGCCACTCGAGTTGCCAGGGTAAAGAATACCGGATGGCCTACACAAAGCCCAGCTGAAGAGTCACATAAGCGACTACACGCTGAGAGAGTTGCAAGAAGGAGAGAGAAGAGTCCCAAAAGGTCAAGGTGAAGCCAGGTGGAGAAGCCGCGCAAGCGGCTCCGTAACGGCAGAAGAACCAGTAAGAGTGAACGCCCCTCCCAAGGAGCACCGCTCGAGGCAGTCAGTTCTATGGTGGCTCAAGTGCAGAGGAGCAAGGGCCCACAGCGGGGAGAGACTGAGATTGCCCCAGAATATGAGAAGACAGAGAAATCTCAATTATGGGGCATAGTGAGAAGGAAGGGAGCTGAAAGTGGGGAAAGATAAAGAGAACCCCAGCGAGGGTGATTCCAATACAGAGCCCGACAGAAGAGTTTGGTAAGTGGCTCTGCGATGGCAGGAGAGCAGGCGTGACTCAATGCCCTCCCTGAGCAGCACTGCTCAAGCCAGTCGGGTGCATGGTGGCTCAAGTGCAGAGTGAAGTGGGCAAAAGAGAGAAAGCAAGAGAAGAGTCCCATAGTGGAGAGAGAGACTGAGAAAACAGCAGAGTGTGGAGGCAGAAGGAAAAGAAACCCAGAGTGTGGGAAGACAGAGAGCTCCAGAGTGGGTAATGAGACAGAAAAGGGACTTAGGGCACCCCCACAGGTGGCATGGGGGGAGTAAGAAAAAGCAGACCCCTAGAGAGGTGAGGAAAGAACACCTGAATGGGAGAGGCGATGGAAGGAATCCCAGAGCAGAGAAGCACTGAAAGAATCCCAGAATGGGGAAAGATGGAATGAATCCCAGAGTGGATAGAGACAGCAAGACCTAAACTGGAATACATTGCTAGCATTCCAAAACACCAAGAACCTTCTGTGTTGAACTTTAACTGTGGGCAAAAGGCTTTACTGGCAAGGGACTAGAAAGGGACATGGTCGGTGTCAGAAACCATCCCTGTTAATAGATCCACGAAATGTTTGTTTGGGTCTTTTCTTTTTTTCTTTTGGCCGATAAGTAAAGTAATTAGGCCAGAATAGGATTCCGGACAGAGGACGTTATTACTTTCAGACATCCAGATGAGCATCATTTTGACTCTTGTTATAGAATAGGGCTTAGGCTGATTGATGTAGGGAATGTTTTTGGGGATTTTCCAAAATAAAAACCCTCAAAAAATGTCCTAGTCATCGGAATCCTCATTCTGACCTTGCACAGTACTTTTTTGATATGTTCAAAAGGCAAAACTATTTATGTAACATATGTGAAACAATACTGTTGTGCACTTAACGAGGCACCTAACTTCAGTAACAAAGCGTAATACTCTGTCTGTTCCAACCACTAGATGGAGGTTTAAGTATGCACTCTATAACATTTATGAGACAAATGTTACTTGCTCTGTAAGTCTTTCTGGAGCTTGTGCTTGTTTAGAATCGCATGCTATGCATTTTCCGCCGTCCAGTGGTTGGTCTGGGTTATTACAAGTTGTGTACTTCCAAATAAAATAGATAAATGTTGACAAGGGCATTCCTGCTCCTCCCAATTCGCTCCTGTGAAGGATCTCCATAAAATGTTGATCATGGACCTTCCAAAGTGTAACTACTACGCTCAGTACGATATGTAAACGTGCATCCAAGACATACAATTAATGACACATACTCCCGTGCAGAAGGGTTCTTTCCTTCAATCCTTTCAACACAGGGTACCACCATACTTATACCATTGCCTGCAATGAATTTGCGCACACAAACCCTTCTACTGAAGAGCCTTGCACTACCAAGACTTTGAATACAGCGCAGAGCGCAAAACACAGCTTTCTTTATGTTCAATGACTTAACGCGCCCTCTCTATTTTATAAATATAGATATAGCGTTCTCTTGACCATAATGTATTTACATTTAATTCACTGTAGATCTTCCTGGTTACAGTTTTCCATACCAAATTGCATAAGAACCTTCTATGCTTTCCAAATAAATCTGTCCCACAAATTTTGTCTGGAACTTGTCCCATGAAGTCTCTGTTTCTATAGAACTAAACTTTAGTTTCCTCAATCGTCCAGGTATCAGTACTACATGTTGTTTATATAGCGCTGGCTCACCCGAGGGCATCAGAGCACTGTAATAACAGTTGATATCATTACCCACCGCATGATACTCAATTTATTGACCTCAGAAGGATGAAAGGCTAAGTTGGCCCCACTATGATTCAAACCTGCATCAGAAGGCTATGCATAGATGTCAGAAACGAGCACGAGCTATCTGACCGGCATAAAGTAAGGTCCCATCTCAAGAGCCTCTGGTAATTGCAAGCTGTTAGCTCAAGAACTAGGAATGAAAGGCAGTTGAGAATACTGTGCAGGATCCTACATGGTATTCCTGGAGCCATTCTGCCCAATTAGTGACTGGATTCCTCCCTACCATCTTGGGTTGGGATGTATTCAGTTTCCTAAAGAAAGATTCTGTTAAGAAGAATACTCTTGTTATTAATCACTAAACTACATTCCCATTCACTCACTCTGCCAGCACACAGCAAATACCCCAGTTCAACCTTAACCTCACTTCTTAGGTACTCAGCACTTTAAAAACTGTGACAACATCTTGGAGCAAAACACCCCCCTGGTCCCCTTATGCACCACTATAGGCCCCTTCAGGACTCTCTTTCTTTTAAAAGGTTTACTCGGCCTAGGGGACCTGACAGAATTCCATCACATTGGTGAACTGCCAATCATTTGCACCACTAGCACTAGATATCCGCATTCACTGGTGCTTGTGACCGCTGTGTCCTGAGCAACTCTTGAATCTATCTCATGTGCAGTCTTGCATCTGTGACAAGGTAAATCGAGGTCAACGATATGCTAAATAAAATATGGAAAAAGCTGGCGGAATATGCTACATTTTTAAATCCACCTGCCAATTACATTTACCAATGTTTGGGTGAATCATCAATTCTCCAGTAGCGAGCTTAAGCAGAACTTGGTTTGCATTCTGCACCGAATTGGGGCCTCAATTGATGAACTAAGAGCTACATTAAAGCTGGTCAAGAGGAAACTATGATGCTGATTGGGCCGAAACGTCTGACTTGCTTGCTACTTATTCCCTCTATACGGAATATGCTACGTTTGGGATGAATAAATCTGAGAAATTAATGTATGCGTCGTTTCCATGTCCTAAAATTCATGGTACATATATGCGTTTTTGGCTAAACCAATTTCCTACCCTAGAGAGGAGGATCAAGTGGGATGAAGCTCTAACAAGTGCTGACAGCAGATTTTGTCAGGAAAAAAACAGAAACCTTAAAACACATTGTAGCACAATGTGTGGCTTTTGAGGAGGCTAGATGCTGCTATCTAGGGGTTCTGACTTTATTAGAAATGTTTTGGATTAGATTGATGCGGGGAAATGGTGTTTCATTGATATTAGCATTGCATACTGTCAGGTACTGTCAGGTTGGAGTGACATATTCTTTACATACAGTATCATATACTCATTTACATTGGGTCAGGGGAGACACATATTTAGTATAGAAAGGTTTTAGGAAGTTATTATGGGTTATATTTTTAAACAGCCAATTTTGCCCTTAACCTTCATTGCAGTCTATGAAGATTGCCCCAAGCCAAGATGGAGGTTCTCAGTCTAAATTCTGATTGGCTGGAGATTGTTTATAGGGAGGACAATGAACATTCTAAACTGCCTTTCATCGTCCTTGCCCAGCTGAGAGGTCGTGTGCCTTGTTGCTCCTGCTTAACTTTGTCAAGGGTGACAAGTTTCTAGCAGTTGAGCGGAAGATCTGAAAGTATAGCAGGAGTCGTGTTTGGAGTTTGGTGGAGACACAGGACAGGAGTCAGAAACTTCAATTTTTTCTGAGAAAAGAAGTTTTCAAGTCTTATTCACAAGATAAGTGACTTTCCAGTTTTGTTGAACTTTGTAAAAAGGTTATATTTATCTAAGGGATTGAAATCGCAAATCTGAATCTAAAAAGATTGAAGCGCGTACGTTTGTTTTTATCGCTACGTGTCAAATCAAACGAGCGCGTGAGTTTTTTGTCCGTTACTTTGCACCCGCGCGTGTGTCTCTGCGCGTGAGAGTGAAGCGCGAGCGTGTACTTTTGACTCGCGTTTACTGTTCGTTTACGCAAGGGTTTTTTCTGCGTGATAAAATAAGCGCGTGTGTATTTTGCACGTGTACGTATTTATTCTTGAGTTGGACTTTAGCGCGAGTGCTTTTTACCCGTGAATTGAATTGTCAGAGCGTGTGCGTTTTTCCCGCGACTTTGAGGAAAGCGCGTGTAATTTTTATCGCGTCTTGGACTTTAGCACGAGTGCGTTTTACCCGCAAATTGAATTGTCAGCGCGTGTGTGTATTTCCCGCGACTTGGAGGAAAGCGCGTGTAATTTTTATCGCGTCTTGGACTTTAGCGCGAGTGCGTTTTTTCCAGCGAACTTGATTGTTAAGGTGTGTGCGTATTTCCCGCGATTTGGAGAAAAAGCGCGTGATTTTTTTTTTTTTTCCCGCGGTATCTGGCTTTCCACGTGAAGATTCCATCGCAAGTTAAATTCGTTCCTGAGAAAAAGACTCTCTACAAAGAAAATACTTAAAAAAAAATACAAGAACTTAAAAGAACTTCCTAAATCTTACTTGAAGACCTTGTTCAAGAATCTTAGAGTTGAGCAGACTAACTACAAAGTTAAATTACATTCATGGACCTACTGAGAAGGCTGAATTATCTATAAGATTCTGGTCCACAAGTAAGGAAGTCTTGTCTGCTTTTCACTTCTCTGGGCATTCTGAAGAGAAGAACCAGGTATGGTTTTTAAACTATTTTGGTAAAGGATTTAGAGTTTGAGGTTAGTATAATAGCCCATGAGTAATGAGGTATATTGCATGTTTATGTTTTAACTACAGGTGAAGAACCAGCGAGTTGATAGCTTCCAGCCTGGTGTTTGTTTCTTTGTCCCTTCCCCCTTTCCCCTGAAAGTGAGGTAAACTGAGCAGTTATATTTATGTCAGCTCAGAGTGCCACATTTTGGGTGGATTGTCGGGGGTTCAGCAGCTTCTGCAGACACCAGGTTCTCAGCATGACAGTATGAAAGGCCAATAAAAAAAAGTGTCTGCCCGAGCTGTTATGAACCCCGACGAGACAACCATGGAGGCATTGGGAGTAATGGTTAGGGAAATGAGAGAAGAGTTACGGGTGGCTCATCAGGAGTATTCAAGTCTTTGTCAAAGAATGGATGAGTTAAATTTAAAGGTAACCCAAATACAAGAAAGAGAAGGTGAAGTTTCGGAAGGTGCAGGAAACCCACCTGAGTTGGTAAGAGTAGGAGAAGATCAAGAACCTAGGCTTCCCAGGGGGGCAGAGAGAGGTTTAGGAACTTTAGTTATGCCTGTTCCTTTGGCAGCTCCAGAACGTTTCTTAGGAGATTCTAGAAAGTTTCAAATCTTTCAGACTCAGTGTGAATTGCATTTTCTAAGTCGTCCAGAGTTGTTTTCCACAGATGCTTCAAAGGTAACATTCATCTTATCATATTTATCTGGAGAAGCTTCTGCGTGGGGAAGTCTTTTGGTTAGTCAAAAGAATATGGCTTTGAATAATTATTCCCTTTTCCAGACAGAATTTAAGAAAATGTTTGATAAGAGACAGTTATCTTTAGAGGTTGATGGAGAATTACTGGAACTGCGCCAGGGAGGAAAGGAGTTGATTTCTTATATCACTCAATTTAGAACTTTAATTTTAGAAAGTAAATGGCCAGAGGAGAAGAGGGCTTCCTTATTTTATAGGGGCTTAAAGGATGAGTTAAAAGATGCTCTGGCTGGAGTTTTGGAGCGACCAAATACTTTAGATGCCTTAATTGATTTGGTGGTACAGTTGGATTTTCGTTTAACAGAAAGACGTTTTGAGCGTAGACGTACTCAGGGAGAGGTTAGGTTTCCGGGAAGAATGGAGAGGCCTAAAGTTGAGGTGGTGAACAGAGAAGTGAAGTCAAAGATAATTGACCAGCAGAGCCGGGTGAGAGGTCCGTTGTCCAAGGAAGAGAAGGCAAGAAGAAGGGAGAATAATTTGTGCTTATACTGTGGTAGGAGTGGTCATTTTCTTGTAACCTGTCCTTTTACCCCCAAGAAGATCTCCAAATCTTCAGGCAGAGTACAACAAGTGGCAAACACAATACAGACAGCGGTTCCTCACATAACGGTGAACGTATCTTTGATGTTTGAAAAGGTATTTTTAGGTTCTGGGCCAATTAGTATTGATTCAGGAGCTACGGGTAATTTTATGGATAGAGGATTGGCTAAAACTCTAGGTGTTCCTATAGTTGCTAAGAAAGAAATGGAGCAGGTCAGAGCAGTTGATGGGACATCTCTTTCTTCAGGTCCAATCACTCATAATACAGAGTTACTTGAGATGGAGATGACTGGAGGTCATAAAGAAAATATCTCTTGAGTTAATTGACGCTCCAATCTTGAAAATTATTTTGGGTATGCCCTGGCTTACACTTCATAATCCCAGAATTGATTGGAGTGCAAGAATTGTATCCTTAGAATCAACCTTTTGTCAGGAACATTGTCTTTCAGGAAAATCTTTTAAAGAGAAATAAAAAGTTGTGAATTCTGTTTCATTCTCGCTTGCAGAAAGAGGGGCAATAGGTTTTGACATTGGAGCAGTTGTGGGTGAACTTCCAACTTGTTATCAGGATTTTTGGGATGTTTTGATGAAAAGGAAGCTGGAGAGTTGCCTCCTCATAGGCCTTTTGACTGCAAGATAGAGTTGTAGCCTGGAGCTATTTTACCAAGCAGTAGGGTTTATGCCTTAACTGAAAAAGAGAATGATTATTTGAAAGAATATTTAAAGGAAAATTTGGCTAAGGGATTTATATGACACTCTCAATCGCCGGCAGCCTCACCATTGTTCTTTGTGCCTAAAGCTGATGGTTCTCTCAGAACTTGTATAGATTACAGGGCAGTAAATAGAATGACAGTGAAAAATCGGTATCCTCTCCCTCTCATTTCAGAAATGTTAAATCAAATCCAAGGTGCAACCATATTTTCTAAGTTGGATTTACGTGGAGCTTATCATCTTGTAAGGGTCCAAGAGGGGGATGAGTGGAAGACGGCATTTAAAAACCAGATTTGGCCTGTACGAGTACCAAGTGATGCCTTTCGGTCTTTGCAATGCCCCAGCGGCTTTTCAATTTTTTATCGATGAGGTTCTTCGGGAATTTCTTGATGTTTTTGTTATCGTCTATATTGACGACATTTTGATTTTTTCACAGAATGTGGAGAAACACAAAGTTCACGTTCGACAGGTCTTGAGGAAATTGAGAGAGAATAATCTTTTCGCTAAATTGGAGAAGAGTCAGTTCCATACGGATTCGGTAGAATTTTTAGGATTTGTGATTACTCCCTGTGGTCTGGAAATGAATCCAAAAAAGGTGGAAGCCGTTCGTGATTGGCCTACTCCAACTAAGGTGAAGGAGATCCAGAGCTTTTTGGGATTTGCCAATTTTTACCGAAGATTCATTGAGGGCTTCTCCAGTTTAGTAGCTCCAATTACTCGACTTTTAAGAAAAGGAGTTCCATTTGTTTGGGAAGCTAAGGCTGATGAGGCTTTTCAAATTTTGAAGGAGAAATTCATTACCTCTCCTATTTTGATTCATCCTGATACTTCCAAACCATTTTTTGTAGAGGCTGATGGTTCCAATGTGGCAATGGGAGCAGTGTTGTCTCAGAGGCATAATGTTACAGGACAATTGCATCCAGTGGCTTACTTTTCTAAGAGATTTTCACCTGCAGAGGAAAATTACACCATTTCAGACCGAGAGCTTCTTGCTATCAAAGCAGCATTTGAAGAATGGCGACATTTTTTAAAAGGAGCACGTCACACTGTGACTGTGTTAACTGACCACCGAAATTTACTCTTTTTGAAGACAGCAAAAACTCTGACACCTCGACAACTTAGGTGGTCATTATTTTTTGCGGATTATGACTTTATAGTTACTTTTAAGCCAGGTAATCAAAATAAAAAGGCAGATGCTCTGTCACGGCAGTTTCCAGAAAGTGAGGTTAAGTCGGTCTGTGAGCCTCTTCCATTGATCGCTCCAGAACGTTTTGTTCTTGCTGGGGTTGAAAAGGAGAACGAAATCTTCAAGAAAGTAAGGGAATCCATTTCTGAGATACAACTTGAAGATTGGGTTCGTTTGGATCCAGCTCGCAAAATTAAAGATGGTTTACCTTATTTAGATGACAAACTCTATTTACCATCAATGGAACTTAGAGAAAAAATGTTGAAGGAGTGTCACGAATCAGTCTTGGCAGGACATTCAGGGTATCGGAAGACTCTTGAGTTGATCAGAAGAAATTTTTGGTGGGAACGAATTCGACAAGATACCCTTAATTTTGTTAAGACCTGTGAAATTTGTGCTAGATCTAAGAATCTCATCGGAAAGCCTTCTGGGTTATTGGAGCCGTTACCAGTTCCACCGCGGCCTTGGTACTCAGTGTCTTTAGATTTCATCACGGATCTTCCACAAGATAAAGGTTGTACCTCGGTATTGGTTGTAGTTGATTTACTCACTAAAGAAGCACATTTCATTCCAATGAAGGGAGAGGTTACCGCTGATAGTTTAGCTCATAGTTTCTTGCAAGAAGTGGTAAGATTACATGGAATTCCCAGTCAGGTCATCTCAGATAGAGGTTCTCAATTTATTTCCAGGTTTTGGAGAGCTTTTTGTAAGAGATTGGGAGTGGAGGTATGTTTATCATCAGGTTACCATCCAGAAACCAATGGGCAGGTAGAAAGGATAAATCAGGAGTTGGAAAAATATTTGAGGTGTTATCTGCAGACAGGTGAAGAGTGGGTAGATTTGTTGTGGGTTGCAGAATTTGCATATAACAACTGTAGTAAGGAAGCCACCTCTATGTCTCCGTTTTATTTGGGACGAGGTTTTCATCCTCGTTTTCTTAGTATTGAAATTAATAATGATTCAGGAAACCCAGAAGTCGAAAGGAGACTAGAAATAATGTCCTCGTTTCGTAGGACCGTTTGTTGTTGAAAAGGTGATTAATCCAGTGGCTGTTCGTCTTAAATTACCCAGTCATATGAAAACTCATCCAACTTTCCATGTTAGTTTATTAAAACCTGTGGCTAAAGGAACTAGATTAACACCTACTCCTTCGGCAGTTGTGATTGAGGAAGATGCTTCCGAAGAATTTCTGGTTAAGAGAATTCTGGACTCTAGAAGAGTAAGAGGAAAGCTACAGTATCTCATTGATTGGGAGGGCTTTGGTCCTGAAGAGCGCACTTGGGAGAAAGCAAGTGATGTGCATGCTCCTCGTTTGGTAGAAAGATTCCATAAAAAATTTCCATTGAAGAGTGGCCCAGGGACTGGGCGTTAGGAGGGTGGGTACTGTCAGGTACTGTCAGGTTGGAGTGACATATTCTTTACATACAGTATCATATACTCATTTACATTGGGTCAGGGGAGACACATATTTAGTATAGAAAGGTTTTAGAAAGTTATTATGGGTTATATTTTTAAACAGCCAATTTTGCCCTTAACCTTCATTGCAGTCTATGGAATTTGCCCCAAGCCAAGATGGAGGTTCTCAGTCTAAATTCTGATTGGCTGGAGATTGTTTATAGGGAGGACAATGAACATTCTAAACTGACTTTCATCGTCCTTGCCCAGCTGAGAGGTTGTGTGCCTTGTTGCTCCTGCTTAACTTTGTCAAGGGTGACAAGTTTCTAGCAGTTGAGCGGAAGATCTGAAAGTATAACAGGAGTCGTGTTTGGAGTTTGGTGGCGACACAGGACAGGAGTGAGAAACTTCCATTTTTTCTGAGAAAAGAAGTTTTCAAGTCTTATTCACAAGATAAGTGACTTTCCAGTTCTGTTGAACTGTGTAAAAAGGTTATATTTATCTAAGGGATTGAAATCGCAAATCTGAATCTAAAAAGATTGAAGCGCGTACGTTTGTTTTTATCGCTACGTGTCAAATCAAACGAGCGCGTGAGTTTCTTGTCTGTTACTTTGCGCCCGCGCGTGTGTCTCTGTGCGTGAGAGTGAAGCGCGAGCGTGTACTTTGGACTTGCGTTTACTGTTCGTTTACGCAAGGGTTTTTTCTGCGTGATAAAATAAGCGCGTGTGTATTTTGCGCGTGTACGTATTTATTCTTGAGTTGGACTTTAGCGCGAGTGCTTTTTACCAGTGAATTGAATTGTCAGCGCGTGTGCTTTTTTCCCGCGACTTTGAGGAAAGCGCATGTAATTTTTATTGCGTCTTGGACTTTAGCGCAAGTGCGTTTTACCCGCGAATTGAATTGTCAGCGCGTGTGCGTATTTCCCGTGACTTGGAGGAAAGCGCGTGTAATTTTTATCGCGTCTTGGACTTTAGCGCGAGTGCGTTTTTTCCCGCGAACTTGATTGTTAACGTGTGTGCATATTTCCTGCGATTTGGAGAAAAAGCGCGTGATTTTTTTTTTTCCCCGCGGTATCTGGCTTTCCACGTGAAGATTCCATCGCAAGTTAAATTCGTTCCTGAGAAAAAGACTCTCTACAAAGAAAATATTTAAAAAAAAATACAAGAACTTAAAAGAACTTCCTAAATCTTACTTGAAGACCTTGTTCAAGAATCTTAGAGTTGAGCAGACTAACTACAAAGTTAAATTACTGAAGGTACGCATGCATATGTAATGTTGTGCTCACACTTGGAGTTTGTACTAATCACCATATGCGTTAAAAGAATGTACCCTTTTGTTAAAAGAAGAGGCATTCTCTTTATACAGCGGCGTTTAAGACCTGCTGACCTGGCAAGAACTTGTTTTTAACAGAAGAATTGTGTTTGGCCACTGTATGTCGAAGCATGCTGAGCCTGCTAAAACTATCTGCAGATTACCGGTGGGGGAAGGAATGAGTAAGCATAGCCTTGAGCACAGAGATGCGGGCACAAAGGGGCACGAAAGAATGTGAAGACCGGGATAACAGGAAACCACGATAGACCACGATAGCAAATGTGCAATGGTTGTTCGTTAAACTCCAACTGGATACTTCAGATAAGCTCCAACTGGAGATCCGCCCTGGGGTGGACGTGTTCTATGTGCAAGGCAATGTAAACAGGAAAGTATAAAAGAGCATGATGTGTAGAGGAAGGCGCGGCACTTCGACGACTTGCTTAGCGAGACGTTTGAACTTGCAGCCCATTCGCGAATGCTTGTGCATTAATAAAGTAATGTTTACTTGGCTCTTTTCTGTCTGAGTTATTGCAGGGTCCCTCATTGTACTGCTTATGGTGACGGCGAGAAATCGCACCCACAATTTTGGTGTCAGAAGTGGGAGGCGAAGGAGCGACAGTCCGTCACTGGGTGAGGAACGCCGCGGCGGAACCGGAGAAGGAATTGATCACGGGGCCCCAACAACTGAATCCGCACCTTTGATTGCAACCAACGCGTCATCCTTGTTTTTCCGGCTCCGTCGGTTGTGGAACAGCAGGCTGTCGCCCTTCGGGTCCGGAACACTCTGGCGGGACCCTTAAGGTAAGTGGTATGGATGGATGCATGATGGAATAAGGAAATAACAATTTAGGGTTTATGAAGAGGACAGTGGTATGTCCGTCTATGGAATAATAATGATGAAATGGTGATGTATTGATATTGGTATGGCAATATATGTCAGGAGGATGTACTGTTAATGTTAGCCTATTAATGCACATTTGGGAAAGGTGAGTGTTTTTAGGCAATTGTGGTATACCAACAAAATGGGTCAAGCGGCTTCCAGCAAGAGTGGTATAGGCAAGAGACACTATGCCCCTCTTGAAGGAACCCCTGCATTTGATATGTTGATTAAACATGGATTGAATTCAACATTGTTCTTAAGAGAATGGTCTGAATATACAAAAGATTCGATTGAGCATAAATGGACAGACACTGGGTCCTTTGATGTGGACCGCATATCCAAAGTAGAAATAGAATTAGTAAAAAGACGGGTCAGACCCGCACAGTTTGAGGCTATACGACTATGGAGGGTAGAAGCAATGCGCAGGCGCAATGCTCAGAACAAACAAAAGGCAAAGGGGCAGAAGAGAACAGTACATCAAAAATTACGTGACCTAGAGATAAAAGAGAAGGATGAGAAACTAGACCAGTTGGATAGACGTATGATGATTAAGAATAGCGGGGGTATGTATCCTGCCTTGCCGGCGCCTCGGTATGAAGATGTGATAGGACTAGAAGCAGAACAAACAACGACTGAATTGTTATTTCCAGGGGCTACGGCTCCTCAGAGAGAAAGTGAGGGTGAGAGGGCGGAATTCCCAATGAAGTATGGAGACCCAGATAGGTTGATAGACCATAGGAGAACGACTACTGTAGAAAAGGATAGAGATGGAGACTTGCAAATCCTTATGACCGGGCTGTATGGCACACCCCTCAATGACAGCCTACGGGACCAATTGGGGCGTTTGACACCTTTGGAATTTAGGACAGTGGCCACTAAACTATATACCTTTTATGAGGATAACTGTAAATTGAGAGGACAGAGTACTGCGGATCTGCCCTCAGCATATCAGGACGCTGTCGCATTACTACCAGTGACTGCGTCCAGTGTTCAGTTATGGGGATGTATGTCCGACATAATAGCGGAAGTAATAAGGGGAGGTGTTGAATGGGAGAAGGAAAAGAGGGCATGGGAAAGAGAGGTGAAGGAAAGAGGCTAAACTCAAAGATGCAGACCAGGCGGGCCAAAACGTAGCTAATCGTATGATAGCATCCATACACTTGCAGTCCATGTCCACCCTGGTGAGTCTGATGGAGGGCCTTGGCTGGCCTATACAAGTAAACGTAATTAAATATCTTCTTATTAGGGTGGAGGATATAGAAGAGGAAAAGGAGCCTAGATATGTGTCCCAGTGGAATAGGATTAAGACAGAATTGGATAAGAAACTGCTATCTAATATAAGAGTGGATGATTCTGGGGCGGAAGAATGGAGAATGGCTAAGGTGGAGAAACTGTTAAAAGATTATAAAAAAATAAAAGAGAAAAACCTTAGTCACCAGTCCTCTGCTTCATCACCAGTGCAGGCCCTTGTAAGTGAACAAACAAACATGGAAAAGTTACTATCAATGCCAATGAGAGAGTGTCAACCCACCATAGATGCAGTTACTGGTAACATGATGCGCACCTATGTGTATGTCCCCTTATCTCGAATAGAATTGATGCATATCACCAAGTCCATCCCCGACCCCCGTATAGACCCGGCAGGATTCTACAAAGAAGTGGGAAAGCTATTCAGACCCGGGTTATTTACTGTAGAGGATGTAGATAACATAGTTAGCTATTGTCCCAGAGGAGATATGGACCCCCTTTCGTGCCAAAGACAATGATACAATAAAATGGAAAGATGTAATGGAGGCGAGTAAAAATAGGAAACTGCATGAGGAATATCCCGAACCCCTAAGGGGGCATGGCATGGCAGTCCTGAGGGCTCTAGAAAAGGTATTACCCCCATTTGATGTGAATGTGGAGAAACTGTCTGCTGTGATACATGGCGCAAGTGAGGAAGTAGCACAGTAATTCCTGCGTTACGAAGCAGCATTTAAAGCACACAGTGGGCTAGAGATAGGGTCTGAGACGGGCCAACGGTACTTTGCCACAAACTTTATAGAAGGGCTCCACGGGCCAATCCAGGAGAACATTAGGAAGGCAGAAAGTACGTGGATGACTAGAAACCCCCGGGATCTCCTCGAAATGGCCAGGTATTATGAAAGAGGAGAAAGAGTAAAGGGACAACAAAAGGCACGACAAGAGAAGGATCTAAAAACCAAAGTGTTGATGCAACAGTTGCATCAAGGGCCCCAAGGCAGGTATAACTACAATAATAATGGCCCGTCACAGGGCTATAGTAGCAACATGATAGGGGGCCAAGGGACAGGTAGAGGTACAGTGCAAGGAGGTGCGCTATATGGGAGGAGGGATGGGCTACCCCAAGATGTATGTGCCTTCTGCAAGAGACCCGGACACCGGAAATCCCAGTGTCCCCAGAGTGGTGGGAGAGGAAGGGGCGTACGGCCCCCTTTACAAACAACATTTGCCCCAGGAAATAGGACTGGTGGGTACGGCAATCAAGACAATAGAATGTTTAAACCCCCTCAACCCAATGCCTTTGACGGACAAGCAAGAGGGGATGTTCCCTGGCCGGCCCCGCCTCCCCCCAATCTACTGTATCAGCCACAACAAACAACACAAATACAAGGTGTATGCCAGGGCGAAGGATGTGGGGAAGGGGTATACTATAATGACAACTTCCAGGATAACACAAGTGATATGTCCTGAGGAGGCCGAAATGAGACAGCGGGAGTGGTACAAGTACCTATAGATCAGAGGGGGCCTTATGCCTCCATTAGGATCGGCCCCCACCGAAACTTGAGATGTCTGGTAGACACGGGAGCTGGAAACAGTTCCGTGAATATCAGAGCCGTCCCCGCTGTCCCATTAATGGATAAAAGCAAGGTATCAGTTGGATTTGGGGGAAATCCAATAAAGACTCCTGTAAGTGAAATAGTAGAAGCGGAACTTCATGGGGTAAAATGGGAGAATGGGTGGCTATTGACCAATCACTGCCCAGAAAACTTGTTAGGTATTGATGCATTAAAGACACTAGGGGCCACAATATATTGCTCCCCTCAGGGGGTGAGAATGACTATAAGCAAACCTATGGGTATGATAGGAGTAACGCAAACCCTGCCCCCGGAACTCCAAGACATCCCGAATGAACTATGGGCCACTCATGGGAATGATGTAGGGGTATTGGATGTTTCCCCAGTAGTAATCAAATTAAAGCCCGGTGCCAGGTTGCCCAGGATAAAACAATATCGCATATCACACGAGGGAGAGCAGGCACTATATCAAATAGTACAGGATATGATACGGTTAGGGGTGGTAGAGCCAACAAATGATAGCCCTTGTAACTCTCCGATCCTTCCAGTACACAAGAAAGGTGATGAAGCGGTACCCTATCGTTTCATTATTGATTTGAGGGAGATAAACAAAATAGTAGAACCCAGATATCCAGTTGTCCCTAATATTGCAAGTGTACTCACTTTAATTCCCAAAACGGCGAAATGGTTTACGGTAATTGATTTGAAAAATGCCTTCTTCAGCATTCCTATTGCCGAAGAAAGCAGGTACCTGTTTAGTTTCACTCTTCGAGATAGACAGTACCAATTTACTAGAGCCCCGCAGGGATATACAGAAAGTCCCGCTATATTCAGCCAAGCACTAAAAACACAGATGGATAACCTAGCCCTACCCGCTAACACTGCTCTGATACAATATGTTGATGATTTGCTATTATGTGCAGCCACCGAAGAGGAATGCCATTATGTGACCAGATTGGTGCTAATGCACTTAGCAGAGAATAAGCACAAGGTAGCCCTAGCCAAAATGCAGTATGTAAAACAAAAGGTCCATTATTTAGGCTTTGAGTTGTCCGAAGAGGGGCGAACTCTGTCTACTGATCGCATTGCTTTGATACAGTCCATAAAAGGCCCCGACACGGCAAAAGGTCTCCGAAGGATAATTGGTGTTTTATCCTATTGTAGGCACTGGATTCCTGAATTCTCTGTATTGATCCAGCCCATGCTAAAAGCCCTAAAAGAAGTACAAGAAAACGGACCATTAGAATGGACACCTGAGATGGAAAAAGCCCCGACAGCTATGAAAGATGTTTTATGCCACGCACTGGCCTTAGGCACACCTGATTATACCAAGAGATTTTGCCTTTTCGTTGATGAACAGGAAGGTTGCGCTGTGTCAGTCTTAACGCAGGAACAAGGGGGTAAACAGAGACCATGTGCATATTTCTCCAGTGCTCTGGACTCAGTAGCTCGAGGCCTACCCCCATGCATGAAAGCAGTGGCCGCAGCAGCGACAGCCCTAAAACAAAGTGCAGGTATCATCCTAGGGAGCGAAGTGACAGTAAAAGTCCCACATGCGGTGGACGTTCTCCTGAATAGAGTGCATACACAGCATTTGACCACAGCTAGACTCACACAGTATGAGATGATTCTGTTTGCCAGTAATGTAAAAATCGAACGATGTAACACTTTGAATCCAGCGACACTGCTTCCTTTGCCCGTCTCACCTAATGACATTAGGCATGATTGTGTGATCCAAATGGAAGAACACACTAAGGGTAGAGCAGACCTGCAAGACACCCCGCTGGTTGATAATGAGGGTATATTATTCTGTGATGGTTCCTGTTTCAAACTGCCGAATGGGGAGACAACAGCAGGGTAATGCTGTAACCACAGGGGAGCGGTTGATTGAGAGTGGGAAAGTGTGTGAAAAATCGGCCCAGGCAGCCGAATTGATTGCACTAACGAGAGCATTAGTGTTAAGCAGCGGTATGAAAGTGACAATTTATACTGATTCAGCCTACGCTCATGGGGTGGTTTCCAGTTTTGGTAAACTCTGGGGAGAGCGTGGGTTTTTAACCTCCCAAGGTGATACTATTAAACATGCCCAATTGATTGTTGAATTATTACAAGCCCTTACGTTGCCCAAGATGTTGGCCATAGTGAAATGCCCAGCGCATAAAAGGACTCTAGATTATGTCACGCAAGGAAACTCCTTAGCCAACCAGATGGCTAAACTAGCTGCCACAAGGGATACACGGTGGGAGGCCCGACAACTCATAGTGGGGAGGGATGTGACTATGGAAGGGACGAAGGAGCGCATAAAGGAAATCCAAGCAGATGCAACCATTGAAGAAAGACTATCTTGGCACAAGGATGATCAATACGAGGAGACGGTAGATGGGCTATGGGCACATACCAATACGAATACTTGGGTACTACCTGATGCATACTTACCTGTGATAGTGAGTGTGGCTCATGGTCCAACTCACGTTAACGCAAGGACTATGGAAGAAGTTTTGAGTGCTGTGTGGTACAACAAAAGATTGGGAATGTATTGTCGTCAATGGGCAAAACAATGTGAAATATGTGTTCTATACAATGTGGGGAAAGGTGTACCAGCCCCGGCGGGCCACAGTAAGTTACCCACCTGCCCTTTTGAGGTGGTGAAGTATTGGGACCCCCATATCACCTAAGAGATTGTCTGAGCAAGCATGGCCTGCATTACAACAGTATTGTATTGGGTTAACTAATAGACTGATTTCTATTAATGCACAGGTGAACGCAGTAGCTCCATCTCCTCTGATAGGAGAAGGTCACGACGTGCAGCCCGGTGACTGGGTTGTTATAAAAGCCTTCGATCGCACCAGCGGACTGCAACCCAGATGGAGGGGCCCGTTTCAGGTGCTCCTCGCAACACAAACTGCGGTAAAAGTTGATGGCAAATCGCACTGGTACCACGTGAATCACGTCAAGAAGACGCTTCCATTACTGATTCCTCCAGAAAAGGGAACCAACCAACCCCAGGTTGCAACAGTACTGCCAGACGCCATTAGTAGGTGTGCCCATCGCCTCCGATCCCGTGACGTGTATGTGCCAAGCAACGTGTAAGGACACTGTTTTGAACTTTGATCATTAGGGAGATGAACATTTGGACTCTCTTGTTGGTTTTAGCAGGATTGTGCCTTACTGAAGACAACAGGCTTGTAGCCTGAAGGGCCTCCGGCGTTCCCCTCATGGGACAGGCACTACGAGACGTGGGACAGATCGGATGAAGGTTTTCAGTGAGACCTACCACTATTAGAGTAATAAGGACACTGGTGCTTTAAATAGGGGATACAGCTATATCGCTAGGTTGCATCTGATACGCATACGTACCTATAATTGAGCCACATACTGAATTATGTCTGCACCCGTATATGCTGGTTTAATCCCTGAGCAGATAAATGTATGCTCCCCAAACACAGAAGGTAAGAGAAAAACACCACTTTGCACCACAAGGAACAAAATCTTATTTTTTGTATGCTCAATAGTAGTATTAATAGCGTTCGCCATATTATTCTGGTATTTGGAACATCCATCTAGATATGAATTAAAGAACTTGTTACCCGTGTCAAACGGAACAGGGAGAATAGATCGGGTCAAGAGCAGGAATCGAGATGCCTATGACCAACACGACCCGGAAGACTATGCTAAAAATGAATACGTGAAGATAATAAACACAACATATGGGGTAGTGAATAAAACTGGTTGCTGGATCTGCACCCACATGCCCCGACATAGCAGTGAAGGCATCCCAGTGTACGCGTCGCCAGTTACTGAGGATGCCGGGTGTACATTAATTTACATGAGAATAGTGTCAGCACAGCAATACATGATGCCGAATACCGCTTGTTATGTTAGAGGAGAGAACAAAACCCTTCTAATGGCAAAGATACGCTATAAAATCAAAACTGAGGGAATCGGGCTTGCACCTGCTATGGTACAGATAGTAAGAGAACCTCCTCCCCCTATCACCATCACACAAGAGTTTAGGCCAAAGAATATATGTTTTAAGAGAAACGCAAGAGGTAATCAAAGAATGATCTCGGGGTGCAGTCAAATGGTGAATCTAAATAACTACACGAAGGGATTGTTACAGATAGAGGGACATGCCTACGTCTGTAACAAGAGGGCTTATTTGTGGTTAGCGAGAGATTTTGTTGGGGTATGTTACAAAGCCAGAATAATGCCGGCTGTGATGGTATATGCCCCGTCTACTCTGCATAAAGAAATACACAGCAGAAATAAACGAGCAGTAAACCCAAAAATTCCTACGTATCAACCTACAGGATGGGAAACGTTTATAGATCTGATGGGGGCCCTGGTTCCTCCAGCGGGCATCTTTATGAACAGTCAAGAAATCCAAAAGCTAAGCAGGGCCCTTGAGTTCGTAATCGAAGAATCCGCAGACCTAATGGAAAACATCACTTATGAAATGTGTCAGGCTGAGAGGTCCTGTGTCCGCGGAAGCTGCTGAACCCCCGACAATCCCCCTGAAATGTAATTCCCAGAACTAGTTTTCAATTCAGCTCTGTTAACTACACCCCAAAGGGAAAGGGGGAAGTGGATAACAAAACAACACCAGGCAGACTGCGTCAAGGCTAATCAGAGCTGAACCTGCAGAGGATATAAGCAAAGCAGATACAATTCCTTTATTTACTTACTAACCTTATGAATGGGAAAACATTAAATCCTTAACTAATATTTAAGACTCATACCTGGTTCTTCTCTTGAAATTTCTTTGAGAAAATTATAAGAAGCTGAAAGATCTCTCTTACTTGAGACTCATGAAGTAGATAACAACTTCTTACTTTAGGTCATTCTGGAAAGGGAAAGCTTAGTTCATTGTCTCTTTTCCAAAATGCACAGATCTCCAGATAGATTGTTTAATATAGATTCTTTCTTATTTTTTCTTTCAAAACTGTCCAAAACTAAATACACCTCTGTTGAGTTTTTAATCCTTGAAGAATTCACGTGCGAATAATGTCCATACAGATGAGCTTCTCGTTGAAATCTTCCTGGATTGAAGAACGCGCGCAAAAAGTTCTCCAAAGAACGAATTCACGCGGAAGAAAAAAGGACACGCGCTAGAAAACACACGCGCAACAATAATCTCACGCAGTTCTTAGATTACGCGTCAGAAAACACACGCGCTCATTAGTTCACACGCGAATAAAAGTCTTTAGCGCCTAAAATCACTAGCGCTGTAGAAAACACGCGCAAATAAAACGCACGCGATTCCCAAATCCACGCGCTACGGAACACCCGCACTGGAAAACACACGCGCACTTAAATAAACACACGATTCTCAAATTCACGCGCTCCGGAACACCCGCGCTGGAAAAAACACACGCGCAATAGGAAAACGCACGCGATTCTTAGATCCTCGCGCTACAGAACTCTCGCGCTAGGAAAACACACGCGCACTTGAAGTCGCACGCGACAAACAGATTCTCGCGCTACCGCGCTTGAAGACACACGCGCACTTGAAATCGCACGCGACAAACAGATTCTCGCGCTACCGCTCTTGAAGACACACGCGCACTTGAAAAGTTCAATAGTACTAGTTCAAAAAAAATAACTTTTCTCAAATGCTTTCAAGGAAAATGTCATTGGGGAAGAACAGAGTTACTGTACAAATAAAGTCACTTATCTCTTGAGCGAATTCATAAAGATCTTCGGATTCTCATGTCTTAAAAATCGAATTCCTGTTCACAAATGTCTTCTCCCGGAACCCCCAAGAAAGTAGCCGCTCAACTGCTAACACCTGAAGGATAAAATCCACCAGGCCCAAGTCTAAAGCAGGAGCAGCCACTAAACACGTCCTCTCAGATGGGGTTTTGATGATGAAAGGCACAGAGTGACAGTTTAGAATGTTCATTGTTGTTCAGCATTGTCTTCCAGCCAATCAGAGCTGTCACTGTGAGGCTCCATCTTGCCTTGGGTTAGAACCAGGAGTCTGAATCAGCAAGTTAAGGCCTAACCAACTATAATAGAAAACTTCCCACCCACACAAAACTAATCTAAAAAGGATAAATAATGAAAAGGAAACTTAAATAAGAGAAGGAAACCTGACAGTACCCCCCTCCTAATGCCCAGTCTCTGGGCCTATCTTGTGTGGTTTTTTAGCGTGAAACTTAGCAACTAATCGGGGGGCATGCACATCAATTGAATCTTCCCAAGATCGTTCCTCCGGTCCATATCCCTCCCAATCAATCAAATACTGCAGTCTTCCCCTCACTTTCCTAGAATCCAAAATTTGTTTAACCACAAATTCCTCAGATGAATCCTCCAAAATCACAGGGGAAGGTGGTGTTCTAAATCTAGTTCCTGAACAAACTGGTTTTGAAAGACTAACATGGAAAGTGGGATGTACCTTTAATTGCTTGGGTAATTTCAATCGTACTGCCACAGGATTGATGATTCTCTCTACCTCAAAAGGGCCTACAAATCGTGGACTGAACTTATTCTTTCCCTTAATTTTCAGGTATCGTGTAGAAAGCCAAACTAAGTCTCCCACCTTATATTCAGGACCAGCCTTCCTTCTCAAATCTGCACACCTTTTGTATTTCAACTTGTTTTCTCCCAGTACCTTTTTTGCTCTATCCAAGTTATTTTTCATTAGCAACAAACGATCTTCCACTCTAGGATTCCCTGAATCCTCCAACACCTCAAAACTCAGAAAGCGAGGATGAAACCCCCTACCCAAAAAGAAAGGGGACATAGAAGTAGCATCTTTACCACAATTGTTGTAAGAGAATTCAGCCAACCACACCAAATCCACCCATTCCTCTCTAGCTTGTAAGTAACACCTTAAAAACTTCTCCAATTCTTGATTTACTCTCTCCACTTGTCCATTACTCTCCGGATGATATCCAGAAGTCAAACTAACTTCTACTCCAAGTTTCTTACAGAAAGCCCTCCAGAATTTTGAAATAAATTGAGATCCCCTGTCAGAGATAACTTGGCTTGGGAGTCCATGTAGTCTAACTATACCTTGCAAAAAACTATGAGCCAATTTTTCCGCGGTAACCTCTCCCTCCATTGGTAAAAAATGTGCTTCTTTCGTAAGAAGATCGACCACAACAAGAATGGTAGTACAACCTTTATCTTGAGGGAGATCAACTATGAAATCCATAGAAATAGTGTGCCAAGGACGAGGAGGAACAGGCAACGGCTCCAATAAACCATGCGGCTTCCCAACTTGACTTTTTGCTTGTGCACAGACTACACAAGTTTTCACAAAGTTCAATGTGTCTTGGCGAATTTTTTCCCACCAAAAATTTCTTCGAACCAATTCCAGAGTTTTTCGGAAACCAGGATGTCCAGATAAAATGGATTCATGACAATTTCTCAAAACCTTTTCTCTTAACATTTCAGTAGGTACATAAAGCTTGTTATCAAAATAAGGTAGATCGTCTTTCAAACTTCTGGCTGGATCCAGTCTCACCCACTCCTCCATCTTCTGCAAAGACATATTCTGACGAACTTCATTCAAGAAATCCATTTCTTTAATGGCTCCGGCTAACAAAAAACGTTCTGGAGCAAAAATAGGTTCTGGTTCTAGAATCTCTCTCTCCTCACTTCCAGGAAATTGGCGGGATAACGCATCAGCCTTTTTGTTCAGACTTCCGGGTTTAAAAGTCACAATGAAATCATAATCGGCAAAGAATAAGGACCAACGAAGTTGTCGTGGAGACAAAGTTCTTGCAGATTTTAAAAACAATAAATTTCGATGATCAGTAAGGACTGTTACTGTATGTCTTGCTCCTTTTAGAAAATGTCTCCATTCTTCAAAAGCTGACTTTATTGCTAATAGTTCACGATCAGCAATTGTGTAGTTCACTTCAGCAGCGGAAAACTTCCTAGAGAAAAAAGCAACTGGATGTATTTGACCAGTAGTTTCATTCCTTTGAGAAAGCACCGCCCCCAACGCCAAATTTGAAGCGTCTGCCTCCACAAAAAAAGGTTTAGAGAGATCAGGATGAATTAGAATTGGACTAGAAGTGAATCTTTGTTTTAACTCTTGAAAAGCTTTTTCTGCTTCAAAGTCCCAGTCAAATTTCACTCCTTTTTTCAAAAGTCTCGTTATAGGAGCAACCAGCCGAGAAAAACCTTCAATAAATCTCCTATAAAAATTGGCAAACCCTAAAAAACTTTGTATTTCTTTAACCTTAGTAGGAGAAGGCCATTCAAGAACTGCTTACACCTTTTTAGGATTCATTTCTAAACCCTTTGGTGAAATGATAAAACCTAAAAACTCCACAGAATCTGTATGGAATTGACTTTTTTCCAATTTGGCAAACAAATGGTTTTCTCGCAGCTTTTGTAAAACTAAGCGCACATGTTTCTGATGTTGATCCAGGTCCGAAGAGAAAATCAAAATATCATCGATATACACCACAACAAAAATATCCAGGTATTCTCTAAAAACTTCATCAATAAAAAATTGGAAAGCCGTTGGAGCATTACATAGACCGAATGGCATAACTTGATATTCAAACAGCCCAAACCTGGTCTTAAACGCTGTTTTCCATTCGTCCCCCTCCTGCACACGTACAAGATGATAAGCTCCTCTCAAATCTAATTTAGAAAAAATATTTGCTCCTTGTATTTGATTAAGCATTTCCGAGATGAGAGGAAGAGGATACCGGTTCTTAATAGTGACTTTGTTAACTGCTCGATAATCTATGCAAGTCCTAAGCGTGCCATCCGGTTTTGGTACAAAAAATAAAGGAGAGGCCGCCGGTGACTTAGAATGACGAATAAACCCTTTGGCCAAATTTTCCGACAAATATTCTTTTAAATAATCATTCTCTTTCTCAGTAAGAGCGTATACCCTACTACTAGGCAAAATTGTTCCTGGCTCCAATTCAATTTTACAATCAAAGGGCCTATGAGGTGGTAATTCTCCTGCCACTTTCTCATCAAATACATCCCAAAAATCTTTGTAACACTGGGGAAGTTGGCCCACTACAGCTCCCACATCATGACACCCAATTCCAGTCTCAGCCAGAAAACTTGACACAGAATTACTTTGTTTTACATCTTCCCCTAAGAGACTTCCTGTAAAGCAATTCTCCTTACAAAATTCTGACTGCATGTCAATTGTTCTAGCACTCCAATCAATCAGGGGATTATGGAGAGTAAGCCAAGGCATGCCCAAGATGATCTTCAACAAAGGAGCATCAATTAACTCAAATGAAATTATCTCTTTGTGACCTCCTGATAACTCCAAAGTTAAAGAACCAGTTCTATGAGTAATTGGCCCCGAAGATAGATACGTACCATCAACAGCCCTAGCCTGCTCTACAACCTCCTTCTGAATAATTGGAATTCCCAAAGATTTTGCCAACCCCCAATCCATAAAATTTCCAGTGGCACCAGAATCAATTATTACAGGCCCATTTCCCTTACATTCCAACTCAAAAAATAAGGATACATTTACGGTTATATGGGGAACCGCTGTCTGCACCGTATTGGCGATCTGTTGTACCTTGACTGCGGAGGAAGAAGTCTTCTTGGGGGTGTACGGACAATTTCCTAAAAAGTGACCACCTCTTCCACAATATAAACACAGATTGTTTTCTCTCCTCCTAGTCTTTTCTTCCACTGTTAAAGGACCTCTGATTCTAGAAGATGGATTATTTCCTTTGAATCTACTCTCTACTTTAGGTTTATCAACTCTAACAAAAGACTTGACTTCACTCCCACCATGACGCCTCTCTGCCTTCCATTCACTCAAACGAAAGTCCAATTGAATAACCAAATCAATCAGACCTTCACAAGTAGAAGGGCGTTCAACGACTCCAGACAATGCATCTTTTAACTCATCTCTAAGGCCTCGATAAAACAACGAAGCCTGCTTATCCTCGGGCCACTTAATTTCTAACACAAGGGACTTAAATTGTGTTATATAAGCAACCAAGTCTCTATTTCCTTGCTTTAGTTCTAAAAGTTCACCATCCACTTCCAAAGATAACTGTCTTCTATCAAACATCTTTCGGAATGTCTCTAAAAAACTAGTGTAGTTTCCTAAAACCGCACTCTTCTGACTCACCAACAACCCAGCCCAAGAAGATGCCTCTCCAGAAAGATAGGACAACATAAAAGTTATCTTAGAAGCATCCGATGGAAATAATTCTGGTCTGCTCATAAAATGTAATTCACATTGTGTCAAAAACACCCTAAACCTCTTATGATCCCCATGATAACGTTCTGGAGGCGCCAAAGGAACTGGCATAATTAAACTCCTTACCCCTTCTGTCATTGGAGGCGCTCATTGTATTGGTGGTAAATGATCTTCATCTTCCCTTTCTAACTCTGGTGGAGAACCAGCGCCCCCTGAAACCTCATCCTCTCTCCTTACTCCCCTGTGTTGGATTTGTGTAACCTTAACACTCAAGTCATCCACCTTTTGACTAAGTAATGCATTTTCATCCCGAGATATTTTCAACTCCTCCCTTAACTCCCTGATCAAAGATCCTAACATCTCCATGGATTCATCGGGGTTCATGACAGCTCGGGCGGACTAAATTATAGGCCTTTCATTCTGTCAGGCTGAGAGGTCCTGTGTCCGCGGAAGCTGCTGAACCCCCGACAATCCCCCTGAAATGTAATTCCCAGAACTAGTTTTCAATTCAGCTCTGTTAACTACACCCCAAAGGGAAAGGGGGAAGTGGATAACAAAACAACACCAGGCAGACTGCGTCAAGGCTAATCAGAGCTGAACCTGCAGAGGATATAAGCAAAGCAGATACAATTCCTTTATTTACTTACTAACCTTATGAATGGGAAAACATTAAATCCTTAACTAATATTTAAGACTCATACCTGGTTCTTCTCTTGAAATTTCTTTGAGAAAATTATAAGAAGCTGAAAGATCTCTCTTACTTGAGACTCATGAAGTAGATAACAACTTCTTACTTTAGGTCATTCTGGAAAGGGAAAGCTTAGTTCATTGTCTCTTTTCCAAAATGCACAGATCTCCAGATAGATTGTTTAATATAGATTCTTTCTTATTTTTTCTTTCAAAACTGTCCAAAACTAAATACACCTCTGTTGAGTTTTTAATCCTTGAAGAATTCACGTGCGAATAATGTCCATACAGATGAGCTTCT
This sequence comes from Ambystoma mexicanum, assembly GCF_040938575.1. NCBI lineage: Eukaryota > Metazoa > Chordata > Amphibia > Caudata > Ambystomatidae > Ambystoma > Ambystoma mexicanum. Next base: position 247,329,251 of record NC_090934.1, read on the forward strand.
CGTTGAAATCTTCCTGGATTGAAGAACGCGCGCAAAAAGTTCTCCAAAGAACGAATTCACGCGGAAGAAAAAAGGACACGCGCTAGAAAACACACGCGCAACAATAATCTCACGCAGTTCTTAGATTACGCGTCAGAAAACACACGCGCTCATTAGTTCACACGCGAATAAAAGTCTTTAGCGCCTAAAATCACTAGCGCTGTACAAAACACGCGCAAATAAAACGCACGCGATTCCCAAATCCACGCGCTACGGAACACCCGCACTGGAAAACACACGCGCACTTAAATAAACACGCGATTCTCAAATTCACGCGCTCCGGAACACCCGCGCTGGAAAAAACACACGCGCAATAGGAAAACGCACGCGATTCTTAGATCCTCGCGCTACAGAACTCTCGCGCTAGGAAAACACACGCGCACTTGAAGTCGCACGCGACAAACAGATTCTCCCGCTACCACGCTGGGAAACTCGCGCGCACTTGAAGTCACACGCGACCAACAGATCCTCGCGCATCCGCGCTTGAAAACACACGCGCACTTGAAGTCGCACGCGACAAACAGATTCTTGCGCTACCGCGCTTGAAGACACACGCGCACTTGAAATCGCACGCGACAAACAGATTCTCGCGCTACCGCGCTTGAAGTCACACGCGCACTTGAAAAGTTCAATAGTACTAGTTCAAAAAAAATAACTTTTCTCAAATGCTTTCAAGGAAAATGTCATTGGGGAAGAACAGAGTTACTGTACAAATAAAGTCACTTATCTCTTGAGCGAATTCATAAAGATCTTCGGATTCTCATGTCTTAAAAATCGAATTCCTGTTCACAAATGTCTTCTCCCGGAACCCCCAAGAAAGTAGCCGCTCAACTGCTAACACCTGAAGGATAAAATCCACCAGGCCCAAGTCTAAAGCAGGAGCAGCCACTAAACACGTCCTCTCAGATGGGGTTTTGATGATGAAAGGCACAGAGTGACAGTTTAGAATGTTCATTGTTGTTCAGCATTGTCTTCCAGCCAATCAGAGCTGTCACTGTGAGGCTCCATCTTGCCTTGGGTTAGAACCAGGAGTCTGAATCAGCAAGTTAAGGCCTAACCAACTATAATAGAAAACTTCCCACCCACACAAAACTAATCTAAAAAGGATAAATAATGAAAAGGAAACTTAAATAAGAGAAGGAAACCTGACAAAATGAAAGCAATTCGGCTAGTGGCTCTCCAGAATAGGTATGTCTTAGACATACTCACTGCAGAAAGGGGCGGGGTCTGTTTCATGGTGGGGTCCCAATGTTGTGTTTACATACCAGAAGAAAGTACAGGAATCTTATATGGAATAAACAAACTACATAAAATAGCGTATAGTATCCACCAGGAGGAAGGGTCAGGAGATAGCTGGTGGATGAAGCTCCTAAAAGAAATCGGGTCGCAGCTCCTTACGCCCATACTGGTTCTAGCGGCAATAGTTGTAGGAATTTGTCTCTGCATCCAATGCTTCCCGGTATGTGTGTCGTGCTGTGTTTCCATGTGTTCATCCAGCATAACGCGCCTAAATCCAATGGATAAAAGCCATGTACAACAGGAATTTTTTGACATGGGAGGCCTGGAGAAGATTATGGTACAGACAGTATGTAATGATGTTGCTTTCCTGCCATCTGCTTATGCTAGGACTGTTTAGATTGATGCTCAAGTGTGAGCAAAGGGTGGATTGAAGGTACGCATGCATATGTAATGTTGTGCTCACACTTGGAGTTTGTACTAATCACCATATGCGTTAAAAGAATGTACCCTTTTGTTAAAAGAAGAGGCATTCTCTTTATACAGCGGCGTTTAAGACCTGCTGACCTGGCAAGAACTTGTTTTTAACAGAAGAATTGTGTTTGGTCACTGTATGTCGAAGCATGCTGAGCCTGCTAAAACTATCTGCAGATTACGGGTGGGGGAAGGAATGAGTAAGCATAGCCTTGAGCACAGAGATACGGGCACAAAGGGGCACGAAAGAATGTGAAGACCGGGATAACAGGAAACCACGATAGACCACGATAGCAAATGTGCAATGGTTGTTCGTTAAACTCCAACTGGATACTCCAACTGGAGATCCGCCCTGGGGTGGACGTGTTCTATGTGCAAGGCAATGTAAACAGGAAAGTATAAAAGAGCATGATGTGTAGAGGAAGGCGCGGCACTTCGACGACTTGCTTAGCGAGACGTTTGAACTTGCAGCCCATTCGCGAATGCTTGTGCATTAATAAAGTAATGTTTACTTGGCTCTTTTCTGTCTGAGTTATTGCAGGGTCCCTCATTGTACTGGTTATGGTGACGGCGAGAAATCGCACCCACATTACATTCATGGACCTACTGAGAAGGCTGAATTATCTATAAGATTCTGGTCCACAAGTAAGGAAGTCTTGTCTGCTTTTCACTTCTCTGGGCATTCTGAAGAGAAGAACCAGGTATGGTTTTTAAACTATTTTGGTAAAGGATTTAGAGTTTAAGGTTAGTATAGTAACCCATGAGAAATGAGGTATATTGCATGTTTATGTTTTAACTACAGGTGAAGAACCAGCGAGTTGATAGCTTCCAGCCTGGTGTTTGTTTCTTTGTCCCTTCCCCCTGAAAGTGAGGTAAACTGAGCAGTTATATTTATGTCAGCTCAGAGTGCCACATTTTGGGTGGATTGTCAGGGGTTCAGCAGCTTCTGCAGACACCAGGTTCTCAGCATGACACATGCATTTTGATGTGTTTTAAAGAAATTGGATGAATTTTAGATATGCTATAAACTTGAGTGTTTTCTAATTTTGTAAATTGTTGCTATTTGTAAAAGGCTTGTTTTTGCAAGCTATAACACAATAAAAAAAAATTAAATTACAAAAAATCGAGGTCAACATTATCACTAATAGGTTCACCCAAGAGTGTATTGTGAGGTATTGGCCAATTTGATTGTTTATAAATCCATCGAATGGTACATTTGGCCGAATTGGCCAGAACCATTCCATCGATTATAAAATATACCATACATATGGAGAGGGAGTTGCGGGGGTGTGCCCCGCTCCCCATGTTCAGTATTTTTGGCCTTGGGGGGTTGCAGGGGTGTCTCCCTCTTCCTCAACAATGGAGGCGGAGGACTAATAACAAAAAAGAAAAAAAGGAAAACAAAAAAGAAAAAGGGTCCCTGCAGCATCGGATCCGACACGCTTTAGAGGGACGGATCTGACGCCTCAGGAGTACAGGGGAAGCAGAGGAGAGCAAACAGGTAAGTAGGTCAGGGGCATGGAGTTGGTATAAGGGACATTTGGGTTTGTTTGGCAGAGGTGCAAAGCGTTTTCACAGCAAAATTGACCAAGTTCGATTCCACCGTGAATAACTGCACTTCGGTCAAACAACTCTAATCCCATTGTGATCTGTGTGACCGGATGACCAGCAAAAAACTGTCATCAAAAAAGCTTCAACTCTTTCATGGCAAAGCCCCTTTCTGTGTTTTGGCATTTCCCTATAACATACTTGATGTTTGAGAGGGTTAAGCTGGACCTCTGCACATGGATGGAAAAGCCAAGTTTGTACAACAGTAATCCTGTTGTTTGGGTGCCCTTAGCACACTGCACAACAGTATTCCCAGTGATGAGCCACCGATGAGGATAAATGTAAACCCCTTCCCTGCACAAGTGAGCTGCGGCTGCCGACTTCACGTGGGGCTGATGTTATGACAACAGGACGTACTTTGAACTCGGAATATGAGAAATCTTCTTTGAATCAGATGCATCTCCTGTGATTCTGGAACATGTATCTATCATGTCCTGCATCGTCCTGAAGTCTCCTTATTTCAGTAATGGGTACACCTCTTGTGGTATAAGCACCCCAAATGTGTTTGCTGACTTTCAAAATTCCATATCAGTACCGTACTGTGTTGAGTACCTTTAATCAGTCCGGATTACCTCCCATACACGGGCAATTGGTGTGTTTTTCCCCCTGCTGCAATAGTATAG